>NC_082701.1:28496144-28819844 GCF_949987515.2 Delphinus delphis | reverse complement strand
GTTTCCTGCCATCTTACAAGGTAAAGGAATATTTATTTTTTCTTTTGCCTTTAAAAGATCATGTGGCATAACCACCACAAGCAACAGGGGAATTACAGTTTCCTAAACTTCATATATTATTTTACTTGTTTACTAAGATGCTGCCTGATGGTTCTACCACAGATTTTTATTCTTAGAGGCAGGTTGATATTTTCATGGTTAAAGGAAAAAGCATTATTTTCACTTTGATAAATTATACTATTTGAATGTTTCAGGAATCTGAATAAGACTTTCTTTGTTGCCTATCTTTTTTTTTTGGAGTATAATTGCTTTACAATGTTGTGTTAGTTTCTGCTGTACAGTGAAGAGAATCAGCTATATGTATACATATATCCCCTCCCTCTTTGACCTCCCTCCCACCCACTTCCCCCCATCCCACCCATCTAGGTCATCTCAGAGCATGGAGTTGAGCTCCCTGTGCTATACCGGAGGTTCTCACTAGCTATCTATTAGGTTGGCCCAACCCAATATTTTACACCTGGTAGTGTATTTATGTCTAACCTAGTCTCCCAATTCATCCCACCCTCGCTTTCCCTCCCTGTGTCCACATGTCCATTCTCTACGTCTCTATTCCTGCCCTCGAACTAGGTTCATCTGTACCATTTTCCTAGATTCCACATACATGCATTAATATATGATATTTGTTTTTCTCTTTCTGACTTACTTCACTCTGTATGACAAACTCTAGGTCCATACACATCTCTACAAATGACCCAGTTTCGTTCCTTTTTATGGCTGAGTAATATTCCATTATATATATGTACCACATCTTCTTTATCCATTCATTTTTCAATGGAAATTTAAGTGGTTTCCATGTCCTGGCTATTGTAAATAGTGCTGCAGTGAACATTGGGGTACATGTGACTTTTTGAATTATGGTTTTCTCAGAGTATATGCCCAGCTGTGGGATTACTGGGTCATATGGTACTTCTATTTTTAGTTTTTTTTTTTTTTTTTTTTTTTTTTTTTTTTGCGGTATGCGGGCCTCTCACTGCTGTGGCCTCTCCCGTTGCGGAGCACAGGCTCGGACACGCAGGCTCAGCGACCATGGCTCACGGGCCCAGCCGCTCCGCGGCATGTGGGATCTTCCCGGACCGGGGCACGAACCCGTGTCCCCTGCATCGGCAGGCGGACTCTCAACCACTGCGCCACCAGGGAAGCCCTCTATTTTTAGTTTTTAAAGGAAACTTCATACTGTTCTCCATAGTGGCTGTATCAGTTACATTCCCACCAACAGTGCAAGAGGGTTCCCTTTTCTCCACACCGTCTCCAGCATTTACTATTTGTAAATTTTTTTTTTTTTTTGTAGATTTTTTGATGATGGGCATTCTGACCTGTGTGAGGTGATACCTCACTATAGTTTTGATTTGCATTTCTCTACTAATTAGTGATGTTGAGCATCTTTTCATGTGCCTCTTGGCCATCTGTATGTCTTCTTTGGAGAAATGTCTATTTAGGTCATCCTTCCATTTTTTTTTTTTTTTTTTTTTTTTGCAGTACGCAGGCCTCTCACTGTTGTGGCCTCTCCCGTTGTGGAGCACAGGCTCCAGACGCGCAGGCTCAGCGGCCATGGCTCATGGACCCAGCCGCTCCGCGGCAAGTGGGACCTTCCCGGACCGGGGCATGAACCTGTGTCCCCTGCATTGGCAGGCGGACTCTCAACCACTGCGCCACCAGGGAAGCCCATTGTCCTTCCATTTTTTGATTGGGTTGTTTGTTTTTTGATATTGAGCTGCATGAGCTATTTGTATATTTTGGAGATTAATCCTTTGTCCGTTGCTTTGTTTGCAAATATTTTCTCCCATTCTGAGGGTTGTCTTTCCGTGTTGTTTATGGTTTCCTTTGCTGTGCAAAAGCTTTGAAGTTTAATTAGGTCCCATTTGCTTACTTTTGTTTTTATTTTCATTACTCTGGGAGGTGGATTTAAAAAGATCTTGCTATGATTTATGTCATAGAGTGTTCTTCCTACGTTTTCCCCTAAGAGTTTTGTAGTGACCGGTCTTACATTTAGGTCTTTAATCCATTTTGAGTTTATTTTTGTGTATGGTGCTAGGCAGTGTTCTAATTTCATTCTTTTACCTGTAGCTGTCCTGTTTTCCCAGCACCACTTACTGAAGAGGCTGTCTTTTCTGCATTGTATGTCCTTGCCTCCTTTGTCATAGATTAGGTTACCATAGGTGCTTGCATTTATCTCTGAGCTTTCTATCCTGTACCATTGATCTATATTTCTGTTTCTGTGCCAATACCGTACTGTATTGATTACTGTAGCTTTGTAGTATAGTCTGAAGACAGGAAGCCTAATTCCTCCATCTCCGTTTTTCTCTCTCAAGATTGCTTTGGCTATTCGGGATCTTTTGTGTTTCCATACAAATTGTAAAATTTTTTGTTCTAATTCTGTAAAAAATGCTTTGGGTCGTATAGTCATTTGCACAGTATTGATTCTTCCAATCCAAGAACATGGTATACCTCTCCATCTGTTTGTGTCATCTTTGATTTCTTTCATCAGTGTTTTATAGTTTTCTGAGTACAGGTCTTTTGCCTCCTTAGGTAGGTTTATTCCTAGGTATTTTATTCTTTTTGTTGCAATCTTAAATAGGATTGTTTCCTTAATTTCTCTTTCTGCTCTTTCGTTGTTAGTCTATAGGAATACAAAAGATTTCTGTGCATTAACTTGGTATCCCTCAACTTTACTAAATTCATTGATTAGCTCTAGTAGTTTTCTGGTGGTATCTTTAGGGTTTTCTATGTATAGTATCATATCATCTGCAAACAGTGACAGTTTTACTTCTTTTCCAATCTGGATTCCTTTTATTTCCTTTTCTTCTCTGATTGCCATGGCTAGGACTTCCAAAACTATGCTGAATAATAGTGGTGAGAGTAGACATCTTTGTCTTGTTCCTGATCTTAGAGGAAATGCTTTCAATTTTTCACCATTGAGAATGATGTTTACTGAGTTTGTTGTATATGGCCTTTATTATGTTGAGGTAGGTTCCCTCTTAGCCCACTTTCTGGAGAGTTTTTATCATAAATGGGTGTTGAATTTTCTCAAAAGCTTTTTCTGCATGTATTGAGATGATCATATGGTTTTTATTCTTTAATTTGTTACTATGGTGTATCACGTCGATTGATTTGCATATATTGAAAATCCTTACATCCCTGGGATAAATCCCATTTGATCATGGTGTATGATCCTTTTAATGTGTTGTTGGATTCGGTTTGCTAGTATTTTGTTGAGGATTTTTGCGTCTATGTTCATCAGTGACATTGGTCTGTAATTTTCTTTTTTTGTGATATTTTTGTCTGGTTTAGTATCAGGGTGATGGTGGCCTCGTAGAACGAGTTTGAGAGTATTCCTCCCGCTGAAATTTTTTAGAAGAGTTTGAGAAGGATAGGTGTTAGGTCTTCTCTAAATGTTTGATAGAATTCACCTGTGAAGCCATCTGGTCCTGGACTTTTGTTTGTTGGAAGATTTTTAATTACAATTTCAATTTCATTACTTGTGATTTGTCTGTTTATATTTTCTAATTCTTCCTGGTGCAGTCTTGGAAAGTTGTAACTTTCCAAGAATTTGTCCATTTCTTCCAGGTTGTCCATTATATTGTCATATAGTTGCTTGTAATAGTCTCTTATAATCCTTTGTATTTCTGCAGTGTCAGTTGTAATTTCTCCTTTTTCATTTCTGATTGTATTGATTTGAGTCCTCTCCCTTTTCTCTTGATGAGTCTTGCTAAAGGTTTATCAATTTTGTTTAATTTCTCAAAGAGCCGACTTTTAGTTTTATGTAATTCCTGTTTGATTTCTTCAGTGATCTCTTGATTATTTAGCAGTGCACTGTTTAGTCTCCATGTAGTTATGGGTTTTTTTTTCCTGTGGTTGATTTCTAATCTCAGTGTCGTGGTCAGAAAAGATGCTTGATACAATTTCAGTTTTCTTAAATTTTCCAAGGCTTGATCTGTCCAACATGTGATCTATCCTAGAGAATGTTCCGTGTGCTCTTGAGAAGAAAGTGTATTCTGCCACTTTCAGGTCGAATATCCTATCAATATCAATTAAGTCTATCTGGTCTGTTGTGTCATTTAAAGCTTGTGTTTCCTTATTTATTTTCTGTCTGGATGATCTGTCCGTTGGTGTAAGTGGGGTGTTAAAGTCCGCTACTATTACTGTGTTACTGTCAATTTCCCCTTTTATGGCTGTTAGCATTTGCCTTATGTATTGAGGTGCTCCTATGTTGGGTGCATAAATATTTATAATTGTTATACCTTCTTCTTGGTTTGATCCCTTAATCATTATGTAGTGCCCTTCCTTATCTTTTGTAAGTCTTTATTTTAAAGTCTATTTTATCTAATTTGCAGTATTGCAAACTATCTGCAGTATTGCTACTTCAGCTTTCTTTTAATTTACAGTTGCATGGAATATCTTTTTCCATCCCGTCACATTCAGTCGGTATGTATCCCTAGGTCTGAAGTGGGTCTCTTGTAAGACAGCATATATATGAGTCTTGTTTCTGTATCCATTCAGCCAGTTTGTGTCTTTTGGTTGGACATTTAGTCCATTTACATTCAAGGTAATTATCGATATGTATGTTCCTATTACCATTTTCTTAATTGTTTTGGGTTTCTTTTTGTGGGTCTTTTCCTTCTCTTGTGTTTCCCACCTAGAGAAGTTCCTTTAGCATTTGCTGTAAAGCTGGTTTGGGGGTGCCGAATTCTCTCAGCTTTTGTTTGTTTGTGAAGGTTTTGATTTCTCCATTGAATCTGAATGAGATCCTTGCTGGGTAGAGTAATCTTGGTTGCAGGTGTTTCCCTTTCATCACTTTAAATATGTCCTACTACTCCCTTCTGGCCTGCAGAGTTTCTGCTGAAAAATCAGCTGATAACCTTATGGGGATTCCCTTGTATGTTATTTGTTGCTTTTTCCTTACTGCTTTTAATATTTTTTCTTTGAATTTAATTTTTGCTAGTTTGATTATTATGTTTCTTGGTGTGTTTTCTACTTGGGTTTATCCTGCCTGGGATTCTCTGTGCTTCCTGGACTTGGGTGGCTATTTTCTTTCCCATGTTAGGGAAGTTTTCGACCATAATCTCTTCAAATATTTTCTTGGACCCTTTGTCTTTCTCCTCTTCTTCTGGGACCCCTAGGATTCGAATGTTGGTGTGTTTAATGTTGTCCTAGAGTTCTCTGAGACCATCCTCATTTCTTTTCATTCTTTTTTCTTTTTTCTGCTCCTCGGCAGTTATTTCCACCGTTCCGTCTTCCAGCTCACTTATTCGTTCTTCAGCCTCAGTTATTCTGCTATTGATTCCTTCTAGGGTATTTTTCATTTCATTTATTGTGTTGTTCATCATTGTTTGTTCTTTAGTTCTTCTCGGACCTGTTAAACATTTCTTGTATTTTCTCGATCCATGCCTCCATTCTATTTCCAAGATACTGGATCATTTTTACTATCATTACTCTGAATTCTTTTTCAGGTAGGTTGCCTATTTCCTCTTAATTTATTTGGTCTTGTAGGTTTTTATCTTGCTCCTTCATCTGTTAACATATTGTTTTGTCATCTCATTTTTCTTGATCGGTGGGGCTGTGTTCCTGTCTTACTGGTTGGTCTGAGTCATCCAGCCCTGGAGTTTGCAGTTAGTTCGGTAGAGCTGGGTCTTGGAGCCAAGATGAGGACCTCTGGGAGACCTCACTCTGTTTAATATTCCCTGGGGTCTGAGGTTCCCTGTTAGTCCAGCTGTTTGGACTCGAAGCTCCCATCACAGGAGCTCAGGCCTGACTCCCGGCCTGGAACCAAGATTCTGCAAGTTGCACAGCACAGAAAAAAAAAAAGGAGCTGAACAATAAGAAAGAATAAAAAATAAAATAAAATTGGAAAAGTTAAAAATGTACTAGAAAAAATTAAGATATAAGTGAAACAACAATAACTAGCCAAAACAGAACCACAACAGGAAAAATAAAAGGGGTGGCCAGAAAATGCTTTGGCTGTTGGGAAGCGGAGTTTAGGCGGAGGTGGGGCCTAGGCTCAGGACCAGTGTGGCTAGAAAAGGTCCTGGGGGTTGGTGGCGGGACTAGGACTCAGCACAGCTGGAGGGGGCCTCAGAGGGTGGAGGTTCAGGCCCAGGACCCCAGCAGGCTCCTTGGGGTCCGAGTGGGTAGGGGCCCCATTCCCTTCCAGTCCTCTGATCTCTCAAAGGTCTCTCACCATCCCTGCTGATCTCCTCACTGTGAGTGGGCCCTTCCTAGCGTGGGAACCTTTCCCCTGCCCCAGCCACCCCTCAGGGGCACTGGTCTGGTCTCACCTGCACTTCACCCCCTCCCTCCCCCCTGTGTCGTACCTGGTTGCGTGGGGGTTCCTCCCATCCCCTTAGGTTTCTGAGGTCCCCCACCAGTGCCTGGTAGGTGCCCTAGTTATGAGGAGATGTAAACTCTGCATCCTCCTACTCTGCCATCTTGACTCCGCCTCCTGTTGGCCGTCTTTTTACTTCATGTATTTGAGTAGAAAAAAATGTTTTTTCTTGTTTTTAGAGTTGCTGTGAGTTTTAATAATATTTTCTTATGTTAAATTGAGTTATATCTTGTATTTTAGTCCTCCTAATACTCAAAGCATTAAAAGCACATATAATTCCTGAGAGTAAAATCATACGTTATGAAAATCTAAGCTAAATTTCAATGTAGAGAAGTGGCATTCCCTTTTCTTTTTTCATAGGAAGTTATTATATATGTAAGACATTAGCGTAAGTAATATATTTGAATGGGAATATTGATACTTTTGGCTCTTCTTCTGTCTACATACTGCTATGGTCTGATGTTTCTCCCCATATGTTTCTCCCCATATGTTAAAATCCTAACCCCCAAAGATGATGACATTAGGAAGTGGGGCCTTTGGGAGATGCTTATGTCATGAGGATAGAGTCCTCATGAATGGGATTAATGACTTACAAAAGAGGCTCCAGAGAGATTCCTTGTCCTTTCCACCATGTGAGGACACAGTGAGAAGGTGCCCACTGTGAACCAGGAAGAGGGCCCTCACCAAACATGACCATGCCGGTGCCTTGATCTTGTACTTTCCAGAACTGTAAATGATAAATTTCTGTTGTTTATAAGCTACCCAGTTCCTGGCACTTTGTTGTAGCAGCTGGAATGGGACTAAGACGCATAGTTTGTTCGCCAAATATGCAGTAAATTAGTTCTTCTGTAGATAAATTGAAGGAATTACTTTCAGAAGAAATTTAGTCATATAGGTTTTTTTTTTAATAAGAATGTCTAAAAATGGACATATACATATTCAAAATTCTTAATACAAAGCAATATTTATTCCAGAGTGTAAACACCTACACCAAAAGTTATGTTAAGGAAAACTAATAATTAAGACTGGAATTAAAGAAAAGCAAGGTCTCAGCACATTAAGAAAACGTTTTAAATTGACACCACAATGTAAATCAACTATATTTCAATAGAATAAAATTTTAAAGAAAGAAACCCTTTTTATAGTTTCCAATCACAATCACAAAAAGTGAGCCAGGAATTGCCCAGTTGAGTAAATGAACAATTTCATTTTCTGTTAGGCTTCAACAAAGTTTTTAGTTACTAATTCAATCTTCTCACTAGCTTTAAAATTCTTCAGATTGTCTACTTCTCCATGATTTGGTTTTTGTAGATCATGTTTCTAGGAATTCATCCATTTTGTCTAGGTTATCCAGTTTCTTTCCTTCTGCTAGTTTTAGGTTGTTTGCTCTTCTTTTTCTAGTTTCTTAAGGTGTAATATTAGGTTATTGATTTAAAATGTTTTTCAAGTGTGCGATTACAGATATAAATTTCCCTCTTAGCACTGCTTTCTTTGCATCCTATAAATTTTGGTATGTTTTGTTTTCATTTTCATATTTGTCAAGGTATTTTCTGATTTCTCTTGTGATTTCTTCTTTGACCTATTGGTTGCTTAAAAAGTGTGCTTGATTTCCTTACATTTGAATTTTCTAGTTTTCTTTCTGTTATTTATTACTTGTTTTATTCCATTGTGATCAGAAAAGGCATTTTGTATGATTACAGTCTTTTATTGAGACTTGATTTGTGGACTAGCATGTGGTCTCTCCTGGAAAATGTTCCATGTGCATTTGGGGAAAATGTGTATTCTCCTGTTGTTTGGTGGTGTTCTATATATGTCTGTTAGGTCCAGTTGCTTTACAGTGTTGTTCAAGTTCTCTATTTCCTTATCTATCTCTGTCCAGTTTATATGCATTATTAGAAATGGGGTATTGAAATCTCCAACTGTTATTGTAGAATTATCAGTTTCTCTCTTCAACTCTGTCATTGTGTGCTTCATATGTCTTGGGTGCTCTAGTTTTGGTTTTGTTTACAATTGTTACATGTTCTTCTGAATTGGCCCGTTTTATCAATATGTAGTATCCTTTGTCCATTGTAACAATTTCTGGTGTATTTGTCTCATATTAATAATGGCATCCTACCTTTCTTTTGGTAATCATTTGCATGGAATCCCTTTTTCCGTCCTTTTACTTTTGACCTTCACATCTTTAGATCTAAAGTGAATCTCTGTCTCTTTTTTAAATTGAACTATAATTGATTTACAGTATTGCATTAGTTTCAGGTATACAACGCAGTGACTTGGGTTATTACAAGATGTTGGGTATAATTCCCAGTGCTAAACAGTAAATCCTTGTTGCTTATCTATTTTATATATAGTAGTTTGAACCTGTTAATAAAGTGAATCTCTTGTAGTCAACATATAGTTGGACCATATATATTTTTAATCCATTCTGCCAGTGTCTGCTTTTTGATTGGAGAATTTAATTCACTTATTTTTAAAGTAATAAATGTAAGAAAAGACTTCAGCCATTTTATTATTTGTTTTCTGTATGTTTTACAGCTATTATGTACCTCACATTTCCTCCATCATTACCTTTTTTGTTTGGTTGATTTTTTTGTAGTTACACATTTTGATTCTTTTCTCATATTCTTTCGTGTATATTTCATAGGTTTTTTTTTTTTTGTGGCTAACATGGGGATTGCCTATAACATCCTAAAGTTATAACAGTCTGATTTTTTAAAAATTTATGTTATTGAAGTATAGTTGATTTACAGTGTTGTGTTAATTTCTGCTGTATAGCAAAGTGATTCAGGTGTGTGTGTGTGTGTATGTATATTTTTTCATATTCTTTTTCATTATGGTTTATCACAGTGCTATGCAGTAGGACCTTGTTTATCCATTCTGTATATAATAGTTTGCATCTGCTCATCCCAAACTCCTGATCCATCCCTCCCCCCACCACACTTGGCAACCACAAGTCTGTTCTCTATGTCTGTGAGTCTGTTTCTGTTTCGTAGATAAGTTCATTTGTGTCATATTTTAGATTTCATATATAAGTGATATCCTATGGTATTTGTCTTTCTCATTCTGATTTACTTCACTTAGTATGATAATCTCTAGGTCCATCCATGTTGCTGCAAATGGCATTATTTCATTCTTTTTTATGGCCGAGTAGTATTCCATTGTATATATGTACCACATCTTTATCCATTCATCTGTCAATGGGCATTTAGGTTGTTTCTGTGTCTTGGCTATTGAGAATAGTTCTGCTATGAACATAGGGGTGCAGGTATCTTTTTGAATTATAGTTTTGTCTGGATATATGCCCAGGAGCAGGATTGCTGGATCAAATGGCAACTCTAGTTTTAGTTCTCTGAGGAACCTCTGTACTGTTTTCCATTGTGGCTGCACCAACTTACATTCCCACCAACAGTGTAGGAGGGTTCCCTTTTCTCCACACCCTCTTCAGCATTTGTTGTTTGTAGCTTTTTTTAATAATGGCCATTCTGACTGGTGTGAGGTGGTACCTCATTGTAGTTTTTTTTTTTTTTTTTGCGGTATGTGGGCCTCTCACTGTTGCGGCCTCTCCTGTTGCAGAGCACAGGCTCCGGATGCGCAGGCTCAGCGGCTATGGCTCACGGGCCTAGCTGCTCCGCGGCACGTGGGATCTTCCCAGACCGGGGCACGAACCCTTGTCCCCTGCATTGGCATGTGGACTCTCAACCACTGCGCCACCAGGGAAGCCCCTCATTGTAGTTTTGATTTGCATTTCTCTAATAATTAGTGATGCTGAGCATCTTTTCATGTTCCTATAGCAGTCTGATTTGAATTGATACCAACTTAACTTCATTTGTGTACAAATACTCCACTTGTAGACAGCTCCATCCCCCCATTATGTTACTGATGTTACAAATTATTTCTTTATACATATGTTCTTGATAACTCAGGATTATAATAATTTTTATGCATTTGCCTTTTAAATCCTGTAAAAATTAAAAATAGAGTCCTAAACCAAAATTACAATAATAGTGGCTTTGTATTTGCCCATATATTTACCTTTACCTTTATTATACCATTATATGGTCTTAAGTTGCTGTCTTGAATCCTTTCATTTCATAATGAAGGACTCCCTTTAGCATTTCTTGTAGGGAAAGTCTAGTGTAATGAACTCTCTCAGCTTTTGTTTATCTGGATATGTCATAATTTCTTTCTCATATTTGAAGGACAGTTTTGTCATATGTAGAATTCTCAGTTGATAGTTTTTTCTTCAGCATTTTAAATATGTCATCCCACTGCTTCCTGGCCTCCAAGGTTTCTGATGAGAAGCGAGCTTATGATCTTATTGAGGATCCTTGTATGTGATGAGTTGTTTCTCTCTTGCTTGCTTTTATAGCTTTTAATGCTTATTAGAAAAAAGAGAGAAATATCTTAAAATTATAGTCTAAGTTTGCACATTATAAAAAAAGAGGAAAATAAACACAAAGAGAGAAGGAAATAAGTAAGAACAAAACAATAAAATAGAAAACTGATAAATAATAGAAACAAATAAATGAAACTAAGAGCTATAGTCATTATTAAAGTATACTAATAAAATGAAAAACTTAACCAGACCGGGCTTCCCTGGTGGTGCAGTGGTTGAGAGTCTGCCTGCCGATGCAGGGGACACGGGTTCGTGCCCCGGTCCGGGAGGATCCCACATGCCGCGGAGCGGCTGGGCCCGTGAGCCATGGCCACTGAGCCTGCACGTCCGGAGTCTGTGCTCCGCAATGGGAGAAGCCACAACAGTGAGAGGCCCACATACCGCAAAAAAAAAAAAAAAAAAAAAAAACTTAACCAGACCAATTAAGAATAAATAAATAAATAAATAGAATAGAATAAATGTTACCAATATTAGGAATTAAGAGGGAACATGGTTACAGATTCTGTTGAGTTAAAAAGATAATAGAGAAATAATTTCAAAAACTTTATGCCAGGGACGAAGTGAGAGAGTGGCATGGACATATATACACTACCAAATGTAAAATAGATAGCTAGTGGGAAGCAACCACATAGCACAGGGAGATCAGCTCAGTGCTTTGTGACCATCTAGAGGGGTGGGATAGGGAGGCTGGGAGGGAGATGCCGGAGGGAGGAGATATGGGGATATACTTATATGTATGGCTGATTCACTGTTGTAAAGCAGAAACTAACACACCATTGTAAAGCAATTATACTCCAATAAAGATGTTTAAAAAAAAAACTTTACGCCAAGCAGTTAAACACCTTACCTGAAATAGACAAATTCCTTGAAAGACACGGATTATGAAAATTGACTCAACAAGAACCAGGTAATTCAAATAAAATATCTGTTGAAAAAATTAAAGTAGTAATTCAAATTTTTCAACAAGGAAAAGTGTAGGCTCAGATGTCTTCATTGCTGAATTCTATCAAGAATACACACATTTGGGGGACTTCCCTGGTGGTGCAGTGGATAAGACTCCACGCTCCCAATGCAGGGGGCCCAGGTTCAATCCCTGGTTAGGAAACTAGATCCTACATGTATGCCGCAACTAAGAGTTCATATGCCACAACTAAGGACCCCACAAGCTGCAGCTAAGGAGCCCACCTGCCACAACTAAGGAGCCCACCTGCTGCAGTTAAGACCCGGTGCAACCAAATAAATAAATATTTTTTAAAAAGTACACAAACTCAAAAAATAGAGGAAGAAGGAGCACTTCCCAACTCATCAGGCAAGCATAACTCTGATATCAGAGCCAAACAAGGACATTACAAAAAACAAAATTGTAGACCAACACAGTCCTAAAAGTCTTTAATAAAAAATTGGTAAATTTAATCCATTAATATAAAAAGGATCATACATAGTGACTAAGTGGGATTCATTCTGGGAAGCCAATAATTGTTCAGTCTTTAAAAATCAAGCATTATAATTTACCAGAACAGGATAAATTAGAAAAAATACATGTTTATCTAAATTTTTCAGGTAAAGCATTTTACAAATTCATTGCCAATTTATGATGTAAACTTTTAGTAAACAAAGAACAACCTGATAAAGGGCAATCTATGAAAAACTTACAGCTAACATCCTGCTTAATGTTGTAAGAGTGAATGCTTTTTTGCCTAACTAGGCACAGATATCCATTCTCACTGCTTGCATTCAACATTGTATTCAGTGCAGTAAGGCAAGAAAAGGAAATAAAAGATATAAGGATTTGAAAGGAAGTAAAATTGTTTTTGGTCAGACTTCGTGATTGTGTACTTAGAAAATCCTAACGAATCTACCAAAAAGCTATTAGAATTAATAATTAAACGTAGCAACCTCTCAGTCTAGAGCAGGTCAATATACATAAACAGATTGTATGTCTATACTAGTAATGAACTATTGGAAAATAAAATTTAAAACAGTACCACTTAAAAACATTTAAAAAGCATGAAATTATGTGCATGACATGTATGACCTGAACACTAAAAAGTATAAACATTGCTGAGAGAAATTAAAGCCTATATAAAAAATCTATGTAAATGTGGAGAATACCACGTTAATGAGTTGGAAGTCTCAGTATTGCTAAGGTGTCTGTTTTCCTGAAATTTATCTATACACTCAAGCCAATCTTAGTATAAAAATAGAAATTTCAGTAGCCTTTTTCTTTAGAAATTGATATGATTCTATAATGCACACAAAAATGCAATTACTTTGATTTTTTTAACTTAGAAAAATAAATAAACAGAAAGCTAGAAGTTGTAAAATACCTGGTTTCAAGATTTACTGTAAAGCTACAAAATTCAAGACAGTTGGGTATGGGTATAAGAATAGACAATACAGTTGACCCTTGAACAATGTGGGGGTTGGGGCACCAACTTTCTGAGCAGTCAGAAATTTGCTATCACTTTACAATTGGCCCTTCATGTCTGTGGTCCTGTATCCTCAGATTCAACCAACCACTGATTGTGTAGTACTGTAGTATGTATTTACTGGAAAAAAAAAATCTGCATATTTAAGTATGAAGCAGTTCAAGCCCATGTTGTTCATGTGTATATCAGTGGAACAAAACAGAGTCCAGAAATAGATCCACATGTATATATGTATGGTCAACTGACTTTTGACAAAGATATCAGGGTAATTTAATGGAGAAGTGGCAGTCTTTTCAAGAAAACAGAACACTTCTATATCCATTTGAGATAAAATGAATATTGATACCTTATAACCTTTTATAACCTTATAAAAATTAACTCAAAAGTGATCACATACCTAAACATAAAAGCTAAAACATAACTAAAATCACCTCTTCAAAGAGCTTATCTCCAAATATAGTCACATTCTGAGGTACGGGGGGTTAGGGCTTTAACATATGAATTTGGGGGAAGAACAAAGCCCATAACAGGGTGCAAAAGAACTTTTGAGGGAAACGTAAATGTTCCATATTTTGATTATGGTAGGAGTTTCTTGGGGACATGCATTTGTCAGAACTCATTGAGCTGTTTGCTTAAAATGGTTGTATTTTGTTATGTGTAAATTATACCTCAATAAAATTGCTTTTTGAAACAGCAAAACATCAACTCAAATAAAACAGAAGAAATAAAAATTCTCATTGCAAATCTGATTAAAATTTAATTAAGATAGGGACTTCCCTGACGGTCCAGTGGTTCAGACTCCACACTTCCGCTGTAGGGGGCAAAGGTTCAATCCTTCCTTGGGGAGCTAAGATCCCACGTGCTATACCAGGCACCCAAAAATTTAAAAAATAAATAAATAAATAAAATATGTTTATCTGGAAAGGATAATATAGGATTTTCCCACACAGGAATATGGTGTGTGACTATACTACGAATTGTTTTTGTATCCTTCAGTAAAATTAGGTAGTTAAACCAACAATGAAACAATGACCTTACCACTTTGCCTTTAACAGAAGTACATAAATAGATACATTCTGCTTTTCATTAGGTTAGCTGGTATTCTACTATAAATAAATAGCTGAAAAATTAACTTTTTGATATGAAAATCTGTGTGTTTGATTGTAGTTCAAATTCACTTATAAAATGAATGTTGAATTATTTATACAAATTGACATGCCATGAGTTTTTAGTTAATCAATCTTATGTTATAGTTTATATTCCCAACAAGCTTCTACTTCACCTTCATGAAGTCTAGAATGTTTAATAATGTAGGTGCAATAGGCAGGTAAGAGTTCAGCTAAAGCAAATCATCAACCCAAAAAAAAAAAAAAAGGGGGAGGGAAAGATGTTATAAGATTTTAAAATGGTAAACAAAATAATGAAATTCTATTTTAATTAATGAATAATATGTCTATATATACAACATTAAGACTAGAATGCTATTAACATCTAATATTAGATACCAATCCATAATTATGACATAATGAGAATAATTGATGAAGTATTTTTTTAATGTTCTTTTTAAAATTTATTTATTTTATTTATTTTTAGTTGCATTGGGTCTTTGTTGCATGTGGGCTTTCTCTAGTTGTGGTGAGCAGGGGCTACTCTTCATTGTGGTGCGCGTGCTTCTCATTGCAGTGGCTTCTCTTGTTGCAGAGCACAGGCTCTAGGCATGTGGGCTTCAGTAGTTGTGGCATACAGGCTCAATAGTTGTAGCTCACAGGCTCCAGAGCGCAGTCTCAATAGTTGTGGCGCACGGGTTTAATTGCTCCGTGACATGTGGGATCCTTCCGGACCAGGGATCAAACCCATGTCCCCTGCATTGGCAGGTGGATTCTTAACCACTGTGCCACTAGGGAAGTCCCGATAAAGTATTATTATTGTTTTACAGATGTATAACTCACAATTTTAAAACATATCTAATTACAATGGCATAGTAAACAGCTTCCATAGGAACATCAGTAACTGATGATAAATCAACTGAAGTTTATAGGCATTAGCCCTTTTCTCTTTGTTGGATACTTTGTCTTTGATAAGATAACAGGTCCCAGGACTTTTTACATCTTAATGTAGACAGATTGATGACTTGTACACTAATGGTTTTTATCTTAATCTTGTTTAAAAGCATCTTTTTACTTTCTGATACTCTGATACCCTTTGAGTATCAATTCTGATACTCATTTTCAAAAGTTACTTTTGCTAGCACTGCTACTGATTTTACCATAGATACATTTTTTTTTAGTGTATGTTCACCTTGTCTTGTAACAGTAAAAAAAATCTTAAAAATGACAATTGTAACATAGCTTCCTAGTAAAAGTACATTTTCTAAATAAGTGAAAATTTTAAGTAAATTTTTAAAAGTGCTGGCTTTATTATAATAAACATTGCATACTTAAATATCCTACTTTTTGTTTCTATTGATTTTCCTTTTCCGGATGTTTCATGTAAATGGAATCATACAATATGTGGCCTTTTGTGTGTGGCTTCTTCACTTAGCATAATGTTTTCATGGTTTATCTGTGTTGTAAGATGAATCAATACTTTATTCCTTTTTATGGATGAATGTATTCCTTTTACTTTCAATCTGTTTGTATCTTTGAATTTAAAGTGTGTCTTTTGTAGATAGCATGTAGTTGGATCATTTTAAAAAGTCTGTTCTGGGGCTTCCCTGGTGGCGCAGTGGTTGAGAGTCCGCCTGCCGATGCAGGGGACACGGGTTCGTGCCCCGGTCCAGGAAGATCCCACATGCCGCGGAGCGGCTGGGCCTGTGAGCCATGGCCGCTGAGCCTGCGCATCCGGAGCCTGTGCTCCGCAGCGGGAGAGGCCACAACAGTGAGAGGCCAGTGTACCACAAAAAAACAAAAAAAAAAAAAGTCTGTTCTGCTAGTCTCTGCCTTTTTAGAGTGTTTACTCCATTTAAATTTAACGTAATTATTGATAAGGTAATTTTTACATCTGCCACTTTGCTATTTGTTTTCTGTATGTTGTCTTTCTCTCCCTCTATTCCTCCATTACTTCCTTCTTTTCTGTTAGATATATATTTTCTAGTGTGCCATTTAAATTTTTCTAGTGTGCTCTTTTAATTTCATTAGCATTTCTTTTACTATATATTTTTGAGTTATTTTCTTAATGGCTGTCCTGGGAATTACAATAAACAATTTATACAGTGTAGTTTGAATTGATACTAAATTTCAATAGTATGTTAAAACTTAGATCTTCTATAGCTATATTATGTCCCACTTTCTTTGTGCTATCGTTGTCATAAAAATTACATATTTATACATTGTATGCCTATCAGAACAGATTTATAATTATTGCTTTATGCATTTGTCTTTTAAATGAGACAGGAGACAAAAAGTTGCAAATAAAAATATTTATACTGCCTTTTTTTGTTTACGTATGTTGTTACTTTTACCAGTACTGTAATTCTTCCTGTAGATTTCACTTACTGTCTAGTGTCTCTAAACACTCATTCTTAAATAGAGTCTGCCGTGCACCTCTCTCAGTTGTAATCCATTGTCATTATCATGGAGCCCTTTTGATCTGATGGTAAGGTATTGGGAAAGGCAAAGCATCCTCTAATTCTTTGATTAAGTCTCAGTCCTTTAGTGGGCCTGTGTCCTTGGGCTATAACCTTCACATGTGTTTCTCAGCTCTTTATTCATCTCCTTAGATGAGTCAGGAAGTCTAGAGGGAGCTGAAGTTTGGATAATTTTCCTTTTCCCCAATTTTGGATAAGGCTGTAGCAAAGTCTTCTCCCTTACTGGGAGATTGGCATTTGTTATGGTGAATGCCTAGAGTATATTTCAAAATGGTTGTTTTCCCCCTCTCCCTGCCAGAAAAAGGAGGGTTTTTCTTAACTCTTTACTGTGATAACTTTGGGGGGGATGTTCCTGGAGGTAGTATCTACAAAATATGGGGGCCCCCTAGGGATGTGGCCCATAGGAGTTTCTCACTATTACACTAGTATACACTGTGCCTCCGGCAATTAATCCAAATTATCATTTAAGCATTCCTACCAATTTATGGTTTTAGTGTCTTCTGCGCCCAGTAGCATTTCTGGACTGTGATTCTCTGTATTCACTATCTCTTCAGATTTTAGGATAGCAGTTTGCCTTATGACCTCAGTTCTCTGATGTGTCCAAGTCATTGATTTTCAGTTTGTTCAGCTTTTTTCTTGGTGTAAGTTGGGTATGATGACTTCTGAGTTCTTTACATATTGGAGCTGAAAGTGGAAGTCCTAATTTTATCTTTTAAAATATATTTTCAACTGAGTTTCAGAATGTAGATAGAATTTACTTAAAAGATAGAACCAACACATTGTAATAGTCTTTGTCTGTACCACTGTCAACTCTTACACGTTACAGTGGCTAGAGTCATTGAATGTCATCTCTTTTGCATTTTGAAGGGGTTAGACATTGGACATGCAGAAGACATGAGAGCTTACATTAGAATTTATTTCGGGGGAAATTTGGGACATACAAATTTAAGTTTTCAAATCACACATTGCAGTGGTAAATAATTGTTTCCTGTATGTCTAGATAATTACAATCCATGTTTTACTCAAAACTTTACTCTTTTACTGAGAGAAATGAAATGAATTTCCTTTTATTATAAACTGCAGCATTTGTGTAAGGATAAAAATGAGAAAGTTGTCGTTCTAGATTCCCCTCACACACACACACACACACTCTCACACACACACACACACTTCTTTCAGAGCCTTCTAAAGTTACTAAATATTGTAATAGTTTCATGAGGAATACCATTCCTCCACTAAGATAAATTTGATTTTGACTCTATTGTCATTTAACTAGTGGCACCACTGCTTTAGAACTCTCTGAGAGATCATTTTTATGGGTACAAGAGTTTTTAAACTCTTTTTATGGATAGAGAAGTTTCCATTAAATCATTTTGAAAAGAGACTCTCTGGTGCCAAAGTAGCAACTTGGATCTTTTTATTTGTACATTGCAGACAGTGATTTTCTTTTACATCTTTGAGTAAAAACTATTTTCCTTGAGGGGACATTTTGCATTCACCACTGATTGTCAGATAAGGAATAAAATGCAAAATGTTTCAGTCTCTATTTACAATTTTTATAAATATTGTTTAATATTAAGCTTGTAAGTTGAGAAATATTGCAATGCTACTAGTTTGACGTTTCTCATTTTTAAGCTATACTGCATTTAATTTAAAGGAGAAACCAAATTGTTCCATGTAAAACATTTTTCTTTTTTCTTGTTTAGATACGTGAAGTTTCGGTAGATTATGGATTTGCCTTATTTTAAGTGATCAACTGAGCCTTTTTAAGGAATTTTTTCCACTGTGTTAAATAAAAGGAATCTTGATGTTGTTGAACCCTTTGGGATTGTGATAAGGAGGTTGTACATCTCTGAGAAGTGAGGAGTAGTTCTTAAGAACTTCTGCTCTTTTTTATTCACTCATTTGTTTATTCCTTCATTAATGTATTCATTTGACAAACATTTATTGGGCACATACTGCATTCTGGGTAGAGACTTCAAATGACTTGGCCAAGGTCATATGTTTAATTAGTGAATGTACATGCCTTAGAACTCTTGAGATTCTAGTCCAGTTCTGTCTTCGTAATAGTATTTCTAGAGTTTGATATATGAAATATAGTTGATCTGATAAAATTAATTTGATCCATTACTTTTTGTTTAGAACAATATGCACATGTGTACAAATACCTGCATATTGGTATATTTCAGTTTTTATATTTGCTTTGCACATTTGGCTTTGCTTGTGAGCTAAACTGTTATTGTTAGGAAGATAGATACAAGAGGTACGCTGAAGGAATAGGTTGAAAAGCTGCTTTAATGAGTAAGTGATCAAATATTCTGAAAAATAGAGTAATTGGAAAGTAGCTATTTAAATAACCATTTTTTTGCTTTGTTTTGTTTTATATGCATGTATGGAGTCATGTATACCCTTCGTCTATACATGCATACATCTGGCTCCAAAAAAGCATTATAAAAATGTATTGGTTATATGTATAACTGATTCACTTTGCTGTACACCCGAAACTAATACAACATTGTAAACAACTATACTCCAATAAAAATTTTAAAATATATATTTATTGGTTATAATTTTTAAGTGAAAAATCTAGGGAGAATAAGAGAACTTAAGATTAAACTAGAGTCAAGGATGGCCATGTAACAGTTTGGCAAAGGATCAAGTAATCTGTATTCATTCTAACTGCTTGTGCATCCTTCACTCCCCAACATTGGTTCTAAATTGTATTTTCCTTGAATAAAAGCATAGTTAGAGAAAGCACTTTTGGGGGAATAACAGCCAAATTGGTTAAATTTAACTTACGATTAATTTACTATACATTTCCATATTAAAGCAATTTATTTGAACTTGATGTGGGCTAGACAAAGTTGGAGGCTCCAGGCATTCATCTTGGTTACAGTCTTTTAATATCCATTTATAGTTAATCTTTGTAAAAGAGACCAATGGATTTTTCCTTGTGGCTGATACTCTCAGATTGGCAGCTTTTGAGTTTAGGCGATTTGGGTATCACCAGTTGGGAAATTACCTTGATGCAATAGTTACCCCTAAATACACTCATCAGACAGGCTGTCCCAAAGGTAATGAGACAGAGAAGCTAATAGACAAACTAAGATGCTTGAATCAGAAAGTTTATTTAAATAAATTTCAAACACGTACTTAGAAGTAAAAGGAAAGAGTTGAGGGTAAGTTAACACATTTAGGAGAGGATACAAGTGGGTGGTAGGACCACATCACCTAAATCCTGGGTTACACAGTGTTCATATGTCTTGTCTTTCATTCTCTGCCACATCAGCATTTTTTGCTGATACTGTAGCTACAAAGACTAGAAATGAGTTTGAGCAGCTTGGCCCAGTAGATGGAAAGTGCTCAAGGCTAATGACACAGCCTTACTTTATTAAAGAAAAGCAGGGGCAGGTGTACTTGGCCAGAGCTCTAGCCTACCAGTTAGCCTACCGAGCAACTATGGCTTTTATTTGCCTTTCTTGGGGAAGGGTATACATGGGGCCAGGATGGGTTTCAACAATGGGTGGCTGAATTAAGATTTCATGAATAATTGAGTGTTTCATATGCCTCAGATATATTTGGTATATCTTGACTATTTATTGCTTCATGTATATATAGCATATCTTGAACACTTAGTGTCTACTTGATCTAACCATCCCTTTCCATCTGTGTTCATACATATGTGCTGTACTTATTTTATCTGTTTAACATGTCTTATAGGTTTCCAACTTCTATCTATAGTTTAAACATCTTACGAGTTTCACATATCCATTTGGTTTCTTGTCTTTTATAATAGAATTGAATATTCTCAAATACTACAACAAATGCAAATTACAGATGTGAATTCCCTCAGTTTCTTGCTTTCAATTTTAAGGTGCCAGATTCTCAAGGGTTACCACGTTTTAAAACGTTTTCAGAAAAAAATATGGCATTTTCTATAGGACATAGTAAATGAATAGTTAGAGCCCATACCAGTGCATTGGTATTTACCTCGGTACAAAGTACTATTTTTGAAGAGTTTTTAGAAATAACATTTGCCTTAGTTACCTGGTTTAGATAATGCTAGCTTGAAGATGGTATAACTAGGAAATCATGGTAACATAACAGATCATAAAGGGAAAAATATCATCAAGGAAAAAATTCTACAGATAGCAGCTTAATGTAGAAAAGTCTATTGATTATATAATTTTTTAAAAAATAGAGTTTATTTTTTTAGAGCAGTTTTAGGTTCACAGCAAAATTGAGTGATCAGTACAGAGAATTTTTGTACTAGTCTCACACATGCATAGCCTAGGACATTATCGATACTCCTCACCAAAATGGTACATTTATTATACCGATGACCTTATATTGACACATCATGATCACCTGAAGTCCATAGTTTAAATTCGGGTTGCTCTTGGTATTATATATTCTATAATACTTATAGAATGAGTTTTTATAAATGTGTAATGACATGTTTCCACCATTATAGTATCATACAGAGTAGTTTCACTGCCCTAAAAATGTCCTGTGCTCCTCCTGTTCATTCCTCCCTCCCTCTAACCCTTAGCAATCACTGGTCTTTTTACTGACTTCATAGTTTTGCCTTTTCCAGAATGTGATATAGTTGGAATCATATAAGAAGTAGTCTTCTCAGATTAGCTTCTTTCACTTAGCTGTATGCATTTAAGTTTCCTCCCTGTCTTTTCATGGCTTGAATAGCTCATTTCTTTTTAGTGTGGAATACTATTCCATTGTCTGGATGTACCAGTTTATCCATTTACCTACTGAAGGCTTTGGCAGTTACGAATAAAGCTGCTGTAAACATCTGTGTGTAGGTTTTTATGTGGATGTAAGTTTTCAGTTCATTTGGGTAAATATCAAGGAGCATAATTGCTGGATCATATGGTAAGCGTATGTTTGGTTTTATAGGAAACTGTGAAATTGTCTTTCAGTGTCTGTACTATTTTGTATTCCCACCACATCCTTGTCAGCATTTGGTGTTGTCAGTGTTTTAGATTTTGGTCATTCTAATAAGTGTGTAGTGCTACCTTGTTTTTTTTGATTTGCAATTCCCTGCTGACCTAAAATGTGGAACATCTTTTAATATACTTATTGGCCATCTGTATACTTCTTTGGTGAGGTGACTCTTCAAATCTTTGGCCCATTTTTCAATTGGATTGTTTTCTTATTGTTGAATTTTAGGAGTTCTTTGTATATTTTGGATAATAGTTCTTTATCAGATGTGTCTTTTGCCCAGATGTATATTTTCTCCCAGTCTGTGGCTTGTTTTCTCATTCATTTATTAAATACTGTTTCTACTGTTAGCTTTGGTTTGGTCCTCATCTCTAAATAAAATTATTCTTAACTGATCTTTCTCCCTTCAGTCTTTCCCTCACCAGTTTTTCCCCCATATTGATCATCATATTACTCTCCTTTTTAACCCTCAGTAAACCAGTAAAAAGTCATAACCATTTCTCATTTTTCTCTTTTATATTTTAAGTCATTATAGGAATAATTTATAGAAGCAAGAAAAAAAAGAATAGTAAAAAACAAAAGCCAACATTATTAGAAACTAAAGAGGTTAGACATAAAATCTCTTTGTAGCAAGTAAATTTTGGTGTATTAATATAAAAAAATCAGAGTAATGTCAGGTGTCTTTTTAGCAACAATGAGATGGGAAGAGACAGTCAATGTTGCTGTCACAAAATATTGTCATGAAGTCCTTCCTGCTGAGTAATTAACTGGATGAGAATACCATTGTTTCTTCTTGTCCTTAGATATGTATTGATCACATATCAATTCTTGAATTTGAGAAGTTTTGTGCAGTATATTGTTATCTGAAGATTCATAGTCTGAGATTTCACTTACACCATCCAATTTCACCATTGTCACTAGAATTGTAGTGTTGCTCTGACTCTTTTGTCTTCTTATTCATCTAATAATTATGATATATCTTCCTTTGTTGATTTCCTTTTCTTTGCTGTTGTGGACATAAATGAAAAATTTTCAGTTCTCAACACTTCAGTGAAAGCTAAAAACAGCTTACAAATATGGTGTCCTCAGTTTTCTTTTCTACTTTCTGGAAAGATGATGCAATACTTTGAACAATACTGTAGGAAGAAAGAATGGCAGATAATTATTGCATCATCCTAGGTGACTCCATCATTCTTCTCTTATTATTTTAGTTTTTTTAGAATTATTAGGAATAATTTGATCAGTAATAATGGGTAATGATGGAATTATTTGTAGGATATTGAAACAGCTGAATGTTTCAAGATGTAGGAAAAGTAATGTCAGTAAGATCCCATAATTTCTTAGAATTATAGAAGAGTTCAGTTAACCCATGTGGTAATTGCAAGATACAGTAGGTTTTATCCTATTTTATTAAAGTACATTTTCTCTTGGTTTTTTTTGGAAGTGTGCTAAGAGAAAAAAGTGATGAAATATCTTTACAAATAGTTAGAAATGTTCAGAAATGAAAAATGGATCCATTGGACCCTAATGGTATACCAAGGGTTAAAAACCTTTAATAATTCCCAGTTTTCTTTTCTTTAATAAACTTATTTATTTATGGCTGTGTTGGGTCTTCGTTGCTGTGTGCGGGCTTTCTCTAGTTGCGGTGAGCGGGAGCTACTCTTTGTTTCCGTGCGTGGGCTTCTCATTGTCGTGGCTTCTCTTGTTGTGGAGCACGGGCTCTAGACTCGCAGGCTTCAGTAGTTGTGGCATGTGGGCTCAGTAGTTGTGGCTTGCGGGCTCTAGAGCTCAGGCTCAGTAGTTGTGGCACATGGGCTTAGTTGCTCCGCGGCATGTGGGACCTTCCCAGGCCAGGGCTCAAACCCATATCCCTTGCATTGACAGGCAGATTCTTAACCACTGCACCACCAGGGAAGCTCCCCCCGCGCCACCAGTTTTCTAAAAGAAAATCCTTTGCATTTCCTGGAAGCCTTGGTTATTTTTCAGCCTTATGCCTAGAACTCCCCCATCCTATATATACTCTTTTTTAAGGCATATTGTATTATTATGAGTGCTTTCAGCTGCCGTGTATTTTCATACCTAAAAAAAAGTGGTAGGCAGAGTTCTTAAGATGGCCCCCCACAATTCCTGGCCCCTGATGTACACACTCCTTCCCTCATTTATTCAGTCAAATACTAATCTAGGTACTGTGAAGGGATTTTGCAAATGAAATTAGTTGACTTTAAAATAGGGAGATTATTTAGCTGTCTCTTATATAATCATATGAACCCTTTAAAAGCAGAGAGTTTTCTGAAGCTGGTTGCAGAAGAGAGTGTCAGAGGCATGACATCTAGGTGGTCGGGAAGAAAGCAGCATCCATGTTGAACTGACTGGTGGGAGGGTGGGGCACATAACAAGGAATTGCAGGTGGCCTCTATGAGCTGAGAGCAGTCCCAGCCAACGACTAGCAGAAAAATGGGAGCAATTGTCCTACAGCCAGTAGGAAATAAATTCTGCCAATAACCAGTGACCTTGGAAAAGAACCCCAAGTCCCAGATAACTGTAGCCCTGGCCAACAACTTAATTTTAGCCCAGTGAGACCCTGAGCAGAGAATCCAGTCTGTTTTGCTATGCCTGGACTTCTGACCTACAGAAACTGAGATAATAAAATGGGTGTTGTTTTTATGCTACAGCATGGATGAACCTGGAGGACATTATACTAAGTGAACTTAGCCAATAACAAAAAAATAAACACTGTATGATTCCATTTGTGTGAGAGATCTAGAGTAGTCAAATTCATAGAGACCAAATGTAGAAGGGAAGTTGCCAGCGGCTGGGGGAAGAAGGGAGTTGTTTAATGGATATGGTTTCAGTTTTGCAAGATGAATAGAGTTTTGGAAATTGGTTGTACAATAGTGTGAATATACATAACACTACTGAACTATACACTTAAAAATGGTTAAGATGGCAAATTTTATGTTATGTATATTTCACCAAAATTTTAAAAATTATTTCAAAAAGTGGGTCTTGTTTTAAGACACTAGATTTGTGGATAATTTGTTATGCAGCAGTAGTGTTCATAGTGTTGTGTCTGCTTGAAATCCACTCTCTGACTCTTTTATTATCCAGAAATTTTATACTCTATCCAGCTCAAAGGTTTACTCTATTAAACCATCCTTAACCCTCAGGCAAAGTTAGTCACTCTTTCCTCTGCCTAACCATATACATCTATAATAGCGCTTACCACATTGTATTTTAAGCATTTTTCTTTTAGGTCTTCTCCACTAGGTTGTGAAGTGGTGTTTTTTCCAAAGCATTTCACCTTCAAGTTTTATAATGACAGATTTACAACAGATTCAGGTTGGCAATACCTGAAAGTAGTAGGTTTTAGGAAACATTGTAGTGATTGCTTATTACTCATTTTCTTTTCTCAGCCTGGATTCTACCTTAGATTCTAATAGTGCAGGAGCACTGACCTTGTTTGGTTTACTTTAATTATTAGCCTTTTAACGAAGGGATAGAAAATGAGTTGCTTCCCCACCCCCACACACACTTTTAAACTACAATCAATCTACTCAGGTAAGAAATGAAACATATAAATGAATTTGTGTGAATAAATTTATTGATTCGAATTTCAGCCAACATTTATTAAGCCAACAGTTCTTGACTCTAAAGTAGCAAAACTGGTTAAATACATACTTTTTAACCAGATGGTTACTTCAGTCATTGATGAACCAACTATGTTGATCAATCAACAGAAATTCAGAATTCATGTTTTAAAGAGTTAAGAATTTGTTCCGTGCATAAATAGCTATTGCGTTCTTAGTATCTTCTTTTCAAGAGATTTCAACAAAGTAGGTGCGGAAATGTATGAGTTATTTCTGAAATGCTGTTTTCTTTGAAAATTTTTACAATGTAAGTATTGTATGTTTTTATTAAAATATATCAATAAATGACTCCAAATAAGCATATCAGTATCAGTAGTGCAGCTGTAACATTTTCATAGTCCTCATTCTCTTAACAGATTTGTGAGAGGGAATATTCCTTGTCAGAGACTGTATGACCTTTCATTTCCATATAGATAGCCAACAACTACAAGTGATCTTACTTTCACTTCAGGACAGTATTCCTCCATATTATTCTTCTTAGTATATTACTGACTGCATGCATATTCATTGAATGTTTGATGCTGAGCTATAACCCAGCCTCTCTTGAGATATCACCAAATAGTTAGAGTATAGGAAATTGTTTCAATAGAAATTAATATTTTTGGTTTTCTCATGTTTTAGATATGAATACAGCAAGAATTAAGGATGTACCCATTTTTCCTTTAAAATGTTATAAAATACACTACCACTTATTTTCCATGTTTATTACTATTTAAAAGGAACTGTAATATCAGGTGCCAAAATTTATACATATGGATACATATCAACTGAATAAAAGAAAGTAGGTATTTCTTAAATATTAGTACCTCATGAAATGAATGTGAAGAATCATCTTCAGATGGAAAAGTGTGACAGCTTTTACCTATGAAATAAATTATGTGAAAAAGATTACAAAAGATGGTAGTCTGTTTAGGCAGCCTATTAAAAGCATTAAGACTTGAGTACTGGCTATTAAAGTGAGTAAATGGCAATATTATAAAGTTAAACACATGCAAAAAAACATTTTCCAGAGGACTGGGATTGTAACAATACCATTAATGAGGGCAAAGAGGTCTTAATGCAGTTTGCACTTTCTAAAGTTTCAAAAAGAGCCTTTGATTACTGCATTATTAATGTACTGAACATCTGGAACTGTGTAAAACCTATAGACATTGAGCAAATGCAGGATTTCCCCACTAGGTTGCATTCTAACTTACTGCCTCCCTAGTGAGAAACTGGTTTTAAGAAGTTTTAAAATGACAATATCCAGATAAGGCATAAACATTCCAAAGTGTCTTTTAATTTTTGAGATCTGACTCAAAAAAAAAAATTCTGAAGTTATCAAATCTAAGTGATGTGAACATCAGTTAGTAGATTAAACCATCTGATCACTATATGTAGGCTAGTCTCTGTATGTGAATAGTATTTGCTCTTTATGAGCTAAATAAACTATTTTATAACAGAGATACCTCACACTTTTCTTATATGTAAATCTTAAAACCTGAGAGATGGTTCTGTGTCAGTGTACTTTCTTCAAGTTATTTGATTTTTAGGTGCCTAGTTGGGATACTTAAGAAAATTTTAGAAGTTGAGATATGTGTGTGTGTGGTTTTTTTGTATGAATTTTCTGGCAAGGGGGAAATAATTAAGATGTATAGATGTGCAATTTGAGTGTCACCTGTAATGAGAACGGAAAAGCTATAGACCTAAATTTTTTTTTTTCACTTAAAACTGAGAATTTGCCACAGACCATTTTCACCAAAATAATCGGTATGTTTTTGCTGTAGAGCTATACTCTAGATTTGCATGTAGCCCTTGTATAATCCTGAACAGAAGGCTTTTAAGTTACTTTAAAAAAATCTTCACTGAAACAGTTAAAATAAACACATTGTGTTCTGTGGGAATGTTGTCTCATAGTTACCAAATTCCCCTACCCCTTTTTCACAGTGTTCCTTGTACCTCCATACCTGAACTAAAACCTGGATATACCCAGAGGACATGTCATTTTCTTGTCAACCCTTTCATGTTGTGACCACTTTTTTCTCTCTAGTACCTCAGGTTTCGTATCCTATTTACTCTCCATTGCTCTTTCTAAACCTTAACCTCTCCACCTTTTTCTGAAGGAAAGAAGGAAGGAAGGAAAGAAGGAAAAAGAGAGAGAGAAACTCACTAAAAAAAAAAGCTCTGGTCTCTGAGCTCATGTCTTTTAATCATGTCATTCTTTCCCCTTCATCTTTACTGACATCTTACAAATCACGTGAATACTCTTCTTTTATTATGGACTCTGGCACCTGATTTTACAGGGTTTTTTTTTTCCTCCTTACTCCCCTCTCTGACCTTCCATTCTTTTGACTCTCTGACCTTCCATTCTTTTGAATCTTCCTTTTTTATTCATTTATTAAATTAGTTCAAATATTTGTTGCCTACTTTCTGTGTGTCAAGGTACTGTTCTAGGTACTGGACAGTCAGCAGTGAGCAAAACAAACAAAAATCATTGTCCTTATGGAGGTTATATTCCAGGGGTGAGAGACAGAAAATAAACCAGACACATAGAAAGATACTTATATATTAGATGGTGTCATGGACTCAGTGTTTATGTCCCCCTCCCCCCAAATTCATACATTGAAACCCTAACCCCCAGTGTGGCTGTGTTTGGAAATGGGGTCTCTAAGGAAGTAATTAAGGTTAAATGAGGTCATAAGGGTGGGGCCCTGATCTGATAACATTAGTGTTCCTATAAGAAGACATACTAGAAATCTTGCTGTCTTCCAACAACATGAGCACAGAGGAAAAGGTGTGTGAGGATTCAGTGAGGTGGCCATCTGCAAGCCTGAATGAGAGTCTCACCAGGAAATCAATCAGCCAGCACCTTGATCTTCGACCTCCCAGTGTCCAGAACTGTGAAAAATAAATTTCTGTTTAAGCCACCCCATCTGCGGTATATTTTTTTCCAACTTTATTGAGATATTATTGTTACATATGTAAGTTTAAGTTGTACAGTGTGATGAGTTGATACGTGTATATATTGTGAAACGATTATGTGGGGTTTTGTTCGTTTTTGCTTTTTGTTAGTTTTTGTTTGTTTTTTTTAATGGTAGCCTGAATGGACTAGTACGGATAATGGTAAATGCTGTATAGAAAAATAATGCAAAGAAGAGGGAAATGAGACTCCTGGGGGAGTGGATAGAGGTAGTTTCAAATTTTATGGTTCTGGAAGGCCTGTCAGAGAAGGTGACATTGAGTAAAGGCCTATGGGGGAAGAATATTCAGACAGAGGGAACCTTATGGTAGGAGAGTGTCTGGTTTGTTTGACCAACAGGAAGGCTACCTGGGCTGAAGCAGAGTAGGAGTGGGGTGAGAGGTGTAGCAGAACATGAGGTCAGAGAAGTAGCTATGGTAAAATCATGCCACAGTAGGGATTTGGATTTTATTCTAATGCAATAGGAAGCCATTGGAGGCTTTAGACTTAATTTTAAAAGGATTGTGCTGGCTACTATATGGAAATGGACTGTAGAGAGTACAAGAAGCAGCACGTGACTGTGTAGGAGTTGACTGTAATAACTCATGTGAGAGATGGTGGTGGCCTGGACCACTGTGGTAGCGGTGTTTGGAGTCTAGGTATCATTTGAAAGTGCTGGCAGGAATTGCTGATGGATTGGATGTGCAGTGTGATAGAAAGAGAGGGAGTAAGATTTTCTTGCTGGGCTTTTTTCTTTATCTGTACTCTACTGCTGGTCAGTCTCATCTATGTTCATTCTTTTAGTTATGTCTATTTGTCTTGGTTTCCCAATTTATAATTCACTTCTGACTTTTCCTCTTTAAGTACCATAGTCAAGAGAAAAAACACCTTTTTTATGTCTTCTCTACTTTCAGTAATCTACTACAACACAGCTTCACTTCTGATACCTGATGTGTGGATTTCCATACATTAAACAATTCTGTGACACCAGCTGGGTGTCCTACATTTTAACTCAGTTATGACAATATCTACCTAGAGCACAGCATCAGATACCAGAGGTTAAGAGCTTCATCCCACAAGGCTGCCCCCACTTCGGACACCAATCTCATGTCCAGGTTGTTACCTTTGTGTCTGACTGACTGGCTATAAGTTAGAAGTTCCCACAACTCCCTTCTCAAGTTCAATTAATTTACTAGAGTGGTTCACAGAACTCAGAGAAACATTGACTTACATTTACCAGTTTAATATAAAGGATATATAGATGAACAGCCAGATGAAGTATATAGGGTGAGGTCCGGAAGGGTCCCGAGCACAGGAGCTTCTGTCCCCGTGGAACTGGGGTATACTACCCTCTGGCATGTGGTTGCATTCACCAACCCGGAAGCTCTCTGAGTTCCATTCTTTTTGGGTTTTATGCAGGCTTCATTACATAGGTACAATTGGTTAAATCATTGGCCATTGGCAGTTGACTCAACCTCTAGCCCCTTTCCCCTCCCTGGAGGTTGGGGATGGGGTTGAAAATTTCATATGGTTGGTTCCTGAAAAGAGTTCCCAACTCTGTTCCAGCCTGTGCAACATCTGTGTGTGTGTGTGTGTGTGTGTGTGTGTGTGTGTGTGTGTGTGTGTAAGTGTAAGCTTCCCTACACCAACAAGCAATTCTTAGATGCCAGCAGGATGTCCAAGATTCAACTCAATTCTGACACTATCTACCCAGAGATAGAATCAGATTCCACAGGTAAAGGGCTCATTCCCACAAGACCACCCTCTACTTCAGACACTAGTTGCAAGCCCAGATTGTTACCTATACTTCTGACAGAGTGGCTGTAAACCAGAGGTTCCCATGACCCACTCCTTGGGTTCAGTTAATTTGCTGGAACAGCTCACAGAACTCAGGAAAACTCATTTACTCACTAGGTTACCAATTTATTATAAAAGAATATCAATCCATAGCCAGATGGAGAGATACGCAGTGCGAGGCTCTGAACAACTGAGAGGGTGAGACTGATAGTTTCATCCCGCTAATCAGGTGGTTGGCTCCATTGACAACTAGTCCGCATCCTAAACTGTTTTGCTAAAGTCACCTCATTAGTATAACAAAAGACATCTTTATCACTCTCAACACTTAGGATATTCCAAGGATTTGGGGAGCTGTGAGCCAGGAATGGTGGATGAAGACCAAATATATATGAGCAACATATTTTGGTTACCTGAATGACCAAATGTCACTGTTGTGGCCTCTCCCATTGCGGAGCACAGGCTCCAGACGTGCAGGCTCAGTGGCCATGGCTCACGGGCCTAGCCGCTCCGCGGCCTATGGGATCTTCCCAGACCAGGGCATGAACCCGTGTCCCCTGCATCGGCAGGCAGACTCTCAACCACTGTGCCACCAGGGAAGCCCTGTAGCTTGCTTTTTTAACTCAACATCTATAGATCGTGTTCATCCTTGTTGATACATGTGTTAACTAATTTATTCATTTATGCTACTGTTAACTAATTTGTTCATTTATACTACTGTGTTGTATTTGTCTTTGCATGTGTGGGTGTGTTTATATTTTTTCAATTTACAAAATGGTGGTAAAATATACATAACCTAAAACTTGCTGTTTAGCCATTCAGTGTCATTAAGTAGATTTACAATGTTGTACAACTATCACTACTATCCATTTCCAAAACATTTTCATCATCCCAATCAGAAATTCTGTATTCACTAAACAGTAACTCCTCATTCTCCCCTCGTCGTTCCCCGCCCCCCACCCCACTGTCCCTAGCAACTCCTATTCTACTTACTTTCTCTATGAATTTGTCTATTCTAGGTACCTCATAAAAATGAAATCATACTACATTTGTCCTTTTGTGTCTGGCTTATTTCATTTACCATAATGTTTTCAGGGTTCATCCACATTGTACCATGTATCAGGATTTCACTCCTTTTTATGGCTGAATATTATTTCATTATATGTATTTACTACTTTGTTTATCCATTCATTGTTGACGGATGCTTTCGTTGTTTCCACCTTTTTGCCATTGTGAATAATGCTGCTATTAATATTGATGTGCAACTATCTGTTTGAGTCCCTGCCTTCAGTTCTTTTGGTGATATACCTAGCAGTGGAAATTGCTGCTGGATCATATTGTAATTTTATGTTTATAAGAACTGACAAACTATTTTCCATAGTAGCTATACCATTTTACATTTTCACCAGCAATGTATGAATATTCCAATTTTTCCACATCCTTTCCAACACTAATTTTCTGTTTTTTTGGATAGCAGCCTTCCTAATGAGTTTGAGGTGGTATCTCATTGTAGTTTTGATTTGCATTTCCCTAATGATTAATGAAGTTGTGCATCTTTTCATGTGCTTATTGGCCATCTGTATACCTTCTTTGGAGAAATGTCTATTCAAGTCCTTTGCCCATTTTTGAATTGGATTATTTGTTTTTGAGTTGTAGGAATTCTTTCTGTATTCTGGATATTAATCTCTTAACAGATAAATGACTTGCAGATATTTTTCCCATTCTGTGGATTACCTTTTCACTTTCTTGATAGTATGTTTTGATGCACAAAAATTTTTTAATTTTGATCAAGTCCAATTTTTTCTTTTGTTACCTGTGCTTTTTGGTGTTGTATCCAAGAAATCATTGCCAAATCCAGTGTCCTGAATATTTTGCCCTATTTTTTTTTCAAATAGTTTTATAGTTTTTAGGTCTTATACTTTGGTAATTTTGAGTTAATTTATATATGGTATAGGCAAGGGTTAACTTGATTTTTTTTTTTTTTTTTTTGGTATGTGGCTATCCAGTTTTCCCAGCATCATTTGTTGAAAAGACTTTTTTTTCCCCATTGAATGGTCTTGGCACCCTGGTTGAAAATCAGTTGACTGTATATTCGAAGGTTTATTTCCGGGCTCCCTATTCTGTTCCTTTGGTCTATATGTTTGTCCTTATGCCAGTAGTACACTGTTTGATTGCTATATCTTTGTAGTAAGTTTTGAAATTTGGAAATGTTAGTCCTTCAGCTTTGTCCGTTTACTTTCAAGATTGTTTTGGCTATTTGGGATCCCTTTTGATTTCATATGAATTTTAAGATATGTTTTTCTCATTCTGCAAAAAATAAAAAGTTGTTATTTTGGTAAGGATTGCACTGAATCTGTAAATTGCTTTAGGTAATATTGTCACATTAACAATATTAAATGTTCCAGTCCATGAACATTGGATGTCTTTCCATTTATTTATGTTTCTTTAATTTCTTTCAACAGTTTTGTAGTTTTCAGTATACAAGTCTTTTATCCCTTGGTTAAATTTATTCCTAAGTATTTTATTCTTTTTGATGATATTGTGAATGGAAATTTTTTTTTAGAACTTTCCTTTTATGGTTGTTCATTGTTAGTATATAGGAATGAAACTAATTTTTGCATGTTGATTTTGTATCATGCAACTTTACTGATCTCATTTATTAGCTCTAAAAACTGTGATTTTTTTTGTTTGTTTTAGTTTATGCGTGCGTGTGTGTGTGTGTGTGTGTGTGTGTGTGTGTGTATTCTTTAGTGTTTTCTAGATATAAGCCCGTGTCATCTGTGAACAGAGGTAGTTTTACTTCTTCCTTTCCAATTTGAATACCTTTTATTTTAGGGGAAAAGCTTTCAGTTGTTTACCACTGAGTATGATGTTTGAAGTGGGCTTTTCATATACGACCTTTAATATGTTTGGGAAATTCCCTTCCATTCCTAGTTTGAGTGTGTGTGTGTTTGTAATCACGAGAGGGTGCTGAATTTTGTCAGATTACTTTTTTGCATCAATTGAGATGATCATGTGGGGTTTTTTTCTTCATTCTATTAATGTAGTATATTACATTGATTGATTTTCATATGTTGAACAACCCCTGAATTCCAGGAGTAAATCCCAGTTGGTCCTGATGTATAATACTTTTGGTATGTTGCTGAATTTTGTTTGCTAGTATATGTTGAAGATTTTTTAAAATCAATTTTTAAATTTGTTTATTTTTTGGCTGCATTGGGTCTTCATTGCTGCCCACAAGCTTTCTCTAGTTGCAGCAAGCGGGGGCTACTCTTCGTTGCAGTGTGCAGGCTTCTTATTGCAGTGGCTTCTCTTGTTGCGGAGCACAGGCTCTAGGCGCGTGGGCTTCAGTAGTTGTGGCGCGCGGGCTCAGTAGCTATGGCATGAGGGCTCTAGGGTGCGGGCTCAGTAGTTGTGGCACACGGGCTTAGTTGCTCTGCGGCATGTGGGATCTTCCTGGACCAGGGATCATACCCGTGTCCCCTGCATGGGCAGGCGGATTCTTAACCACTGCTCCACCAGGGAAGTCCCATATGTTGAAGAGTTTTGCAGTGATATTCGTAAAGGATACTGGTCTGTAGTTTTCTTTGCCTGAATGTCTTTGTCTGCCTTTTGTATCAGGGTAAGTCTGGCCTCTAGAATGAGTTAGGAAATGTTCCCTCCTTTTCATTTTTTTGAAAAAGTGTGAAAAGGATTGATATTAACTCTTCTTTAATATTTGATGGAATTCATCAGTGAAGCCATCTGGTCTAGGGCTTTTCTTTGTTGGAAGGTTTTCGATTACTGATTCAGTCTCCTTACTTGTTATAAGTCTATTCAGATTTTCTATTTTCTTCATGATTCAGTTTTTTTTTTTTAGACTTATGTGTTTATAGAAATTTATCCATTACATCCAGATTATTAACCAATTTGGTGGCATACAGTTGTTCATAGTATTGTCTTATAATGCTTTTTATTTCTGTAAAGTTGCTCGTAATATCTCCACTTTCTTTTGTGGTTTAAGTAATTTGAGTCTTCTCCTTTTTTTTCTTAGCCAGTCTAGCTAAATATTTGTCACTTTTGTAACTTTTATTTGTCTATTTTTTCTATTCTCTATTTTATTTACTCTGCTCTTTCTTTTATCTTTCTGCTAGTTTTCGGCTTAATTTGCTATACTGTAAAATGTACAGTTAGGTATTTGAGATCTTTCTTTTTTTTAATGTTTGCATTTACAGCTAAAATATCTTTCATAGCACTGTTTCACTGTATCTCTAAGTTATGGTATGTTTGTATTTTTGTTTTCATATGTATCAAGGTATTTTCTAATTTTCCTTGTGATATTTGGTTTGATCCAGGGATTGTTTAAGAGTGTGTTGTTTATATTGTATAGCACAGGGAATTATAGCCATTATTTTGTAATATAAGGGAATATAATCTGAAAAAATACTGAATCACTATGCTGTACACCTGAAAGCAATATAATATTGTAAATCAATATACTTCAATTTAAAAAAAGAGTGTGTTGTTTAATTTTCATTTATGTGTGAATTTTCCAGTTTTCTTTATTATTGATTTCTATTTCATTTCATTATAGTCAGAAAAACCACTCAATCCTTTTAAAGTTTGACTTGTATTGTGGCCTGACCTATGGTCTATCCTAGAGGATGTTCTGCACACACTTGAGAAGAATGTGTATTCTGCTTTGTTAGGTGCAGTGTTCTATATATGTCTGTTAGGTCTAATTAGTTTATAGTATTTTTCAAGTCCTCTTTTCCTCCTTGAATTTCTATCTGGTTGGTTTTTCCATTATTGACATTGGGATATTAAAGTTTCCTACTATTATTATAGAACTATATTTCTCTCTATTCTGTCAGTTTTTGTTTTATATATTTTGGGGCTCTGTTCTTATGCATTTCTATGTTTATAATTATTATATCTTCATGAATTGACACTTTTTCAATATATAATATTATTCTTTGTCTCTAACAGTTTTTGACTTAAAGTCCATTTTTTATGGCTTTGTGTTACTGTCTAGCATCTTTTGATTTCAACTGAGGGACTCCCCTTAGCATTTCTGGTAAGGCAGCTCTAGTGGTGATGAACTCCCCCAGCTTTTGTTATTCTGTGAAAGTGTTTCTCCTCCTCCTCCTCCTCCTCCTCCTCCTCCTCCTCCTCCTCCTCCTCCTCCACCTGTCCCCTTCCCTTCCCCTCTATACTCCTCCCCCTCCCATCTTTCTTTCATTTTTTTTTTTTAATTTTTTTTTTTTTTGCCATACGTGGGCCTCTCACTGTTGTGGCCTCTCCCGTTGCGGAGCACAGGCTGCAGACGCGCAGGCTCAGAGGCCATGGCCATGGCTCACAGGCCCAGCCGCTCCATGGCATGTGGGATCTTCCCAGACCAGGGCACGAACCCATGTCCCCTGCATCGGCAGGTGGACTCTCAACCACTGCGCCACCAGGGAAGCCCTTTCCTTCATTTTTGAAGGACAGTTTTACTGGACATAGTGTTCTTGGTAGGTAGACTTTTTTTTTCTCTTTCAGCACTTTGAATATATCATCCCACTCCTTTTTTGCTTTGCTCTTGCTGCTTTCAAAATTCTCTCCATCTTTGATTTTTGACAGTTTGTTTGTAATGTGTCTCAGTGTAACCTTCTTTGGATTCACCTTTTTCGCTGTCTGTTGGCTTCTTGAACCTGGATATCCATTCCCTCCCTCCACGCTTTTTAGGAAGTTTTTGGCTACTATTTCATTAAATAAACTTTGTACCTTTCTCTCACTTTTTTCACCTTCTGAGACTGCCATTTGTGTATATTTGTCTGCTTGAGGGCATCCTATAAATCCTCCAGGCTTTCTTCATTCTCTTTCATTCTCTTTTCTTTATACTTGTCTGACTGGATCATTTAAATGTCCTGTGTTTGAATTCACTGATTCTTAATTTGATGGACCATGCTGCTGTTGAACCCCTCTAGTGAGTTTTTAATTTCAGTTACTGTATTCTTCAGCTCCAAAATTTTTGTTTGGCTCTGTGTTTTGTCTCTTTTTTTTGAAATTCTCATTTTGTTCATGTATCATTTCCCTGAGCTTGTTGAGCATCTTTATGATGGTGATTTTAAATTCTTTTTCACGCAATTCATATACCTCCATTTCTTTATGGTTGATTCCTGGAATTTATTTTGTTCCTTTGATTGGGCCATTTTCCCATTTCTTCATGTTCCAGATAACTTTGGGTTTGTATCTACACATTTGGAAAAACAGCCACCTCTCCCAGTTTTCTATGAACTGGCTTTGTACAGGGAAAGATCTTCACCAGTTAACTCAGCTGCAGATTCTGGAGGCCTCTCAAACCTTTTCTGTGGATGTGCCTTCTCTTGACTTGAGTGTGTAGATTCCTGATTAGAAGGATATTCCAGTTTTTTTTTTTCCAAGAACTTGTAATTTTTTGTTCCCTCTGGGTTTTGTCTGTGGTACTACAGATTCTCTGGAACTGCTGCAAGTCACCCAGCTCTCTTTTGTTCTCTGCAGGCCTTTAGAGTATGCCAGGTCCCATGAGCTCTCTGAGTTAAGCAAGCAGAAACTAGTCCCTCAGGACACACCCCCACCCCCACCCCTACCCCCCAAAAAGTGGAATGTTGTACATTCTCCACTCTTCTCTTCTCCTCATCCAAGGTAGAGGCCGCCAAGCTGTACTGGCCTCTTTCTCCTAGTCCTCTGGAGTGGCAGCAAGCTGCTCAGCTCTCTTTTTTTCTCAGTGGCCCCTTGGCATCTAGAGTATTCTGTATCTTGTCAGTATTCTGAGATATGTGGCACAGAAACCAGTCCCTCAGGCAGCTCCCTGCCTGAACATTGGACGTATGGTCCAATAATTTCCATCCTCAGGGAGAAGCTGGGAGTTGGGGATTTTATCACAGTAGTTAAGTGCTGAACCAGGGGAAGAGACTATGGCAAATGAGTGCATGCTAGTTTAAACCTTTGCCTTTGTACTCAGCGGCCCCCAACCTGGCAACATTTCCTGTTAGTGCATAGATTCAGGCAAGACAGAAACCAGTCCCCTGGGTAGCCCCCCTAAAAGTCTGCACATTAGACATGTTTCAATCTCCTTTTAACTCCCTTAGGGAGAAGCTGGGAATTGGAAGTCTCCCAGTTGCACCATGCTGAGCTGGGTGGGGGGACAAAGACAAAAGTTATGCCACGAATTTTCCTACCATCTTCATTGCAGCTGGTTTTATATTCATCTGGGAGGTAGGAACCTCTTAACTGTTTTCTGGATTTCTCACAACAGTAACTGGTCCATGTGTTGTTGTTGAATCAGGGTTTCCATGGAGGCAAGGAGAAGCTGTTGACTTACCCCTTACTGAATTTTTAAAGTGGAGATGTGAGTAGATGAAGTGGTAGGATTTGTATTTTGAAAATATTGCTCTGGCTGAAATGTAAAGACCTAGGAGTGATAGATAAGAAACAGAAAATCCAGTTAGGAACCTATCAGAGTAGTCCTTCAGGAGATTATGATAGCTTAGATTGAACTGGTGGCTTTGGATATGGAGAGTTATTTGGAAGACAAATTAATAAGGCTTGGTAATAGATTGAATATGGGTGATGAGGGGGAGACGGAATTGTTAAGGATGATTCATTGTTCAAAGCAACTCAGTGGATGGTGATATCCTTTGTTGATAAAAAAAATACTAGAATAGTATAAATTTGGTCTTTTATGAAACATTTCAGGTGCCTTTGAAATACCTAACTGGTGAATTTTATTAGGCCATCGGACATATGAATATTCATGTAGAGGAGCAGTTGGGGCTTTAAATACATACAAAATTTGGAGTTTTAGGCTGTGTTTATTCTGCATCTTTAGGTATGTAATATTCTCTCACTGTAAGTGCCGTGAAGGCAAGGACTTTTTCTGTCCTGTTCTCTGCTTTATTCTTAGATTTCTGATGTTGTTTCTGGCACATTGTAGGGTTTAATATTTTTGTTGTTGTTTTTGTTTGTTTTCTTATCTTCATCCTCTATCACCACTGTCTTGGTATTACTAAAAACATAAATAAGAAATAGATATTTCATATTTATATAAGATCACATAATGTATCATCTATATATGAATCATAAATTATATTAATAAAATGAAAACATCAAAACTATCACTTGAGATCTAAATATTACTGTTAAAGTTATCTGGATGCTCCTTCAAATTCCCATCACTTTGTTCACTCCCACAGAATTAATAATTGTCCTAAAGCAGGGGTCCCCAGGCCACAGACCGGTACCAGTCCATGGCCTGTTAGGAACCAGGCCGCACAGCAGGAGGTGAGTGGTGGGTGAGTGAGCAAAGCTTCACCTGTATTTACAGCTGCTCCGCATCGCTCACATTACTGCCTGGGCTCTGCCTGCTGTCAGATCAGTGGTGGCATTAGATTCTCGTAGGAGCGCAAACCCTACTGAGCATGCGAGGGATCTAGGTTGCACGCTCCTTATAAGAATTTAATGCCTGATGACCTGAGGTGGAGCTGAGGCAGAGATGCTAGTGCTGCGGAGCGGCTGCAAATACAGATTATCATTTGCAGAGAGGTTTGACTCCACAGAGACCATAATAAATCAGTTGCTTGCAGACTCATATCAGAACCTTATCAGTAAGTGGCAAGTGACAATTAAGCTGCATCTGGTGGCAGGCTTTATAGTGGCAAGTAAATTGATGTACTTCAATTATACAGCTGCATCTGGTGGCAGGCTTTAAGTCAGAATCCGACACTTATTTTAGTCCACGCATGGCCTGCCCATTATTTTATTTACCACTTCCATTTACCACTCTTTCCCGCGCTGCACTCTTGTCTCAGTCACAGTTTTGGTAAGCCCACAAGCTAACCCTAGCCAAAATGACTAAAAAACAAACGTCACTGGAGAGCTTCTTTGTAGAGGGGGAAAGACCCAATGATGAGATAGCAGAATACTCTAAGACTGCCAACAGAAAGAAAGCTGCATTTGAAAGAAAATACCAAGAATCCAACTTAAATTATGGGTTCATTGCTACAGGTGATTCACATTCTCCAAGCCCGCTTTGTATATAATACGTGGTGACAGGCTATCCAGCGAAGCCATGAAAACTTCAAAACTGCTTAGCCACTTGGAGACCAAGCACCTTGAATTAAAAGACAAGACTTTGGAGTTTTTCAAAAGAAAAAAACGTGAACACGAACAGAAGCAACTGTTGAAGGCCACCACTTCATCAAATATGTCTGCACTGAGAGCATCATTCTTAGTGGCAAACCGCATTGCTAAAGCTAAGAAGCCCTTTACTATTGGTGAAGAGTTGATCCTGCCTGCTGCTAAGGACATTTGTCATGAACTTTTAGGAGAGGCTGCAGTTCAAAAGGTGGCATGTGTTCCTCTTTCGGCTAGCACCATAACTGGACGAATTGATGAAATAGCAGAGGATATTGAGGCACAGTTGTTGAGATTAATGAATCACCATGGTATGCAGTCCAGGTTGACAAGTCTACCAATGTTGACAGCAAGGCAACATTGCTTGTTTCTGTGCGATATACTTTTCAGAAGGATGTACATGAGAATATGTTATGTGCACTTTTGTTGCCAACCAACACCACAGCTGCAGAACTACTCAAGTCCTTGAATGATTACATATCAGGAAAGCTGAATTGGCCATTTTGTGTTGGTATATGCACTGACAGAGTGGCTGCCGTGACTGGACGGCTTTCTGACTACTCGGGTCAAAGAGGTCACTTCTGAATGTGAGTTTTCGCACTGTGTCATCCATAGAGAAATGCTGGCTAGCCAAAAAATGGCACCTGAATTTAACAACGTTTTGCAGGATGTGATCAAAATTATCAGCCACATTAAAGTACATGCCCTTAACTCACATCTGTTCGCGCAGCTCTGTGAGTAGATGGACACAGAGTACACACGTCTTCTCTTATACACAGAAGTGAGATGGCTTTCTAAAGGTAGATCACTGGCCAGAGTTTTTGATTTACGAGAGCCGCTCCAGAGATTTCTTTTAGAAAAACAGTCACCACTGGCAGCACATTTCAGTGACACAGAATGGGTCGCAAAACTTGCTTACTTGTGTGACATATTCAACCTGTTCAGCAAATTCAATCTGTAACTTCAGGGGAGAATGACAACTGTATTCAAGTCGGCAGATGAAGTGGCTGCATTCAAGGCAAAATGGAATTATGGGGGCGACGAGTGAACATTGGGATTTTTGACATGTTTCAAACAGTAGCAGAGATTTTGAAAGAGACTGAGCTAGGACCTTCTTTCTCCCAGCTGGTGCATGACCACTTATCTCAGCTTTCAAAAGAGTTTGAGCATTATTTCCCAAACACAAAAGACCCCCGAACTGGGAAGGAATGGATCTGTGACCCATTTGTGATATAAGCCAGGTGAATCGACTTTGTGCTAGAAGAGAATCAGCTGCTTGAGATCGCAGATGACAGTGGCCTTAAGAGTATGTTTGAGACAACTTCAAATCTCCATACATTCTGGATTAAAGTCAAGGCAGAATATCCTGAGATTGCCACAAAAGCACTGAAAAGCCTGCTTCCATTTCTAACATTCTATCTTTGTGAAGCAGGGTTTTCTGCAGTGACAGAAACCAAAACGAGATTACAGAGTAGAATGGACATAAGCAACACACTTCAGGTGTCACTGTCCCCCATCGCCCCCAGATGGGACCATCTAGTTGCAGGAAAACAAGCTCAGGGCTCCCACTGATTCTGCGTTATAGTGAGTTGTATAATTATTTCATTATATATTACAATTTAATAGTAATAGAAATAAAGCGCACAATAAATGTAATGTGCTTGAATCATCCTGAAACCATCCCCCCCGCCCCCCCAACCCCCCCAGGTCTATGGAAAAATTGTCTTCCACGAAACTGATCCCTGGTGCCAAAAAGGTTGGGGAATGCTTTCTTAAAGTTTATAATTTTCATTATTTTTTTAAAGTGGCTTTACCACATACACATGTATTCCACAATACATGTATTTCTAAACAATGTTACTTAGTTTTGCTTTTTTTTGAGTTTTTAAAAAATGGCATGATATTGTATATAATTTTTACCATTTTGCTTTTTTTAATCCATGACAAGTTCATTTATTTTCATTACTTATTATAATCCATTGTATTCCTAAAGCACAATTTACACATTACCGTTAATAAATATTTTTAAGACCTTTCTAGTCTTCTTATTTGTTTTTATGTTCTGCTGTTTAAATAATGCTGCTATTGACATATTGTAGAAAATGACAAGCTGATTCTAAATTTCATATGGAAAAGCAAAGGACCTAGAATAATTACAGTGTTTCTAAGTTATTTTTTTTCCATTTTGTTTTCCTCTTCAACCTAGAATTTTATGGGAGTTTTTTCAGATTTCTATATAGATAAATTTATTTGTTTGGGTATGAATGACCCTTCTGTTAATATCTATTTCCAGTGAATCTGTATGATTCCAGATTTTTTAAATTTATTGATATGTCCTTTGTGAATTTATGTATATTGTTCCACATGTAAAAGAATTATTATTTTCCATTCAGCGCCAAGTTTCCTATATATATTAGAATAAGGTTGATGATTCTTATAAATTTAAATCTTCTATATTCATATTTCATCTAATTCATTTGTAGATATCTTAGGTATGTTGAAGTCCTCTATAGTATTTAGGGAGTTGGTCAGTTTATCATTGTATTTCTTGCCAGTTTTTTCTTTCCATATTTTCAAACTATGTCTTAAGTACATAGAGATTCATGAGTGCTATATCTTGTTGGTGGATGCACTTTTTTTTTTTTTTCGTGGTACGCGGACCTCTCTCTGTTGTGGCCTCTCCCGTTGCGGAGCACAGGCTCTGAACGCGCAGGCTCAGCGGCCATGGCTCACAGGCCCAGCCGCTCCGCGGCATGTGGGATCTTCCCAGACTGGGGCACGAACCAGTGTCCCCTGCATCGGCAGGCAGACTCTCAACCACTGCGCCACCAGGGAAGCCCAGATGCACTTTTTATGTGTATGGAATATATATCTGTGTTTCTTTTAAAGCTTTTTACTTTGAAGTCTATTTTTTTATGACAGTGATACACCTGATTTCTTTTGATAAATATACGCCTCGCATATCTTTTTCCATATCTTTATTTTCAAGGTTTCTTTGTTGTTTAATTTTAAGTGTCTCTTAAAATATATAGAGACACTTATATATAGCTGGTTTTCTTTTTTTCTCTCCCACTCTCCTTTCCTCCTTCCCTCCCTTCTTCCAAACAATCTGATTGTCTCATTTTTAATAAATGAGTTAACTTTATGTTTGCTTTGATTCTTTGGCGTATTTGGACTTATTTTCTACCATCTTATTTTGTGCGTTCTTTTACCTCTTTTCCCGTCTTGTTTACCTTATTCTATTGACTTGGGTTTTTTGCCCCCCTCCCTTTTTAGTGGTTTGGAAGTTCTGTATCCTATTTATCATTGTTTTAATAAAATATCTTTACTGTGATATAATTTGCATACCATACAATTCACTCATATAAAGTGTATAATTCAGTGGTTTTTATTAGATTTACAAAGTTCACTAATTTTAGAACATTTTCATCACTTTTTTTTTTTTTTTTTTTTGCGATACGCGGGCCTCTCACTGTTGTGGCCTCTCCCGTTGCGGAGCACAGGCTCCAGAAGCAGGCTCAGCAGCCATGGCTCACGGGCCCAGCCGCCCCGCAGGATGTGGGATCTTCCCGGACCGGGGCACGAACCCATGTCCCTTGCATCGGCAAGCAGACTCAACCACTGCGCCACCAGGGAAGCCCCTTTCATCACTCTTAAAAGAAGCCCCATACTCATTTAATCCCCTGTCTTCCACCACATTTTCTCCTTTCCCCAGCCTTGGGCAACCTCTAATTTACTTTTGTCCCAATGCATTTGCCTATTCTGGAACTTTCATATAAATGGAATTACACAATAGGTGGTCTTTTGTGTCTGGCGTCTTTTACTTAGTATGTTGTTTTCAGGATTCATCCATGTTCTTGCATGCATCAGTACTTCATTCATTTTTATGGCCAAATAATATTACATTGTATGAATATACCATGTTTTACTTATCTGTTAATCAATGGAAAGATATTTGGATTTTTCTACTTTTTGAATGTTATGAATAAGGCTGCTGTGAACACTCATATATAAGTTTTTGTGTGGACATATGTTTTCATTTCTCTTGGATATTTGTTTATGAGTGTAATTGCTGGGTCATATGGTAGCTCTATGTTTAACCTTTTGAAGAACTGCTAGACTTCTTTCCCAAGCACCCTCACCATCTTAATATTCCTACAACAGTGTATGAGAGTTCTAATTTCTCCATATTCTCACCAACACATTAACAATAGATACAACTGAAGAGCAGATTTCTGAATAAGAGTTCTAGTCATGATCGATATTTTGTCTCTTGCTGCCTCAGCTTTGCTAGAGTTGCCCAAAATATACCTCTGGACCTGGCTCTAAATATACCTTTGGAAAGGGTAATAGGTGTCAGACTGCATTAATTTTTTCTTGAAACAAATTACTTTAATAACTTCTTAGCTATGTTTAGATAGTTTAAATAGTCTTTCCTTTTTAAATTAAAGCAAATTTGAATGATTTATATAGGGAAAAAATTTTGCCCAAGTTATAAAATTTGCATTAACAATAAAGTTTTTCAGATCTAATGCAAACCTAGAAAAAAGTAGTTTGTTTTTGAGTGGCCCACCTTTCTCCTTTTCGTTGTCTCCTATTCTCCAAATTGTAATCTTATATGTCAGTATTATACCCTGACAATTCAGTTTTTAAAATTTAATAGAATCAAAGAACTTTAAAGCTAAAAGTTCCTTCAGATATGTCAACAAGCTTAACAGCTTTATTTTGCAGGTAAAATTTTTTAAAGACCCAGTAGTAACATGTGACAGTTTAATCTGTATTTGCTATAGAAGTTTTCTGAAGTGATTGATAGTGCATATCGTACTTTTTAATTGTGATACGCACGATTTATTTACAAACCTGTGACCATTTTCATTGTCCATAAATTTCTGAAGTTCTTAGAATCCAAAATCAGTGGATAAAATGTCTTTTCTTGTAACAAATTTTGAAATATTGCATATATCATTCTTGCTTTAAAATTTTCTAAGCTTTTGTGAACACAAAGTTAGGCGTTTTCTAAAGCATGTATAACTCTTTGATATTCTGAATTCTGTTCTGTATAATGGGGAAGAATTCCCTACTGGATTTCTTTGGGGGGAATTTTGTGCATTGAACCAGTTTCTTTCTTATTTCTCAGGTTTCCCTTCTTAAATAGATGTTAGTCTATTAAAATGGACTATATTTTGGAATCATCAACTTAATGGTCTTCCTTAAGTAAAATGTTAGGTACTTCTCCAGATCTTGAATGTTCAAAACATTGAAATTGCTGTTATCTCAGACTCAAGGAAAAAGAGTTGAAATATTATCTGTGTTTTCAGAAAAAGGTATACCACCATTGAATTTCATTCTACTAAGAATCAACAATTATGCAAATTCATGACACACTTCATCTGGTTTTACATCCTTGGGATATTTTTACACTCTTCTAACTGAATTACAGCAGCCAGAACAGACTAAGAATTTGCATGGTTAGAAACTTTGATTCAGAAAGTGCATATTCAAAAAGCAAGTTCTAATAGCCAACGTTGAGGCACTCGAAGATTTTTAAATTAATAATATCCCTATGTTTTTTTACCTGTTAACATGGTGTTATGGGGAATTTTTATTTTTATTGATCAGGACACCATGATCAATGTATAATATGCAGTGAACTATTTTACCAATTAGTGATTTTCTTAGTGATTAGTGTGTTCTGGCTGCTATAACAAAATACCACAGACTTGGTAGCATGTAAACAACGGAAACTTATCTCTCACAGCTCTGGAGGCTGGAAGTCCGAGATTAGGGTGCCAGCATGGTTGGGTGAGAGCCCTCTTCCTGTCAGAAGCCAGTGGCTTCTTGCTGTGTCCTCCTGTGGTGGAAGGGGCAAGGGAGCTCTGTGGGATCTTTTTTATAAGAGTACTAATTCCATTTGTGAAAGTTCCGCCCTCATGGCCTAATCACCTTTAAAGACCCCACTTCCTAATACCTTCATCTTTGGGGATTAGGATTTCAAAAAATGATTTTGGGGCTTCCCTGGTGGCGCAGTGGTTGAGAGTCCGCCTGCCGATGCAGGGGACGCGGGTTCGTGCCCCGGTCCGGGAAGATCCCACATGCCGCGGAGCGACTGGGCCCGTGAGCCATGGCCGCTGAGCCTGTGCGTCCGGAGCCTGTGCTCCGCAACGGGAGAGGCCACAACAGTGAGAGGCCGGCGTACCGCAAAAAAAAAAAGATTTTGGAGGACCACCAACATTTAGACCATAGCAGTGATTTTTAAAAAAATTTGTTTTATAATCTTATTAAGATTATTTCTGAAAATAGATAAGGTAAAATTCTGAGGAAATAAACCATCTTATAAAAATTAGTTTTTTTCTCTAGAGAATTTGCAGTAATTTCTTGGTGCTTGCCTGTATTGTAATAATTGGTCCATATTGCATAGAATTCTGCATAAAACAAGTAGGTAAAGCAGTTCAGTTTAAATCATAATAATCTCTACTACTGGCTTTTGTCTTTTTTAATGTATTTCACCTCTTATATTTATTAACTTTTGCTTTCTTTGCATTTTCTGTTTAATTTTCTAGCTTCTTAAAAAGAATGCTTAATTCCAATAGTTTTAAATTTTTTAAATACATTTCAAGTTATAAGCATATTTCTCAGTATTGCCTTTACCTCATCCCACATGTTTCGAATTATGGGTGCTTTTTTATCATTCATATCTAAAGATGTCATGAATTTTATTGTGTTTTCCTCTCTAAACCATATGTTCTTGGGAATTCCCCGGCGGTCCAGTGGTTGGGACTTTGTGCTTCCACTGCAGGGGGCACAGGTTCGATCCCTTGTTGAGGAACTAAGATCCTGCATGCTGTGTGGTGCAGCCAAAAAAATAAAATAAATTTTAAACCATATGTTCTTTTTTGTTGTTATTTATTTTCTTTTTCTTCCAGTTTTATTGAAATATAATTGACATATAACACATATGCTCTTTCAGAATACAATCTTTAGTGTCGGGCTTGTATGTTTGTTTTTTCCCACTAACTTAATATTATTGACTTTTAATCTAAAATTGCATTGTTGTTAGGATATGTGGTTAATCTGATAAGGATTCTTTGAAATTTGTTGAAAGTCCTTTTGTAATCTAGCACGTTTATTTTTGTAAATGTTACATTTGTGCCTTTATATTTTCTACTTGTTGGCTACCTGAATCTCTGTTTATATATTTACTCAATTCAGTTTATTAATGATGATCAAATTTTAAAACAGCATAGCTGCCTATAGACTAGGTAGAATGATCTTAAAGAATCTTCATTTAAAGTATCTTTAGTTAAAGATATTAAGAACTTCACCTTAGATTTAGAGATAACTTAAAATTTATGAATTTTGACAGAAGTAATTTTTTCCTGCTTTTGAAATCCCTAAGATAGCAATGATAGAAGCAGTAGCAGTAGCAGCAGTAATGTTAGTAGTAATAGTAATGGTAACAGCAGCCACAACAGCTAGCATCTGTGGAGCTCTTACTGGGTGCCAGACATCATTCAAAGCTTTCTATATCAGTTAATGAATTTACCCAATAACAACTCTATGACATATAATTGTTTTCCTCTTTTTATGGAGTCAAACACAGAAAGGTTAATACTCTTGCCATTGTAGTCACATGGTCTTTCAACAAATAAATGTAAGTTCAGTTGGACACACACACAAAACATTTTTTTTCTTTCCCCTTTCCAGTTACTAGAAAAGTTAAAAGAACGTTGGCTCTCCACTGGTGTATGGCATAATCTGGAGTTGGTGAAGACAGTCATTGTAGAACCACAGAGAGGAGAAAAAACTGATTTTGATGAATTACTGCAGATGTACTATGATGCGATCAAGTACAAAGGAGAAAAAGGTAATTGGAAATTATTTGATGGTCAGTGAAAAAAAATTTTTCCCATAAAGTGAAAAGTTGGTGCTGTTAGAATTTTATTTGTGTTATCTTTTTTAAATGAATTGCACTTGAGAAAAATTATATTTTATAATCCTAAGTGAAAAGAACATAGGTTAAAGAAATTCTTTTATTTGGAGTTGTTCACCTATGAATATTTTCACTTGAAGATGACAGTTCAGTTTTATGAAATGGCATGCGTTCAGGTATTATCCCATAGACTTCCTTACGCTAACTAAAATGTTTTGTTAAAGAAGGTAGGTAGAGTATGCATTAATATCTTCCTTACTAGCCAAATGAGCCGTACATTTTTATGTAAAAAATATACTTTGTGCTTATATTTTATTACATAAGGTAAACTTGAGTTTTCAAAACATAACTGAAGGCTAAATTTCAAAGTTAGAGAATGCCCATAAAAAGTTTGACAAGAAGGGCTAATAGTAATTTATGAACAGTGCAACATCATAAAGATATTATAACATAATTGTCAATATCCTTGTATGGTAAGTTTATACACAGAGTATTCTGTGTATGTGTGTTTTAAATACTTTTCAATATAATATTGATTCAATATGATATATAGTAAATATTAGTTATTTAAATCATTCTGATAACTTTACATTCTGGTGGTAAAGATAGTGATTTCAATTCAGTATTTTAAAGTTAAAACAGTTGGTTCACAGTTGCTCAGCTCACATGCAAGTTACTACTCTGACATGGTTTTTCTGTATAGTTTAACTGGGAGATACACAGTTTATAAGTTGGTTCTACCATGTTGCACCTAAATGTAATTTTGTTTCTTTTATTTATTTGAAGACATTGAATTTTAAAAACTTTATAATAGTTTTAAATTTTGTTTCTTTAAAATTTGGTATTATAATTACTTAATAATCAGATCTTTTCAAAACGACAAGAATAAGAATTTCTGGGAATTTTGAGTGTGCTTATTAAAATGTTGATTTTTGTTGCTTAAGATGGCGCCCTCCTGGTGGCAGTTTGTCGTGGTAAAGTGAGTGAGGGTCTGGATTTCTCAGATGACAACGCCCGTGCTGTCATAACAATAGGAATTCCTTTTCCAAATGTGAAAGATCTACAGGTAGGCCAGCAAAGCCTTAAGAAGTTTTATTTATCACAGAAGTTGTTGATTTTGTGTAAGGTTAATTAGACATTTTTCTTGTATCCTCAGGCATTTTATATTATTTTTTAATTAATTAATTTATTTTTGGCTGCATTGGGTCTTGGTTGCTGCACACAGGCTTTTCTCTAGTTGTGGCGAGCAGGGGTTACTCTTCATTGCGCTGCACGGGCTTCTCATTGCGGTGGCTTCTCTTGTTGCAGAGCACAGGCTTTGTTGCAGAGCACAGGCTCTAAGCGCACAGGCTCTAGAGTACAGGCTCAGTAGTTGTGGCACACGGGCTTAGTTGCTCCGCGGCATGTGGGATCTTCCTGGACAGGGCTCAAACCCATGTCCCCTGCACTAGCAGGCGGATTCTCAACCACTGCGCCACCAGGGAAGCCCCAGACATTTTATTTTAATGCTCTAGTGACTCAGAATGAGTGAGAAAGGTTTAGGAGATACGGGTTTATTTTATTTTTAACTTACCCTGTCTTCTGCTTAGTAAGAGTGATTTTCAAAGTGTGGTCCTGGGTCGGGAGCATCACTATTATCTGGGAACTTAATAGAAATAGATATTTCCAGGCTCCATCGAGACCTACTGAATCAGAAGCTTTGGAGGTAGAGCCCAGCAATTTGTGTTTTATCAAACTCTTAGTCGCAGACTGACAGGGAGCCCCCGGGGAATTCTAGGGCCCTTTCTCTATCTATCTCTATCCCTTCTCTCCAATGCCATGCCTTGCCCTGCAGATTTTAGTGATTTTCACTGTTTCAAGTTCTGATATTTTCCATTTCAGCTCGGCAGAAACACCATACTCTGCTTGTACTTCAGTGCTCTGTGCTACTGTCGGAAAATTATACCTAGGAAGAGAGCTGAGAATCATAGAGTTCACCTAATGGATCTTATGAGATTATTTTATCTCTGAGATTACAGTTTTAGGCTGCCTGGTGTCTACTCCCTAAAAGCAGTTGCTTTATCTGTTTTGTCCAGTTTTACAGTTACTTAAAATGGGAGGGATATTCCTAAACCAGGTATTCTACCTTGGTCAGAAACAGGAGTTTTGCTTCATTATCACTAATTGTTTGCTAAACATACTTGAAAAATTATTTGTAGTAATAATTTGAAGCCTAAGGTGATGTTATCTTTATCGGGGAGGATTTTCTTTTACTTCCTACAGGAATTTGAAGTTGCTAGCAACCTGAGACCAAGACTTGAGGTTTTCTGGCCACTGAGCTGACTCTGATGAGTATAATCCATATCCCTCCCAGGATACAACCTGTTAGGATCTCATACTAAAACAAGAATTCTTTCCCTAGGCAGTTATCTTCTTTATTGATAATATTTTACTAGACACTGTGAATTATATAGTAGTAACAGTAATAATATTTCTCTAATTAGCTTCTACTCTTCCCTGACCTCTGGACCTTGTCAAAATTTCTGAAAGTCCTCAGGAGGTATTTAATCCTTTCAGCCTACAGTACTTTGGTGCCTTCTACTGCCTTTCTCCAGCCACCAGTGCTACCACTGAGAGTGCTGATGACCATTCCCAGGGCTCCTATTCTAAAGTGGCTAATGCTGCCTCTGACTACTACTACTGATGAAACAGTAGACATCCACTCAAGAAAACTGTTGTGTTCACCATCAATAGTATTAGTGCTCATTCCACTGAAGCTGAGTTCTGCTGATTGTACTGCTGTCGGCAGTGGTACTGTCTTTTTTTGATGTCTTATCATTTTACCTTGGCCCTATATTACTGTACTAACGCTGCTTTGTTTAAGTGGAGAGAATCTCTTTCCCACACTTTCTACTACGCATTCTTCCCACATCTTAAATATAAATTTTTCCCCCTAAAACTAGCTCTTTCAACTTTTGCTTGTATCTTATTTCATTCTTGGACCTATGTATGAGTCCTTGAGAGCTGGAAAAGGAGCTTTATGGCTAATAACTAGGTTGTACTAAATATTACACTCACAAAGTAACAAATCCTGAAAGAATTCACGTCAAACTCATAATAGTGATTGTGATTGAGAAGAGAAAGGAATGATATTGGGGGTAGTTATCAAAAGGGCTTTAGCTTTTCCTATAATAGCTGTCTTACTAAAAAACAAGCTTAAAGAAAATATGGGGAGAACACAAGTGTTTATTATGTTATTCTTTGAAAAATCCTTAAAATTAAATAAAGTGTTACTTGTGAAGGAAAAAAAAATTACATTTACCTTCTGTTTTCTCTACTGTCATTCCCAACAACTGTGATTCTGGGTGTTGTTATTGCACCAATCTTGGATTTCTTAATGCTTTCTTTCCTCAGGATAAGTTCTTCCCAGGCAACATCTCAGTCTGTTGTTTAAAAAACAAGATACCGGTGACCTGCTCTGACATCCCTCAGTAATGGTCCTACTTGTCGTAGTTGTGCTTATCTGAATTCCAATGGCTCCAGTTGTATAAAATAGCAAAATAACAGAAGCTTCAATGAGGTCTGCATAGGGAGGAGAGGAGGGTGATTCTAAAGGAGTTTCCCTAGTGGTTCCTAAAAGGGACAAGTAGGGTGGACCCAAGAGTAGTCTGAGCTGCAGGATCAAGGGACAGACAGAAAAAGAGGAAAAGTCATTATTGGAAAGACTTGGAAGTGTATTTCTTGTTGCATATGTCTGGATCACTTCTTCCTGTCTAACAAACAATTCTAAAACTCAGTGGCTTAAAATACCAGTCATTTACTGTGGGTCAGCATCTATGAGGGTGGGGTGGGCAACAGATGATTTCAGCTGGGCTCAGTCACCCTGCTATGGTTTGACCAACATAGGTTGCACTCAACTGGATCAGCTGTGCTGATGGATCTCATCCTTTGTGGACCAACAGACCAGCCAAAGCATGTTATTGCAATGGCAGGGTACAAGAGAGCAGGCTTGACTGTGTAAGCACTTTTCAAATACCTGTTTATGTCACATCTACTAACATATTGCCCAAAGTATGTCATATGCCCAAGCCCAAAGTCAACAGCAGTGGCAGGGTTGGGGGAAGGGGGTATTTTCCACCACACATGGCAAAGGGCTTAGAATAAGGACTCCAAAAAGGAGTCCTGGCCTTTTTTTTTTAATAACTAAAGGATATTTATAAAGCATTCATTCAAAAGACTGATGTTTATAAGCTTTAAGAGTATAGATATGCAATTTTTATAATAATTAAGGACTTTTATCTTCTGGAAATGACCAGAATATAATAGTACCTGAAATATCTGAGTATATGAAATAACTCAGAGCACCATTATGGATTTCTCAAAATTTATAAATGATCAAACAAGTTATTGAAAATAATAGTACACTTCTATAAGATATAAAAGAAATACAAAGTTTGAAATTTTAATAAAGCTCACTTCATTTTTTGTTGTTGTTGCCTGTGTTTTTGGTGTTATATTTAGGAAAACATTGCCAAATCCATGGTCATGCAGATTTGCCCCTAATGTTTTTTGTCAAAGAGTTTCATAGTTTTTGCTCTTAAATTTAAGTATTTGATCCATTTTGAGTAAAGTTTTGTATATGTTGTAAAATGAGTCTAACTTTCTTATATCTAAAATGAGTCTCTTGTAGACATCATATAGTTGGATCATGTTTTTTTTTTTTTAATTAATTAATTTATTTTTGGCTGCGTTGGGTCTTTGGTGCTGCTCGTGGGCTTTCTCTAGTTGAATCGAGCAGGGGCTACTCATCGTTGCGGTGCGCGGGCATCTCATTGTGATGGCTTCTCTTGCTGCGGAGCACGGGCTCTAGGTGTGTGGGCTTCAGTAGTTTTGGCGTGCAGGCTCAGTAGTTGTGGCTCGTGGGCTCTAGAGCGCAGGCTCAGTAGGTGTGGCACATGGGCTTAGTTGCTCCACGGCATGTGGGATCTTCCCAGACCAGGGCTCGAACCCACGTCCCCTGCATTGGCAGGCAGATCCGTAACCACCGCGCCACCAGGGAAGTCCTGGATCATGTTTTTTAATTTATTCTGCCAATATCTGCCTTTCTGTTGGAGAGTTTAATCCATTTACGTTTAAAGTAATTACTGATAAGGAAGGGCTTGTTTTACCATTTAACTATTTGTTTTCTGCATGTCTTATGTGCTTTTTGTTCCTCAGTTCACTCATTATTGCCTTTTTTGTGTTTAGCTGTTTTTTGCTATGTACTATGTTGATTCCCTTCTTTCCTTTTGTGTATATTTTTCAGTTATTTTCTTAGTGTTACCTTGGAGTTAATCTCTGTCTCTCCCTTTTTATATTGTTATTGTCATAGATTACATCTTTATATATACATTGTGTGCCATTAACATAATTTACAGTTATTGTTTTATGCATTTGCCTTTTAAATCACATGAAAAAAACCAGTTACAAACGAAAAGTATGATAATATTGGCTTTTATATTTACCTACATAGTTATTTTTACCAGTGTTTTTTATTACTTCCTAAAGCACATACTTACACTGCCTTCATTATATTATATTTTAGTGTTTATAAATATGTTTTATAATCTGTTAGATTACCTCAAAGATTAGGACAATTTCTTAAATATCTTTGTCTCTACAATTAAATATTGCCTTGGAATATAGTGAGTGTTCAATAAGTTGATTTAATTAATGATTAATATGTTTATTATTTAATATATTTATATTTAAAGTCTTAAATATATGTATACTTATATATTTAAATATAATTAAGTATTAAATATATACTAAATATTAAAGTAAAATTAATTAAAATAAAACAAAGTTCAGTATATTTAATATAAGTTATCAAAATAGTAATTTGGTTTTGTTGTTTGTTTTACTTGGCATTGTTATTAAAAAACAACAACCCTCCATTCCTGGACTCTTTAATTAAGGCATCATAATGATAGTAATCATTATTTGATGATAATGACTAGGACAGTAGTAAACATTAATATTACTTATAATAAGGCAGTACAGTATGTTGTTACAATCATAAATCATTAAAGGAGTTATGAAGGGAATACTCAATTCCAATAGCATTTTACACCCTAATACATAGTAGAGCATAATAATGGAGAGAGTATATTAATCATACTGGCTACCACTCTTTATATTAGTGTTCTCTTGTTGTGTTACAAATTACCACAAACATAGTGGTTTAAAACAGCACACATTTCTTATGTCACAGTTTCCATGGGTCAGGAGCCTGGGTGTGGCTTAGCTGGGTCCTTTGCTCACGTTTCCGCAAAACTGCAGTCAATGTTGTTGGCTGGGCTGCTTTTTCATCTGGCTCTTGGGGTCTTCTTCCGAGTTCATTTAGGATGTTGGCAGAGTTCAGTTCCTTATAGTTGTAGGACTGATCTAGCCAGGGGCTGCTCTCATCTCCTGCAGGCTACTCAGAATTCCTCGTTATGTGGCCTTCTCACAGGCCCTCTCACAGCATGGCAGGTTATTTATGCAAGGCCAACAAGATGCTGTCTAGCTCCAGTCTCCTAAGATGGAGCCATACAACAACATAATAACAGGAGTAACTTCCTCACACCTTTGCGTTATAACATGATCTAATCAAGGGAGTGTCTACCCCATCCCCTTGCCACATTCTGTTGGCTAGAAGCAAGTCACAGGTTCTGCTCACTCTCAAGGTGAGAGGATTATACAAGACATGACTCTCTGGGAGTCACCTCAGGGTGTGTCTGCCATATTCTGGTTTTCTATAAAATGAATTGATGAACTAAATGAGTTCCATAAATGGCTCTTCCAAACCTAAAACAATACTTCAAATTACTGGACCATAAATTAGGACTTCACAGTTTTCTTTTACATTAGTACTCAGCCTATCATGCAGAATAAGTGGAAATATTCTATCTTATGAAAACAAAACAATCTATTTCTGTCTTGTTTTCTCTATTGTTTTATTTGAATTCATATTTTAAAGAGTTAAGGTCAGTGTCCGAGTTAGAAAAGTGATTTGAGTGGGACAAAGAGGGCAATGACCTTAATTTTATGATACTAAAATTTTTTTCTTAAATTTGAGACAGATTATGGAAGTCAAAATTAAAATACAGTTTAAAATACTAACTTAAGACTCTTGTAGTCTCAACTGCAGAGTTAGGCTTTTAGAGAAGCAGGAAAATGTATGTTAGAGCCAAAAATATGACTTCTTTGGCTGTGACCAGGATTTCCTCTTCCCACCTTGGGGACTAGAAAGTAGAGGTAGGAAAATTTCATTTTGGAGCCAAGTGTGACTTGTTTAGTTCAAGTCATAATTTATTGCACATACCTCAGGGACCTGAAAATAAAGAAACCCACTGTGAAATGTTGATAACGGGCCACTCTGAAGGACAGGCATTAAGCTAACTTTCCTGGTGAGGATTTTTTTCACTTCCACCTTTCCCAGATGCTTCTTATCATTCTATAAGGACATACTTAATCATGTAATAGCTAAAAAGGAAACTTTCTGTGCACTAAAGCAAAGTATTTGAGGGACAGGAGAGTGAACCAAGGCCTTTATATGATTAGATGTTGGTGGAAAAATATAACTAAAAGGAAAGTTGTTTTCTTTTAATGCAATTAAGTCACAGTATAACAACACTGCCCTTTTAGTGGATATCTAAAACAAATCCTTTGGCCAATTAGTATGATATAAAAACTTAGACAGACTTCAACTTTATAATTCAGGCATCCACATTTCAAGTTGGTGGCATGGGCATAATTTGTGAGACGTTGTAAGGTACGATATTTAGAGTTTAAAATTCCATTTTATTTGTATTCTTTAGCACAATTTAGTAGTATATAAAAATATTCTCCCTTCATGGGTATTGTGCCTTTTCCTCTGAAAAAAATGCATAAAACCATGGCATGTGCCTAAAAATTTTTATGCTTTAAAAATGTTCCAGTTGGTATCTTAGATTTCTACAACAAGTTTAGTAAAATTTGATGGTAATATTCTATATCAGAAGAGCTCTTACAATTATTTCTGATTAGTTATCTCAGTATTGGCATATGATAATCATTATGAATTCCTTTTTTCATTTGGGAAACTTGTTTTAGCTCTGAAGATACTGGACTATTTAAGTATATTATTTTTTAATCAGTTTTGAAAAATTGCATTAATGATTGAAAGATACTGGCATCTATTTTAATTTTGTTAGTTATTGACTTTATATCAAACACACATAAAACCTCAGAAAAGGGCTGTTATCCTTTGCTTGCCCCAGAGGATAACAGCATTAATAAAATTGAGTGCACATTAAACCAGTGCTTTCAGGTGTCAAAATATTATTAGATGATGGCAGTATTAGAATTCTTGAATCTGACATTTCTTTTTAAGTAGACTGTTGTTCCTTCATTATTCTTGTTGCTTTGACAGCAATATGAATATTCCTGAGGAGATGAATGGAGGCGGGAATGCAAGGGATTATAGTATATCAAGACAAACTTGATTTCAGAAACAAAAACCTTTACTAATAATTTTGAGTATATTCGTATTTTCCTTTTGAATCACTTTTATCATTGTGTTAATGATCTTGAGTGTTTTAGCATTCATTTATTCATTCAGTAACAAACTTTCACTAAGAGCCTGATTTGTACTAAATACAGTTAAGTGCGGAAATAAACAAGATGCTACTTCTAATGATGTCTATAATTTAGTAAAGTACTTGAATGTGTAACAGGATGTTTTGGTTGGACAGGGTCTGGGTGTTCCAATGCTTAGGGAAAGTGAAGTTGAGCAGCACCTTTCACCTCCCATCCAGATATCCATTTACTTTGAGTGATTTGCCTAAAATAGATGGAAATTCAAATCTCAGAGAAATGAGATTTGAATCTTGTCTATGTTGAGATTCAAACATACAAACATTTGATCAAGTGGAATGGCCTCATCAAAGGCCAGATTATAAAACTATTCAAGTTATTAAGACTATTCAGAAAAGTGAAACAACCACTTTTTGAATATCTGGCTAGAGTACCAAGTACTTTATAGACTGGTGACATGGTGATACATTCACAGATTATAGCCCCTTGTCTCATGGAGCTTACACTCTTGTGAGGAATGTTGAAATTAAAGTAATAAAGAAGCAATTAATTGCAGTTGTGATGAAGACTGTAAGAAAAAAGTCACAGGAACTATGAGAATGTATAACAGGATCCTAACCTAGTCTTTAGGGGTAAACAAAGACTTCCTGAGGAAGTGATATTTCAGCTGACACAGGAAAGAAGGCTCAGAGTTATGTAGGTGAGCAGAATGGGTAAGAGTATTCTCAGCAGATAGAACAGCATATGCTAAGGCCCTGAGGTGTGAAAGAGGATAGCTATTCCCAGGAATTGAAAGAAGCTGAGGAAGAGAGTGAGTTGGGGAGAATGGCATGTGAATAGAGGCTGGGAGACTTATTAAGAAGCCAAATCATTTAGGGCCCTGTGTGCCATTTTAAGGATGTGAGACTTTATTCTAAGCTATGGGAAACCAGATCCAGTAATAGAGCCTGAGGTCAGAATGTAGTGGGGTTCCGGTTATAGTGTAGCATCTGATACAGAAACCCACCTGGATCTAGCCCTGATAATAATATGTGGATACCCAAGGGAAATGGCTGTGTATATAAACTTAAAGGGCTGTAATACTAAACTCTAACATTTAGGAGTCCAGCAACTGGCTTTTGGAATTGTTAGAAACATTTAGGCCAAATCACAGATATGGAAGAAAAACCTTGTCACCTCTGAATGTCTGGAATAAGTTTATCCTCATTATTTAAACCTTTTTTTCCTCCTCAGAAAACTTTTTTTTCTAGTTTGTTTTTTTTTTTTAAGATTGTTTGGCTAGAAGTATTATTAAAGCAGGTTCTAAGTATATCTTGAAATTCAAAAATTAAAATCTAGTTTAAATCTAAGTATTCCATCTACACTGACAACTTATAATTTGCCTTGGACAGAGAAAAATGAGATAACCAAACTCTTTGTTCCCATCCGTCCTGCAAAACAAACAAACAAATATAAAGTTACAAAATAAATGGATGAATTGCTGAGGTATTTTTAAATTAAAAATTTTTTTCCCATATTTATTAAAGAAATCTTTTGGGTTTGGGGGAGGAAACATTTAAAATCACAAAATTTTCATCAAGTCTGATTGATAGCCTTTTCTTTCCAATACTCATATCATTGTATTTCCTTAGGAAAAAAGCCATACCTGAATATAGCTACAAGTTAAACCTTTGGATAATTAATAAAGCAAATAAAACTTTTGTTTGTTTTTTGAAAAATTCTGAAGTTATTTTCCTGTGTTTACCTCTTTTTTTGGTGAGAACAAGAAATTTTTAACCTTTATATTTTACTTTTGCTCTCATAGTAGGTTGAAGGTTTTAAAAGTGAGTTTATCACGCTGGGGACTTGTAAGGTTGATTGACACTTAACTTATTCTGTTGGCACAGAGCATAATCAGTAGCACTACCTCAAGGGAAACAGTGGAATTGTTTCTTAACCTCTCTGAAAATAATTTTAATTTTTTTTCTTCAGAGCAGAATTTTAGTTGTAGTAGATTTTAATCAATTTACTTAGATTCTCTTAAAGCCTACAGGGTGCAGATATATAGATGGGCTTCAGGTGAGTGTGTCACTTGTTTTTTTCCAATTATAAAGTCTTAAGGTCAAAGATAATATAAACTGTAGTAGACATCAGTGTTTACAGCATCAGTCTTTACTGTTTTTCACTGAGATTAAGGTTTGATACCTTGGGAATGAGTTCAATTTATGCTTTCTACCTTTGGGACAGATAATCCCGGTGTGCCCAGGAATATAGTAAGCTATGTAATAAGTCATAGTGTAATTTCCTATCACATCAAAATGACCAGATTTGTTCTTTAAAATTACTTAATAGCAGGGTTTCTCTAGCTTGGCAGTAGTGACATTTTGGGCAGGATAATTTTTTGTTGTGAGTGATGTCCTGTGCATTGTAGGATGTTTAGCTGCATCTCTGGACTTACCTGTAGATGCCAGTAGCAAATGTTTCTCCCTCACCAGTTGTGACAACCAAAAATGTCTTCAGATAGTGCCAGTATCTTCTGGTAGGCAAAATCACTCTCAGTTGAACACCATTGTTTTATATAGTGAAACATACAAGTGTATGTCATGAATTAAAATGAACAATCTACATTTATTTTTTTGTTATTTTTTATCAAGTTGAAAAAAATCCAATAAAACTTTTACTAAGAGCCTGATTTATACTAAAAACATTAGATGGTTTCTTATATTAACAAACTCTTGGCTTCTACCCCTTTCCCAGCCCCTGCTTCTGAGAAGCAGTGACTTTCACTTCTTTTATCTATTTCATCTGGTATTTACATCCATATAATCAATTTTAGACATTAACTATTTACTTCCTACGTGAGATAGGATTTTAGCTCACTTACTCCGCCTTTCCCTTCTTACATCCTCCCAATATCGTTAAATCACAATTTTTTATTAAATCCATAGTCAATATTCACATTATCATGACTATGAAAATATTGTTCACTGTAGTCAAATGATTTCCTTTAACTGTTTTATTTTTCCTTTTAAAAATATCTTTAGGGACTTCTCCAGTGGCACAGTGGTTAAGATTCTGCGCTCCCAATGCAGGGGGCCCGGGTTCGATCCCTGGTCAGGGAACTAGATCCCACATGCATGCCACAACTAAGAGTTTGCATTGCCACAACTAAGGAGCCAGTGAGCCACAACTAAGACCCAGCACAACCAAATAAATAAATAAATATTTTAAATATATATATCTTTAAAGAAATCTTTAATAAATCTGCAACACCTCTCAATACAGTTTTCCTATGAGACCTGTCAGATAATAGGTCAGTTCTTTTTCTCCCCCTGAAGACATCCCTTTTGGATCCTTCTGATCTCCTGCTTCAATCAAGACTTAAGTTGCTCTTTAAGCTCACTTAACTGCCAATATCCTGAGATTTCCCTTTGCTGTCATCCTAGGAATTTGATTTGCTTGTCTTCTGTGTTAGGTCCCAAGTTTCCTGAATCTCAGACCTTGTTCCTGTTTCTTGTTTCTTATTTCATCTTTGTGGTACATATCCTCCAGCAGTTTCCCTATGCATCAATTTCCTCAGCCTTTCTGGACTCCTGCTGGCCTAACTGGCTTATTTCCCATCAGTAGCTCTGTGGGTACTTCGGTTTGAACTTTCGCCTCTCTGCTTAGTCATTTAAGTCTGCTTTTCACAGTCATCTATTTGGGTTTAAAGTTACAGATGTCTTAGTTTCATTGAAGATAGAGACTATTTCTCTTTCTTATTTATCTTTTAATTTGGGGTCGGTTTTTAAGAGGCAAGGAAAGAAGAAAAAATTTTTTGCCTTCCTGAAACCAGAAGTCTTCATTACTTTCTAAGATAAAGTAGGAGACTTTGAAGTGCTATGATCCCACATGCTTTATTCCCACACTCACACCTTCACTTTTGAGAAGCTCTGAATCAAACATTCCTAACAATAATATTGCAAAGGTAGAAAGTAACAAATGTTTTTTAGAAATCAAATATTTACTTACGTTTGAAAGATATTTCGATATAATAATATAAAAATCTAGATGGCAAAAGTATCAGAATTCATTTGTTGGGCTGTGGAGGTAATAAACAGAGTTTTAAGTATGTTTAAGTATGTTTTCAGTGTTTTCTAGTACTCACGTAATCTTTTACGTGCACATTTTCTCTTGCTCAAGTTCATTTTTAAAGGTATTTAATCATGTGAACTCTGAGTTTGAGCCTCCTCTCACTGGGATTAGCTTCTACTTTCTATGCCTGCCATTGCCACTAAACTTTTGTGGAGTCCTCCCAGAGCCTCAGTGCTTAGTTTTACATCTTTTCGCATCCACAAGCCTCTTCCATGAGAGACCTCCTTATCTTCCAGTGTTGTATAGGAGCAGGTGCAGATCTCTATCACTTGCTGAATGCAGCACTACTCACTTCCCTTAACAAAACCTCTAAATATTGTCGCATTCCTTCAAGAGCCTATGGTTCCATATACAGTCTCACATTGCTTTCTTATGTAAGACAATATTTCATTTTGTTAGTTATTATTGCTAGAAGGGTTTTATTCATAGTATTTGGCTCTTGTATGAGACTTTAACAAGGGAAGCTCTAGATTGTAAGATATATGTAAGGAATAATATTTAGACTAATAGAGGACAATCAGGTACTCATTCTGTAGATTACACCACTAACATATTTTATATAGTTCTCTTCAAATACAGCTCATAGGTTGCAAAGTGGTCAAAAAATATTTTGAAGGATATTAAAGAGTGCTAATGTTAGTTATAATTTCTCAGAAAATTTAATATCAATTGCAGAAGTCATTTAGAAAAAGTTATGTTTCAAAACTAAATACTGTTCTCTATGAGTCTTGCCAATGTACATATTTTCATTGATATATGATGAAAAAGTAGCCACTCCATAAGCTGAAGAAACTTTTAAGTCACATAAAATAATGTGTCCTTATGTTGAGTAGTATAGGTTAAGCGCCTTCAGAGAGAGTTGATCTAAGTGTCAGAACTCTAAGGTAGATGACCTACGTTGTCTGTCAGTCTTATGACTTTTTTCATTTACATGCGACAATATATTACAACAGCATGCCACCCAAACCTATATTGGTTTTTAGAAATACAGGATAAATAATGACTCTCCAGCTTGCTTACCTCTAATATATGATGCTTTACAGTTTTGTGTCCATTGTCATTTCTTTCTTTCTTGAACCAGCTGTATGAGGTAATGCGGGCAGGAATTATTTTCTTCCATTTACAGAGGAGGAAACTGAGAAAGGAAGCTAAATGGGGTACTGTGACTTACCCAAGGTCAAACAACTAATAAATGTCAAAGCTTTGACTCTAAGCCGTGTGCTTTTTCCATATCTCCTTTCCTCAAAAAAAAAAAAAAATATATATATATATATATATATACATATATATAGTATTTTCTAGAGATGATAATTTAAGCATTTTCAGGTGTATCTGGATAATATTTTATTATGGGTAGCATAACTAAATTGCAACAAAGCTTATTTTTCTTTAAAAAAATTTTAACCTTATCCCTTTACAGAATAAGCATATATTGTTGTTTCTTGCATGTCTTAAAGTATTAACTGTCTTTTTTTCTTTTAATAGAAAAATATTAATTTCTACCTTTTTCCTGGGCTCTTATCTTGACAAATTATTTTCATAATTTAAAAGAAACACTAAGATCTACTGCTTCGTACTGACAGATGTTTTTGCATTATTATTATCTAAAGCCTTTATTCAGAATTGCTTGAATGTTACTGTGTTACCAATAAACTATTCTGGGCTAGCAGCTAAATTATTTTAACCACTTGAGGTTGAATATGTTGAGAGCAAGAGATGCTTGATTTGAGGGGAATATATTTTGTTCTTTTTTTTATATTTGAAATTTTTAGGCTGTTTATTTCAACACTGACAATTTATGACACAAAGTATAACAGGTTTCTCTGCAAAAAGTGTCTTATTCAAAGCAACCTTCAAGCATATGTGAGATAAGCTATATTATTCTTACTATGTCTGTCACTATGTCTTGATTCTTATTTCTTGGTAGATTACTGTGGTCACCTCCTAGTGTAGTGTAACAAGGAGAGTAAATAACAATTGAAAACCATTTCGAGTGTGTGTGTGTGTGTGTGTTTGTGTTTGTGTGTGTGTGTGTTTATTTAAGTCTAAAAGGGAGCCTGGCTTCTTAGCTCTTGGCAGAAACCCATTTTTCCCCATTTAAAACAATATATATACTATATTTGGTTAACTTGGTGCTTCAGAAATTTTGAAAATATGCCAGATGAAATAAAACCAGCTATATTCCTTTTATCTAGCTAACTTATTTCATATACAAGCTCTTATGCTGAATTTAGAACTCTAACCATTGGAATTTATATTGTGATACCCTGATAAAAGTGTTTACACTGTGAAGATATGGAGCAATAAATGTCTAATGCACAGTCTCTGTCTTCCAGATTTGGTTTGCTATAAATGTTTACATTTTAGGTTCTGTACCTTGGCTAAATATAAAACTGTTCTTCTTGAATGTTTGCTAGACAAATGTGTTTATTTTTCTGAGGCAAAGTTTTCTTAATATTTTTAATTAGTAAGTTTAGCTGATCATTTGTTCTTAGTCTTATTACCAGGCTTGAACTTTTGTCATAAAACTTACATACAAGAAAATAGGGGCTACCCTGGTGGCACAGTGGTTGAGAGTCCACCTGCTGATGCAGGGGACGTGGGTTCGTGCCCCGGTCCAGGAGGATCCCACATGCCGTGGAGCGGCTGGGCCCATGAGCCATGGCCGCTGAGCCTGTGTGTCCGGAGCCTGTGCTCCGCAACGGGAGAGACCACAACAGTGACAGGCCTGCGTACCGCAAAAAGAATAAATAATAATAAATAAATAAAGCTTACATACAAGAAAATAAAAGTATATTCTGCCTATATTGATTGCTTTTAGGAGAGCATTTATTACTGAAATCATAATACATATGTATACGAATTGGGACAAATTCCACCGTCTTTCATATGAGGCAGTAGTAAAGAGGTGCATTTATAGTTCCAGCTCATATTTATCACACCATTTATTTCTTCAGAAGCTACTTATAAAACTTGTAAAAGTCTACTCTTGTACAGAACTATTTAAAGCCAGCACTGTTGGGTTTGACTAAGTGGAAAAAATAATATTCAAAATTGTGACTTAAATTTTTTGTTGACATATACAGTATGATCCTTTTGGTTATTTTATATATACTACTGCTATCAGTAGTATACTACTTATACTGTCTCCAATAAAACTGAGTCATTGGAGGACTTAAGGAACTTACTATTTGATCTCAAGCATTTTGTAATGTTAAAATCAGAATCCAAACCCACATAACTTCTGCTTGAATGCTATATGGGTATTTTAACATAATTCCCTAAGTCCCACTTCAGTCTTGATTATCTATCTTTGCTATTCAGGATCTCATCTCTACTTATATCAGGTTAGCCTGTGATGCAGAGATATTTTCAGCTGTCTAGAAACTACCATATTAAGGGTGTTTTTCATTTTGTATGAATGTTGAACTCCAGTTATGAAAAAATGTTCTGTGAATCAGTGTAGCATCTGAACCAGTGTGTTACAAACACAAGCTGCTACAGGAGTTAAATAGATTATTTAAATGAGTGAGCTAGTTGAGAGTTGGCATGGGCCTTCAGTTTGCAACCTCTGATAAAATAGTTTGCCTTCTCTCTGCTGTTCACATACTCCTCCAAAATTACACATACACTAATTTATTGGGGATGGGGAGCAAGTGGTTTAAACTCCTTCCAGAGTATACAATTAAATGTAGCTTTCTAATTTGGGAAAGCCTTGTAAAATGTATTTGAAAAGTAATATTAACTGGTTTAAAAGATCATCTTTCCAAACCACACTTGAGCTCACTTTATTGTGTTTACTTTCTGTCAAAACTTAGAAAAAACATTCACAGTTAACTTCCATAACATAAAATGTCTGTCTCATTAGGCATTAAAGAAGCATTGGTCAACAGGTATAATGCTATTAGACTGTATAGCTAATGTGAATGTGGACATGACCTCCCAAATAGATCAAAGACTAATCTCTTTGACAGTTACAAGATGGCAGAGCTTGCCATGGGCCTTTTGCTGCTGCACATTGAAACTATTTGTTTGGAAAGCATGCCTGAGGGATGAGAGTCTGTTTATAAGGATGAGCAGGTAAAAGTAAAATGTTGTCTTTTGACATTTCAACTAATCCCTTCTAGCCTTTGGTTTACTTAACATTTAGGCTATTTGCTGGCAGGAGAAACTGGCTTTTTCACGTATGCTTTATGTCATTTTAAATTGGGCATTGATTTTCGTACCTGATAATTCCTAAGTGTACAATGAAATAGATTCTGATGTCGTTAAAAAGAGGTGTACTGTCTTTCTACCTTTTCCAAACCCTTAGTTTTGCTTTCCCTAATTAAATGTGTTCACCCAAAGACAATTTTTTAATTTATTTTTAAAAATCTGCTTCTTTATATAATAAAAAATATTTCAAAGTTAGCCTTTATATATATTTACTTTCAAAAGTTTTTTCTTTACTTTTTACCTAAAATAATTTCCCTAGGTAAAATATTGGCAGTAATTTAAAGGCCATTTGGATTGTAAAAAATTATTTGAAAATTTTCAAGAAGTTGAAATAATGTAGTCATACATAAAAGTTAATTCATTTTAATGAAAAATAAAAGACCAAGGAGAGAGAATTTTATTTATTTAATCTAATATTTGCTATATTACCTCTAAATATTTCAATTATAACTAATATTTCCTAAAGCAACTGTTGTCATAGGCAGAGTGATCATTATAAAGTATTTGTTTCAACATGGTATAGTAAATTTTGAAAATCCTTAAGCTATTATGTCTGGCAAAGGATAAATGCAAATTTGGGGGAGGGGAAATAATGTTAATATAGATAAATGCTTAGTTACATTTTGAGAGATGGTAGGAAATGTATAGTTGGATAGAATATTTAAGTATTCTTATCTCTAAATGTTATAATATACTTTATTGCTGAATTGTCAAATTATTTTTTTAATATTACCTAATATTTCCTATGGTGCCATATTATTCACTATACTACTTTAAAAAGCATATTCTATGATGCTTACAGGAAAGTTTGCTTTATATTCAAGTTATAAAGTTTTAATTTAGAAATTTTACAGGTTCTTTTGAGGGGATATAAAATAAAATTCTTATATACCAATTTGAAAGCTACTTGTCAGAAGTGTACATATATATATATATATATATATATATGTCAGAAGGTTAATAGTATACAGTGTTTTGAAGAGATTTTGTTTTCTCTTAAGTAGTTTTACAACTTCTTAAAACTGTAAATTGTTAATTTATCTTGAAAGTCTGAAATTTTTTCAAGAAAATAACTTTATACCTTTGATTAGGCTTATATTACAAAAATATACTATTTGATAAATACTTGCCCAGAAATACCACATAGGGGATCTTTAAAAGCTGACTGACTGAAAAGAACAATTCCTACTGTTTCACATTGGATTAACTAGTTGCTAGGAATTATAGTCAGTTTGTGAACTTACAATGCTAGCAGTTTGTTATGTGAATAAATTGTTGTTATTAAATTTGAGAACCATCTTTTATTTTAATTAGATTTTAATACTCATTCCATTTTTAAATAGGAGAAAGCCACAATAGAATTGAGTTACCTAAGATCTCACTCAGAGAAGCTGTAGGGTGTCCTGACTCTTGGGTTTTTACTCTTAAGAGAGCAAGCTCTGGAGAGAGACAGACTAGATTCAAATCCCAGCTTTACTACTTACATACTGGGTCACCTTCCACATGTTACTTAATTTTTTAAAACTTATTTTTCTAATCTGTAAAATGAGGTAACAGTACCAACTTTTTAAGATTGTTATGAGGATTAAATGAGATAATAATACCTATTAAGCACTGCACTGTGCATGGAATGTTATAGTAGCTTGACAGATATTGTTATCATTTATTATTAAGATCTTTGGTTCCCTACTTTTCCAATTTTGACTTTCTGATTAGCTAACTCATTATCAATTTCTATTCTTGGTTTAGAAATTTTTTTAAAATTTTTTATTTATTTATGGCTGTGTTGAGTCTTCGTTTCTGTGTGTGGGCTTTCTCTAGTTGTGGCAAGCGTGTGCCACTCTTCATCACAGTGCGCCAGTGCGCGGGCCTCTTACTATCGCGGCCTCTATTGTTGTGGAACACAGGCTCCAGATGCGCAGGCTCAGTAATTGTGGCTCACGGGCCCAGTTGCTCCGCGGCATGTGGGATCTTCCCAGACCAGGGCTCGAACCCGTGTCCCCTGCACTGGCAGACAGATTCTCAACCACTGCGCCATCAGGGAAGCCCTAGAAATTATTTCTTTAACATGGCTTGAGCCAAGTTTATCTTCTTCCTTAAACATACTTTTCTTTTTGTCTTCTCTTGGTGGGTTACTGGATTCCTTCTCTCAGTGGCTGGAAACTTTGGAGTCATTTTTGACTTTTCCCTCTTTAATAAACCCACATCTACTTTGTCACTTAAGTTCTGTAACTCCACAATGTGTTATGAACTGGGTCTCTTTTCCATTCCCTTTGGCTTTCCAGGTAAGGCCCTCATTACTCTCGTATCAAATTCATAGCATGTCTTCATTTCTCAACTCCTCTTATTTTTATATACTGTAATCAAAGTTAATATTTTAGCACTTATATTTACTTGATGGCCATTTGTACTCAATCGTTTCTGTTCTTGTAATCTCTTGCTGGGCAGAAAATATTTTTAACTTGTCTTTGTATTCCTAGTGCGTATCACAGATACCTTACACACAGCCAAAGCTATAAATATTGAATGGAATTAGTATTTTTTTAAGTTATCAAATATTTCTTCTTTTCATTATATCAATTTTTATACTTTAAATGCATATTTTTAATGTTTCTACAGCATTCTTTTTTATTTAGTTTCTTTTTTTTAAGCTTTATTGAGGCATAATTGAATATAGCATTCTTGAGAGCAGCTTAAAAAACTCACTTTTTTCATTCAGTTAGTATATGAAAAATGTGAAATCATAATACATAATTTTCTTGCCCTCAAAACTTGCATTTTCTAACACAACATTGTAAATTAACTATACTTCAGTAAAAAAAGAAGGAACTTTTATACAAGAGAGCTTTTTACAGGAAAAAGCTCATTAACTTATATATTTGAATAGGTCAATCTGATTTGTGTATACCATACATTCTGACCTTGTATAAAAGTAGTTCACTTTTGAGATGATGTAATTTTAAAGATTTTTATGAAGACCAGATGAAGGCTGGGTATGTGGTACCCTTTGGTGTGACATTTCTTTTAATAGGAATGTAGTTTTATGCCCTGTAATTAATTATGAGTCTTTTTGAAAGGGATATGATTATAATATCAAATTCAAGGACTAGATAGCAGAATTTATTATGATTTCTGTTCCAGAAAAGAAGCAGAAGTTTAATTTAACACAGTCTCTGTGTGTTATTACCTAGATAGAAAATGAACGTACATTCGGTCACTCGGAAAAGTGAGAAATTCTTGATGTCCTTTAACAGTGGAGCATTTGAGTCAATAAATATTGTATCAAATGCATTAGTACTGTTTCAACTCTGATTTTTAAATTTGTTTAGATCATCATTGACTGCTTTTTATTTATTTATTTAATTTTTGGCTGTGTTGGGTCTTCATTGCTGTGCATGGGCTTTCTCTAGTTGCAGCGAGCAGGGGCTACTCTTCGTTGCGGTCCGTGGCCTTCTCATTGCAGTGGCTTCTCTTGTTGCAGAGCACGGGATCTAAGCATGCGGGCTTCAGTAGTTGTGGCTTATGGGCTCTAGGGCGCAGGTTCAGTAGTTGTGATGCATGGGCTTAGTCACTCTGAGGCATGTGGGATCTTCCCGGACCAGGGCTTGAACATGTGTCCCCTGCATTGGCAGGTGGATTCTTAACCACTGTGCCACCAGGGAAGTCCCTCTGACTGCTTTTTTATGCTTTGATTCTTTTACACCAACCAGTGTCTTTGGTGTGTATGAAGTTATTTTGCTCCGATTGATGTGTTTCATTATTTCTATTGATCTGTCTTAAGATTTACTGACTAATTCTTCTGCCTTCTCCAATATGCTGTTAAATCCATCCAATGAATTTTTTTTAAGTTATTGTATTTTGCAGTTGTAGAATTTCTATTTGGGTCTTTTTTATATTTCCATTTCTCTGATGAGAGTCTCCAAATTTCAGTCGTTAAAACATATGTTTTTAAGTTATTTAAATATATTTATAACAGCTACTTTAAAGTCTTTGTCAACTAATTCCAATAGCTGAGCCCTTTCTAGATTGGTTTCTATTGACTACCTGTTTTTCCTTGATTATGGATCATCTTTCTAGTAATTTCTATTGTATAGAAATTATACAATTTCTATTGTATAGAAACAAAAATATATTTTTGTTTTTGTAGGCAGTTCAATTAGTAGGTGATCATCTTGAACTTATATGGACACGATTTGACAGTATATTAGGGGAGATCTGGGAAAAGCTCAAAGTGCGGTCTTTAAATTCTGTTTCCCCTGTGGTTCTTGTTAGAGTTTGGTTTAAGTCTTTTGGGGAGCTAGTTTAAAATTGGTATTGCTCTATATTGTGGTCCTTATTCCTAACATGACACCTGGCCATTTGTATGTGTGTGTTTGTGTTTTACTTGATTTTTTATTTAAAATATATATCTTGGCTAAATTTCTATGTCAAAACATATAGATCTGTTTCTTTCTATATAATAGCCCAATATTTATCTCAGAATAATTGTAGTATATTTCATTGTACTTGATGTACATTTAGATTGTTTCTTAATTTTCTTCAATACAAAGATGCAATGAGTATTCTCGTACATATTATCTATCTGTACTTGTTGGAAAATATAAATACATTTGGTAAACATTTGTCAGTATTCTACAGACAAAAACAATGGAAATATTAAATTTGCATTTCTTGGTTTACTAGTAAAGTTGAGCATCTTTTCATGTGGGTTACCAGCCATTTATCATTCAATTTGATGACTTGCTTTCTCACAGATTATTTACTTTTAGTAGTTAGATTTTGTAAACATTGATTGTGTATGAGTTCATTGTATATTAGTTAACAGAACTTTTTCTCCAGGTTTTCATTTGGCTTTCAATGTTATTTATGGTATTTTGAGGCCATGAAAGGTTTTTACTAGGGAAATAAGAGGTCCATCTTTCCAAAACCAGGATCAAGGCCAGCAGAAAGTTTGCCACAACACTGTATGGACTTCTTCCCCCCCGCCACCCCAATTTCTTTGAGATATAATTGACAAATAAAAATTCTATATATTTAAGGTGTAAATTGTGGTGACTTAATATATATTGTCAAATTACCGTAATCAGGTTAATTAACACAACCATCACCTCACATAGTTAACCATTTTTTCAGCATATGATGAGAACACTTAAGGTCGTAGCATAGTTCAAGTATACAATACATTACTATTGAGTATAGTTACCACGCTATACATTCAAATCCCAGAACTTACTCATCTTGTAACCAAAAGTCACTGATAATTTATACTCTTTAACCAGTATCTCCCCATTTCCTCCACCCCTCACCTACTGCCAACCACCATTCTACTCTTGGGTTCAATGTGTTTAACAGTTTTAGATGCCACGTATAAGTGAGGTCATGGCTATGTTTCTCTGTCTGGCCTATTTCACTTAGTATAATATACTCCAGGTTCATCCATGTGGTTGCAAATGGCAGGATTTCCTTTTTATGCCTGAATAATATTCCCTTATATATACGCGTGTGTGTGTGTGTATGTGTATATATATTTTACATTTTCTTTGCCCGTTCATTCATTCATCAATAACATGTTGTTTTCATGTCTTGCCAATGTGAAGAATGTTGTAATGAACATGAGACTGCACACATCTCTTCAAGACAGTGATTTTATTTCTTTTAGATATATACCCAGCAGTGGGATTGCTGGATTATATGGTAGTTCTATTTTTAATTCTTTGGGGAACGTCCATACCATTTTCCATAATGGCTATACCAATTTTACATTCCCACCAACAGTGTATAATGTTCCTTTTACTCCATACCCTTGCCGACACTTGTCATCTCGTCTTTTTTTTTTTTTTTTTTTTTTTTTTGCGGTACGCGGGCCTCTTACTGTCGCGGCCTCTTCCGTTGCGGAGCACAGGCTCCGGACGCGCAGGCTCAGCGGCCATGGCTCACGGGCCCAGCTGCTCCGCGGCATGTGGGATCTTCCCAGACCGGAGCACGAACCTGTGTCCCCTGTATTGGCAGGCAGACTCTCAACCACTGTGCCACCAGGGAAGCCCCTCTTGTCTTTTTGATAATAGCCATCCTAACAAGTATTAGGTGATATCTCATTTTTGTTTTAATTTGCATTTCCCTGATGATTAGTGATGTTAAACACCTTTTCATATACCCATCGGCCACTTGTATGTCTTCTTTGAAAAAATGTCTATTCAGAACTTCTGCTTATTTTTTAATCAGGTTTTCTTTTGTGTTTTCCTTTTTTTTTTTGTGGGGCGGGGTGTTGGTTTTGCATGAGTTCCTTATATATTTTAGATATAAACCTCTTATCAGATTATGGTTCTCCTGTTCCATAGGTTGTCTTTTCATTTTGTTGATTGTTTCTTTTTCTGTGCAGAAGTGTTTTAGTTTAATGTAGTCCCACTTGTTTATTTTTACTTTTGTTCCCTGTGCTTTTGGTGTCATATCCAAAAAATCATTGCTGAGACCAAGGAGCTTTTTCCTGTTTTCTTCTAGGAGTGTTATGGTCTCAGAGTATACATTTAAATCTTTAATTCATTTAGAGTTGATTTTTATATATGGTATAAGATAAGGATCCAGTTTCATTCTTTGGCATGCAGATATCCAGTTTTCCCACCACCATTCCTAAAGAGACTATCTTTCCCCATTGTCTATTCTTGGTGCCCTTGTCAAAGATCAGTTAACCATATATGCATGGGTTTATTTCGAATTCTCTCTTCTGTTCCATTGGCCTGAGTGTCTGATTTTATGCCAGTACCGTACTGTTTTGATTACTAAAGTTTTATAATATAGTTTGAAATCAGGAAATGTGTTGCCTCCAGCTTTGTTCTTCCTTAACATTGCTTTGGCTATTCGGGATCTTTTGTGGTTCCATACAAATTTTAGAATTCTTTTTTCTATTTCTGTAAAAAATGTCACTTGAGGCTTCCCTGGTGGCACAGTGGTTGAGAGTCCACCTGCTGATGCAGGGGACATGGGTTCGTGCCCCGGTCCAGGAAGATCCCACATGCCATGGAGCGGCTGGGCCCGTGAACCATGGCTGCTGAGCCTGCGCGTCTTGAGCCTGTGCTCCGCAACAGGAGAGGCCACAACAGTGAGAGGCCCGTGTACCGCCAAAAAAAAAAAAAAATGTCTCTTGGATTTTGATAGAGTTTTTACTAGATCTGTAGATCACTTTGGGTAATAAGGACATTTTAACGATACTAATTATTCCAATCCATAAACAGGATCTTTCCTGTTTTATTTGTGTTTCTTCAATTTCTTTCATCAGTGTTTTATAGTTTTTAGTGTAAAGATTTTCACCTCCTTAGTTAAATTTATTCTAAAGTGTTTTATTCTTTTTGATGCTATCGTAAATGGGATTGTTTCCCTAATTTCTTGGATAGGTTGTCGTTAGTGTATAGGAACACAACTGATTTTTGTATCCTGCAACTTCACTGAATTTTATTAGTTCTAAGAGTTTTTTGGTGGATCTTTAGGCTTTTCTACATATAAGATCATGTATCTGCAAACAGACAATTTTAGTTCTTCTTCTCTGTTTTGGATGCCTTTTATTACTTTTTCTTCCCTAATTGCTCTGGCTAAGACTTTTAATAACTTGTTGAATAGAAGTGGTAAGAGTGGGCACCTCTGTCTCATTCCTGACCTTAGAGGAAAAGCTTTTAGCTTTTCACTATTAAGTGTGATGTTTCTGTGGGCTTGTCTATATGGCCTTTAGTATATGGAAGTATGTTTCCGCTATGCCTAATTTTTGAGAATTTTTATCACGAAAGGATGTTGAATTTTGTCAAGTGCTTTTTCTGCGTCTATTGAGATAATGTGATTTTTATCCTTCATTTTGTTATAGTGGTGTATCACATTTATTGATTTGTGTATGTTAAACCAATGTGTATTTCAGGGATAAATCACCCTTGATCGTGGTGTATGATCCTTTTACTGTGCTATTGAATTCAGTTTTGTTGTTGTTGTTGTTACTGAGGATTTTTGCCACTATGTTTATCAGGATGTTGGCCTGTAATTTTCTCTTTTTAAAGTCCCTACATGCCTTTGTTATGAGAATAATGCTGACCTCTTAAAACGAGTTTGGAAGTGTTCCCTCCCCTTCAGTATTTCAGAAGCATTTGAGAAGAACTGGTGTTAATTCTTCCTTAAATGCTTAGTAGAGTTTCAGTCTCACCAATGAAGTTATCTGGTCCTGAGCTTTTCTTCGTTTGGGAGGTTTTTGATTACTGCGTTAATGTCCTTACTTGTTATAGGTCTGTTCAGATTTTTTATATCTTTATGATTATTCTTGGTAGGTTGATTTTTTTCTAGGAATTTATCCATTTCTTCTAAGTTATCCTTTTTTTTCACATATAATTGTTCATAGTAGTCTCTTAGGATTCATTGTATTTCTGTAGTATCAGCTGTAATCTATGCTTTCATTTGTAATTTTATTTGAGTCCTTTTTTTTTGCTTAATTAATTAGCAAAAGTATATCAGTTTTATTTATCTTTAAAAAAACAACTCTTAGTTTCATTGATTTTTTGTTGTCGTTTTTTCTGGTCTGTTTCATATATTTTTGCTCTCATCTTAGTAGTTTCCTTCCTTCTGCTGAGATTAGTTTGTTCTTTTTTCTAGTTTCTTAAGATGTAAAGTTATGTTGTTTATCTGAGATCTTTGTTTTTTCTTCATGTCGGCATTTTTTGCTATAAACTTCTCTCTTAGAACTGCTATTGTTACATCCCATAGTTTTGGTTTGTTGTGTTTCCATTTTCATTTGTATTGAGATAATTTTTAAAAATTATTTATTTTTGGCTGCATCGGGTCTTAGTTGTGGCACGTGGGATCTTCCTTGTGGCATGTGGGATCTTTCATTGCAGCATGCGGTCTCTTCATTGCGGCACTTGCGCTTCTCTCTAGTTGCAGTGCGTGGGCTCCAGAGCACATGGGCTCAGTAGTTGCAGCATGGGCTCTCTAGTTGCGGTGTGCATACTCAGTAGTTGCAGCACGTGGGCTTAGTTGCCCTGTGGTATGTGGGATCTTAGTTCCCCAACCAGGGATTGAACCCGTGTCACCTGCATTGGAAGGTGGATTCTCAACCACTGGACCACCAGGGATGTTCCTCAAGATGCTATTTTATTTCTCTCTTGATTTCTTCTTTGACCCATTGGTTGTTCAGGTGCATGTTCTTCAATTTCCACGTATTTGTGACTATTTCAGTTTTCCTTATGTTATTAATTTCTAATTTCTTACCATTGTGGTTGGAAAAGATACTTGACGAAATTTCAGTCTTAAATTTCTTAAGACTTATTTTGTGGTCCGACATATAATCTATCTTGGAGAATGTTCCATGTGCACTTGAGAAGAATGTATATTCTATGCTGTAGATTTAAACTAAATCATAACAATAATTAACATTAAATGTAAATGGACTAAACATCCCAATTAAAAAGCGGAGATTATCAGGCTGGATAAACATAAAATAATGAACTATTTTGGAATGAATTCCAAAATCATTATGCTAAATGAAAAAAAACAGACACAAATGATTACATACTGTATAATAACATTTACATAGAATTCTAAAAAAGGCAAAACAGAAAGTAGACCATTGGTTGACAGGGTCAGCAATAAAGGAAATTCTGAAGAGGGATAGGAAGGAGTTTTTAGGTAGTGAAAATATTCTAAATTATGATTGTGGTGGTGGTTACATGACTATACATTTATTAAAATTTATCTACATGTACATTGAAAGTTTGTGAATTTTGTCATATATAAATTATTTCTCAATAAAACTGATTGCTATCACACAGCTAATTAACTAAGTTCATGTAGGCATTTAGGAAATGTAAAGATGAATAGAAATGTTTTAAATGAACTGAAAAATGTTTAGTACTGAAAAACAAATCTTTCTACCCTAATTAAATGATACTCAAAATGTTAGAAGTTAATGAGTTTTTAAATGACCTTTAATTACCTACTATCTTTTTTTAATATATTTTTAAATTATTAGGTTGAACTAAAGCGACAATATAATGACCAGCATTCAAAATTAAGAGGTCTTTTACCAGGTCGTCAGTGGTATGAAATTCAAGCATACAGGGCCTTAAACCAGGCCCTAGGTAGGTAAGTGGAGTGAAATTTAATGTAATATTACTGTAATATTATCTCTGACCAGGACTGTTTGTAGAGCTAGTCTTGCTACTTTATTCCTTATAGTAAATTTGATGGAATTTTATTTCACTAGAACCCTGGGAACTGGTATATATTCAGTGATAGATGTCAGGAGTGAAAGTTGAAAGAGTCAATGGAATAATTGAAACCCAAAATAAAACTCAATATTTGCTAAAGGTTAAAGATTTATGATTGGTCAGTGAGCGTACAACAGAGTGCTCAGTAAACGTTTATAGAAGCTCACCACCAAACAATAAAATTTTATCTTGTGAACATCAGAACCTAAATGATGATTTTATGGGTAAAAAGCAAACCATTTAAGAAGAGTTAAAACAAACTGTGTTCATGGTACGAAAGAATTCACACCAACTAACAGTAAAATTTAATTATAATACTCTTTTTTCTAAAGATTCTGGTCCATTAAGATTTGTGCTCTGTGGAACTAGTTTTTAAATCACCATTTTATACCATAATTTCACAGGACATCAACACTTTAAATTTATAAATACTATAATTATTAGATTATTTATAGTCTAATTTAACACTTTATGTTCTCTATGAAATTATAATTAGTTTAACCATGTAATAGTTTTTTCCTGTGAAGCTGTACAAATAAAATTCAGATAATTCAAATAGAAGAACACAGATTAAGAGTAAAGTCATGAAAATATGGCCATTTGACACGTTTTCAGATCAGCCAGAAGACCCACAGGTAACCATTATCTGCCCTAACCAATCTAGAAATTGGACTTTTCTCAAGTGTCTTGTTTACTCACATTAACTCATTTAAACATAAGCAGACCAGCTTGCATTTGAGTTCAGATTTACCTATGCTGATGACATGACTGCAACAGCTGGATTTAAGTCCCAGAACACATCACCCACTCCCCTCCCCATCATTTCAGAATGATATTCTGCACTCGTTTCTCTTCAAACTGAGTGATTCAGTTCTATGTTTAACCTACTGCCCTTCTCTGCCTAGAAATCCCACTGGTACTTGGCATCAGGTTTCACTGGAAATTGTTCTTGAAGCATTTCATCTACTTACTTTGTCTCTCCCTGTTGATTGACCTGTTTGTTTTATTTTAATATTCAGCAAATAGTTTCTAGGGGAGCCTTAATGTTTGTTTTAAAATTCTTGCCTTTTAGTCAGTAGGCTTAATTTCAGGAAAATAAATATTTTTACGTCAGTTGATTTTTTCTCTTAATATAAGCAATGCCTTGAATTTTAAGAAACCATTTGAAGCAAAAGTACATTTGTATCCTATTTTGTCATTTATAAACCTTTTCTACATATATTAAACAGGTTGTGAAAGATGAAATTACTTGTCTAATGTTACATAGCTACTAAATGCACCTTCATGTCTTGACACCACCTACATTTAAAACCTTAAGACTTGGTTTTTCATCCTTATGCCTACCTGTATCCACTAAAATTCTCACTATTAAATATAAACATCTCACTATTAAACTGTTAAATGTACCATATCCTTTCATTATTCTTTGCCTTGGCATACAAGTTACCATACAATTCATTTGGCAAGTTTACCAATCAAAACCTAGTTGAAGAGGTCATGTCCTTTATGAAGACTTTTTTTATTTCTCCAACTAGAGTTATTTACTCCTTAGGAAACCCATAGCACTTTATACTTATCTCTATTATAGCATATATCTCATTGTTTTGGAGTAGCCTGTTTATCTGTCTCCTTCCCTAAACATGTGTTAGACATTTTTCCATTCTCAGCAACCACCTGTGCCTCATCTTGGGACATAGATGCACAATAAGTACTTGTTGAATTAGTGAAAAATGCCAGGTTCAGTGCTTTTCCAGCTATACCATATTGGCCAGAGAGCTTCTAGAGCTTCAAAACATACTTTTCAAGAATTTCAGAAAAAGCATGTGTTTATAATGTTGATGTAGAATACTATAGTTTCAGTATTTTATTAATTAAAAAGTGGATAGCCCAACTGTCCTTGTACTGATTTTCAGGGAAACAGTATCAACAAATAGCAACTTATGCCAAAGAAACATCCACTAAAAATAATCAAGTGAATGTTTTACATCATTTGATAAAACTCATGTGTATTGATTGACATAAAAGGTGCTTATACTAATGCACTGTTCTTATAAGGGATATGTCTAGAAGGACTAAAGTAAGCAGAAACAAATTGAGTTTAAAAAAATGTTATCTTTTTTTTAAGCTCACATGGGACTGTTAGAGTATTTGAAGTAATGTAAATCCATAAAAAGTAATAACAGCTTTCAGGAATGTACCAGGTGGTTTTGTGACCAGGTTACAACTGCACTATAAGTTTCCTAAAGGGTCTGCTTTACTAAAGTATAATCTTTGTCTCAAGTGGGCATAATTCATTTGAGCAAGGCAGTATGAAAACAATGGAAAAAAGAGAAGGTGAAACCTTTTTCTCAGAACTGTTTTGTTAACTTAAATGCCTTTCTGCCATAGGACACTTTAAACATAAACCAAAATATATTAGCACCCTGACTTTGCATTGATTTTCAACACTGTTGTATAATATTGGCAATATACATCTTCCTATCCTGCCCAATTTTATGGTTGGTCTGATGCCTCAGAACCTATGGATTACTTTAAAGTATCACACAAGAATGTCATATAAAATTTAGATTTTTAATGTCCCTATGGAATAATCAAACCTTTATGTTAATTTTCACCCCCCTTTCAAAATCCCATGATAGTTAAGGAATAAAAATGTCAAACCTATAAAGTTGAAAAGAGTGGGAGAAGAGACAATGACAGATGAGCTGTCAATAAATTTTGAACACTGGAAAACAGATGAATAATTGAATGACTTAGCAGGCAAGAGAAAGCTGAAATTTAAATCTGTAATCATGAAAGCTAACAAGATCTTCCAGATTCAAGCATGGAAAAGCTTAGGACTTGAGGGTACTCTAAGGTGTTGGTTAAAGCACTGTTAAACTAAAGAGGATTGGTTACAAGTTAGTATATGTAGTAGTTAGACAGCCCCCTCCCCCACCCAGGTTTACTCTCTGGATAGAATGAACTAGAGAATCTGTATATTCTTTAACTACAGTTACAGCTAAGGATGTATTAAAGATGTGGGGTAAGAAAAGTCTACCTACTGAATGTGAGAGCTCCGTTCTCTTTTTCTTCTCAGCTCTGAGTAGGCTGACAATCAATCTTATATCTTCACGGCAGGAAAGTACAGTGTTGCTGTCTAAGAAAACGGACCACCCCACGAATAAGGGCCACAGATAGTAACAAAGTGGCCCTGTTCCTACCTTACTGCAAGTCTCCCAGCCTATAAGTCTCACCCATGTACACAAAGCTACCAATCAGCACTTTAGTGCCTTACTCTTAAATAAGTGCATGGAGTCTTCACCAGATATTCAAAGAATGTCTGTAATATGAAAAACAGAGACCAAAACAATACCAACGAAACAAAAGCAGGGTGGAATAACTTGTAGAAAACAGAAACAGTGCAGTAGAAAAGAAGTTGGCAAACTTTTTCTGTAAAGGGCCAGATAAGTACATATTTTATGTTTTTCAGGCCACATACAGTCTGCATCCACATTCTTCTTTGTTTTTTCTTTAACCTTTAAAATGTAAATACCATTCCTAGATTGCAGGCTATACAAAAACATGATATGGACCAGATTTTCCCTGTGGACTATGGTTTGCCAACTGTTGGATAAAAGAAAACTTTAAAAAATTTTATCAGTAATACCCATAGGGGGAGGTAAGATATTGCCTCCATAAAACAAGAACAGAAAATAAGAAAAAACTCCTAGACATTAATATGGTAGCAACAAATTTTAAATGCAGAATTGGGCTTAGGAGAGAAAATTGAAATTTCCCACATCCAAAAATCAAAGAGAAAGAAAATGGGAAAGAATAACTAGAAAATTAGACGATCAGTATGCAGGAAACAACTTCTGATAAATAGGAGCTCCATATGAAGAGACTAGAGAAAATAGAGAAAGAAACATGTCAAAGGAATAATTCAAGAAAAATGCTCAGAATTGAAGGACATACTTTCCTGATGAAAGCATCCACTCAAGTACCAGTAAAGGGGGAAAAGCTACAAAGCTCCTCACTATGCAGTTTCGAAGTACCCAAGGTAAAGAAAAGGTCCTGAAACCTTCCAGGGAGAAAAAGAAAACTCTCATACAAAAGATATAGAATCAGTATTGAAACAGACTTCTTAAAAGCAACACTAGAAGCTGAAAGACAGTTGAAAATTATCTTCAATTATTTGAGGGAAATTTTTGACTTGCAATCTAAGTTCTTAGCAATGCAAATGATCAATAAACTGTAAGACAGACTAAAGCATTCAGTATTCAGTATTAAAGGACCTAAACATTTGCTTCAAATGCACACTTTCTCAGGATCCAACTGAAAGATATTCTCTAACAAAGAAGAGAAAATTCAGAAAGAGGAATACCAAGGATGCAGGAAACTGGAGTTCCAACCCAGAAAAGTGAAATTCCCAAAACAACCAAGGAAGAAAGCTCTGGGATGAATCTGTGTGGCAGTCCCATAGTAGTTAGTCTAGATTGGTTTCTGAGGATGGAAGGTTTTGCCCTTATTGAGAAAAATTCTTGCAGCTGTGACAAAGTGGGAATTAATTAATGATAGAAACATAGAAAATTAAGCAAAAAAGGAAAGAGGGAGAGTTATTAACTCCAAGGCAGACAAAAACGTCTTGTATGGGAAAGGACATGTAATCATACTGGATCATGTAATTCACCTTTAAATGGTAATCCACTGAATATTGATTTACAAAAGAATTGTGATATAATGCTGCTGGAAGAATGGAGAGGTAGTGAAGTTATCAGTGATATGAGATAAACATCTTCTGTAGGAAGAGTCAGTAAATGATTTCTAATGGTTAAAAACCAGGAAGTAGTAGTAGTATGTTATTTAGAAATATGGAGGCAAATGACCATAAGAACTATGTAAAATATTTTCAATTACTTGTTTCTGAGATTGGGAATTGGAGATGTGGTGTGGGTAGGCAAAAGAAAATTCTGTTTTTATTAAAACAATTATAATACTATTTGACTTTTAAACTATGCTTGTGTATTTGATTAAAAATTAAAATTTACAAGCTAAAATTAACTTTTTAAAGAGTCTGGAGATTGGTTCAAGATGGCAGAGTAGAAGGACATGCTCTCATTCTTTCGAGAACACCAGAATCACAACTAACTGCTGAACAGTCATCAACAGGAAGACACTGGAACTCACCAAAAAAGATACCCCACATGCAAAGACAAAGAGGCTGCAGTGAGACAGGAGGGGTGCTATCACAATAAAATCAAATCCCATAACTGCTGGGTGGGTGACTGACAAACTGGAGAACACTTATACCACAGAAGTCCACCCACTGGAGTGAAGGTTCTGAGCCACACGTCAGACTTCCCAACCTGGGGGCCTGGCAACGGGAGGAGGAATTCCTAGAGAATCAGACTTTGAAGGCTACTGGGATTTGATTGCAAGACTTTGGCAGGACTGGGGGAAACAGAGACTCCACTCTTGGAGGTCACACACAAAGTAGTGTGTGCATCAGGACCCAAGGGAAGAAGCAGTGACCCAATAGGAGACTGAGCTAGACCTACCTGCCAGTGTTGGAGGGTCTCCTGTGGAGGTGGGGAAAGCTGTGGCTCACCAAGGGACAAGGACACTGGCAGCAGAAGTTCTGGGAAGGACTCCTTGGTGTGAGCCCTCCCAGAGTCCACCATTGGCCCCTACCATAGAGCCTGGGTAGGCTCCAGTGTTGGATCGCCTCAGGCCAAACACCCAACAGGGAGGGAACTCAGCCCCACCCATCAGCAGACAAGGGGATTAAAGTTTTACTGAGCTCTGCCCACAAGAGCAACAGCCAGCTCTAGCCACCACCAGTCCCTCCCATCAGGAAGCTTCCACAAGTCTCTTAGATAGCCTCATCCACCAGAGGGCAGACAGCAGAAGCAAGAAGAACTGCAGTCCTGCAGCCTGTGGAACAAAAACCACATTCACAGAAAGATAGACAAGATGAAAAGTCAGAGGGCTATGTCCAGATGAGGGAACAAGATAAAACCCCAGAAAAACAACTAAATGAAGTGGAGATAGGCAACCTTCCAGAAAAAGAATTCAGAATAATGATAGTGAAAATAATCCAGGACCTCGGAAAAAGAATGGAGGCAAAGATCAAGAAGATGCAAGAAATGTTTAACAAAGATCTAGAAGAATTAAAGAACAAACAAACAGAGATGAGCAATACAATAACTGAAATGAAAACTACACTAGAAGGAATCAATAGCAGAATAACCAAGGCAGAAGAACGAATAAGTGACCTGGAAGAGAGAATGGTGGAATTCACTGCCATGTAACAGAATAAAGAAAAAAGAATGAAAAGAATTGAAGACAGCCTAAGAAACCTCTGGGACAACATGAAACGCAACAACATTCACGTTATAGGGGTCCCAGAAGGAAAAGAGAGAGAGAAAGGACCCGAGAAAATATTTGAAGAGATTGTAGTCGAAAACCTCCCTAACATGGGAAAGGAAATAGCCACCCAAGTCCAGGAAACACAGAGAGTCCCATACAGGATAAACCCAAGTAGAAACACGCTGAGACACATAGTAATCAAATTGGCAAAAATTAAAGATAGAAAAATTATTGAAAGCAGCAAGAGAAAAATGACAAATAACATACAAGGGAACTCCCATAAGGTTAACAGCTGATTTCTCAGCAGAAACTCTACAAGCCAGAAGGGAGTGGCATGATGTACTTAACGTGATGAAAGGGAAGAACCTACAACCAAGATTACTCTACCAAACGAGGATCTCATTCAGATTTGATGGAGAAATCAAAAGCTTTACAGACAAGCAAAAGCTAAGAGAATTCAGCACCACCAAACCAGCTGTACAATAAATGCTAGAGGAACTTCTGTAAGTGGGAAACACAAGAGAAGAAAAGGACCTACAAAAACAAATGCAAAACAATTAAGAAAATGGTCATAGGAACATACATATTGATAATTACCTTAAATGTGAATAGATTAAATGTTCCAACCAAAAGACACAGGCTTACTGAATGGGTACAAAAACAAGACCCATATATATGCTGTCTACAAGAGACCCACTTCAGACCTAGGGACACATACAGACTGAAAGTGAGGGGATGGAAAAAGATATTCCATAGAAATCAAAAGAAAGCTGAAGTAGCAATACTCATATCAGATAAAATAGACTTTAAAATAAAGAATGTTACAAGAGACAAGGAAGGACACTGCGTAATGATCAAGGGATCAATTCAAGAAGAAGATATAACAATTATAAATATATATGCACCCAACATAGGAGCACCTCAATACATAAGGCAACTGCTAACAGCTCTAAAAGAGGAAATCGACAGTAACACAATAATAGTGGGGGACTTTAACACCTCACTTACACCAATGGACAGATAATCCAAAATGAAAATTAATAAGGAAAGACAAGCTTTAAATGGCACAGTAGACCAGATATTTAATTGATATTTATAGGACATTCCATCCAAAAACAGCAGATTACACTTTCTTCTCAAGTGCACACGGAATATTCTCCAGGATAGATTACATCTTGGGTCACAAATCAAGCCTCAGTAAATTTAAGAAAATTGAAATCATATCAAGCATCATTTCTGACCACAGCGCTATGAGATTAGAAATCAATTAGAGGGAAAAAAATGTAAAAAACACAAACACATGGAAACTAAACAATATGTTACTAAATAACCAAGAGATCACTAATAAATCAAAGAGGAAATCAAAAAATATCTAAAGACAAATGACAATGAAAACACGACAATCCAAAACCTATGGGATGCAGCAAAAGCAGTTCTAAGAGGAAAGTTTATAACTATACAAGCCTACCTCAAGAAACAAGAAAAATCTCAAATAAACAATCTAACATTACACCTAAAGGAACTAGAGAAAGAAGAACAAACTAAACCCAAAGTTAGCAGAAGGAAAAATATAAATATCAGAGCAGAGATAAATGAATTAGAAACAAAGAAAACAGTAGCAAAGACCAATAAAACTAAAAGCTGGTTCTTTGAGAAGATAAAATTGATAAACCATTAGCTAGACTCATCAAGAAAAAGAGGGAGAGGACTGAAATCAATAAAATTAGAAATGAAAAAGGAGAAGTTACAACAGACACCACAGAAATACAAAGCATCCTAAGAGACTACTACAGGCAACTCTATGCCAATAAAATGGACAACCTGGAAGAAATGGACAGATTCTTAGGTATAACCTGCCAAGACTGAACCAGGAAGAATTAGAAAATATGAACAGACCAATCACAAGTAATGAAATTGAAACTGTGATTTAAAATCTTCCAACAAACAAAGTCCAGGACCAGATGGCTTTACAGGTGAATTCTATCAAACATTTAGAGAAGAGTTAACACCGATTCTTCTCAAAATCTTCCATTCAAAAAAATTGCAGAGGAAGGAAAACTCTCCAACTCATTCTGTGAGGCCACCATCACCCTGATACCAAAATGAAACATACTACAAAAAAAGAAAATTAAAGACCAATATAACTGATAAATATACATGCAAAAATCCTCAACAAAATACTAGCAAACAGTATCTAACAACACATTAAAGGGATCATACACCATGATCAAGTGGGATTTATCCCAGAGATGCAAGGATTCTTCAGTATACGCAGATCAATCAATGTGATACACCATATTAACAAATTGAAGAATCAAAACATATGATCATCTCCATAGATGCAGAAATAGCTTTTCACAAAATTCAACACCCATTTATTTAAAAACTCTCCAGAAAGTGGGCATAGAGGGAACCTACCTCAACATAATAAAGGCCATATATGACAAACCCACAGCAAACATCATTCTCAATGATGAAAAACTGAAAGCATTTCCTGTAAGATCAGGAACAAGACAAGGATGTCCACCCTCACCACTATTATTCAACATAGTTTTGGAAGTCCTAGCCATGGCAATCAGAGAAGAAAAAGAAATAAAAGGAATAGAAATTGGAAAAGAAGAAGTAAAACTGTCACTGTTAGCAGATGACATAATACTATACATAGAGAATCTTAAAGATGCCACCAGAAAACTACTAGAGCTAATCAATGAATTTGGTAAAGTTGCAGGATACAAAATTTATGCACAGAAATCTGTTGCATTCCTATACACTAATGATGAAAAATCTGAAAGAGAAATTAAGGAAACACTCCCATTTCCCATTGCAACAAAAAGAATAAAATACCTAGGAATAAACCTACCTAGGGAGACAAAAGACCTGTATGCAGAAAACTATAAGACACTGATGAAAGAAATTAAAAATGATACCAGCAGATAGAGAGATATACCATGTTCTTGGATTGGAAGAATCAATATTGTGAAAATGACTATACTACCCAAAGCAATCTGCAGATTCAATGAAATCCCTGTCAAATTACCAATGGCATTTTTTACAGAACTAGAGTAAAAAATCTCAAAATTTGTATGGAGACACAAAAGATCCCGAATAGCCGAAGCAGTCTTGAGGGAAAAAAACAGAGCTGGAGGAATCAGACTCCCTGACTTCAGACTATACTACAAACCTACAGTAATCAAGACAGTATGGTACTGGCACAAGAACCGAAATATAGATCAATGGAACAGGATAGAACGCCCAGAGATAAACCCACGCATCTATGGTCAACTAATCTATGACAAAGGAGACAAGAATATACAATGGAGAAAAGACAGTCTCTTCAGTAATTGGTGCTGGGAAAACTGGACAGCTACATTTAAAAGAATGAAATTAGAACACTCCCTAACACCATACACAAAAATAAACTCAAAATGGACTAGAGACCTAAGTGTAAGACCGGGCACTGTAAAACTCTTAGAGGAAAACATCGGAAGAACACTCTTTGACATAAATCACAGCAAGATATTTTTTGATCCACCTCCAGAGTAATGGAAATAAAAATAAACAAATGGGACCTAATGAAATTTAAAAGCTTTTGCACAGCAAAGGAGACCATAAACAAGACAAAAAGACAACCCTCAGAATGGGAGAAATATTTGCAAATGAATCATCAGACAAAGGATTAATCTCCAAAATATATAAACAGCTCATGCAGCTCGATATTAAAAGAACAAACAACCAATCCAAAAATGGGCAGAAGACCTAAATAGACATTTCTCCATAGAAGACATACAGATGGCCAAGAAGCACATGAAAAGCTGCTCAACATCACTAATTATTAGAGAAATGCAAATCAAAACTACAATGAGGTATCACCTCACATCAGTTAGAATGGGCATCATGAGAAAATCTACAAACAACAAATGCTGGCGAGGGTGTGGAGAAATGGGAACTGACTTGCACTGTTGGTGGGAATGTAAATTGATAACAGCCACTATGGAGAACAGTATGGAGGTTCCTTAAAACACTAAAAATAGAACTACCATATGACCCAGCAATCCCACTACTGGGCATATACCCAGAGAAAACCATAATTCAAAAAGACACATGCACCCCAATGTTCATTGCAGCACTATTTACAGTAGCCAGGTTATGGAAGCAACCTAAGTGCCCATTGACAGACAAATGTGTAAAGAAGATGTACATATATACAATGGAATATTATTCAGTCATAAGAAGGAAGGAAATTGGGTCATTTGTAGATACATGGATGCATCTAGAGACTGTCATACAGAGTGAAGTAAGTCAGAAAGAGAAAAACAAATATCGTATATTTACGCATATATGTGGAACCCAGAAAATGGTACAGATGAACTGGTTTACAGAGCAGAAACTGAGACACAGAAGTAGAGAACAAACATATGGACACCAAGGGGGCAAAGCGGCAGGTGGTGGGGGTTGTGGTGTGATGGATTGGGAGATTGGAATTGACATGTATACACTGATGTGTATAAAATGGATGACTCATTAGAAAATAAATAAATAAACATTAAAAAAATAGAGTCTGGAGGTTTCAGTTCTAGATAAGATGGAGTAAGTACATTCTGTACTGTCTTTAAAAGCTAGACAGAATGCATGGAGCAGCTATTTGAGTACCGTGAAAAGTGAATAATAGTAGACAGATTGCGGAAGAAGACCAGAATTCAAAATACCAATGAACTGGTTGGAATAACTATATTAATATCAGGACAAAGTAGAATTAAGAGGAAAGAAAATTATTGGGGTGTTAGAAGAAAATTTACATAATGATGAAAGGGTCAATTTATCAGAAAGACATAACAATCCTAAATGTGTATGCATCTAAAAATAGAGCTTCAAAATACATGACACAAAAGCTGACATCTGAATAGAGAAATAGACAAATCCACAAGCATGGTTGGAGACTTTAAAATTCCTCTCTCAGTAATAGATAGAAGTAGTAAACAGAAAACCAATAAAGAGATGGAAGACTTAAACAATATTATTAGCCAGCTAGATTGAATTGACATTATAGAGCACTCCACCCAACAATAGCAGAATAAACACAAGGAATATGTACCAATTTAGACAATATCCTGGGTGATAAACTTAAAATTTTTTTTAAGGATTTGAAATCATAGTGTATTCTTTGACCATGCTGCAAATAAACAAACTAGAAATCAATAACAGAAAAATAACGTAAAAATGTCCAAGTACTTGGAAATTAATAACATCTTTAAAAATCCATAGGAAAAACAGGATGTCTTAGGATAATTAGAAAATATTGTGAACTCACCAGAAATGAAAATCATCATATCAAAATTTGTGGACCACAGGTATAGCAGAGCTCACTGGGAAATTTATATCATTAAATGTTTATTTTCAGAAACAAAGATCTCTAATCAGTTATCTAAACTTCTACCTTAAGAAGCTAGAAAAGAAGAGCAAAATAAATGTAAAGCAAACAGAAAAAAGAAAAGAATATAAGTCAATGAAACTAAAAAACAATAAAATCCATTTTTAAAGCAATCAATAAAATCTACTGACTTATAGGTAAACTGACAAAAAAAAAAAGCCACAAATTGCCAATATCTGGAATAAAGGAGGTGATATTACTACATATCCTGCAGACATTCAAAGGATAATATGGGGAAATTTTTACTGTCTCAGAGCTCACTTAAGCAGTTGTTTAACTTCACAGCTTCCTGAGACAATGAATGAAAATTGGGACAAATAACAAACTAACTGAAAAGCTTAAAGAGAAAAGCTGGGAAATGAGATTTCCATGGGGGCTTTAAAAGTTCCGACATATTCCTGAGACTCTAGTAGGAATGTTTAGGACTGTGCACATGACCAGGGATGTGCACATGCTCATAAGACCTGAGAAGGTCCTAAGCTCTCACCTCTGTGTGACCTTGAGGCTCTGCTGAAGCAGGAAGTGAAGACTAAGGTAGAGTTTTTGCCGGCCTGATCAAGGCTCAAAAATGTATCCAAAAATACATGCAAAGCCTCTTGGCAAAGAATGGGAGACTGTGGATTCCAGATGTTTAAGGAAATCTCTGTCTAATCATTAGCTGACCACTAAGCTGACCTAGCAATGGTCACACATGACAGAATACAGACTTTACAAAATGATTTCAGAAAAGTCACAGCAACAACAACAGCAGCACCAACAACAAAAATCCTTGGGGGGGGGAGGAAGAATCTGATTTCTACAGTTGCCAGATTACATTATTTAAAATGTACTCTTTTCAACAAAAATTATGGCATGTGCAAAGAAGAATATATTCCCCATACACAGGGGAGAAAGCAGTCAATAAGAATTATCCCTAAGGGAGTCCAGATGTTGTAGTTAGTATATAAAGCTATTTTAAATATGATCAAGGAACCAAGGAAATTATGTCTAAAGAACTATAGGAAACTATGAGAATGATGTTTCACCAGATGGAGAATATCAATAGTTAGATAGAATTTAAAAAAAAAAAAAAAAACCTAATGGAAATTCTGTAGTTGAAACCTACAATAAGTGAAATGAAAAATTTAGTAGAGGGGCTCAACAGCAGTTTTGAGCAGGAAGAAGAAAGAATTGGTTTCCAGTCTGAGGAACAGAAAGAAAAAGAATGAAAAATAATTAAGATAGCCTCAGGAACCTGTACAACCCCATCAAGCATACCAACATACACATAAAGAGAGTCTTAGAGGGAGAGAAGAGAGAGAAAGAAACAAAGATTTTTTTGAAAAAGTAATGGCTGGAAACTTCCCTAATTTGGTGACACATCTAATTTGATGACACATCTAAGAAAATCAGAAAACTCCAAGTAGTTTGAACTCAAAGAGATCCATACATAGAAATGTCATGATCAAGCTGTCAAAAGACAAAGAGAGAATCTAGACAGCAGCAAGAGAAAAACAACTCATTATACAAGGTATCCTCAATAATTTAAGCAGATTTCTCACTGGAAACCATGGAGAGAAGAAAGCAGTGAAATGACATGTTTAAAAGGCCAAAAGAAAAAGACTGTCAGTTGAATCTATATCTAACAAAACTATCCTTCAAAAATTAAGGAGAAAGTAGAACATTTCCAAATAAACAAAAACTGAGAGAATTAATCTCTAGAAAACTTATTGTACAAGAAATACTAAAGCGAGTCTTTTTCTGGCTGAAATGAAAGGACACTAACCAGTAACTATATCCACATGAAGAAATAAAGAGCATCTGTAAAGGTAATTTCATAGGTAAATATAAAAAACAATATAACTTTTTTTTGGTTTTGTTTTTTTTGCGGTATGCGGGCCTCTCACTGTTGTGGCCTGTCCCGTTGCGGAGCACAGGCTCAGCGGCCATGGCTCACAGGCCCAGCTGCTCCGCGGCATGTGGGATCTTCCCGGACCAGGGCACGAACCCGTGTCCCCTGCATCGGCAGGCGGACTCTCAACCACTGTGCCACCAGGGAAGCCCAATATAACTATATTTTAATAACTTTTTCTCCTGTTTGATTTTTGAAAACAACTGCATAAAGCAATAAACTTAAGTCTGTGGTAATAGGCATTGTATTGGCAGTCCCAAAGACGATGTTTAGGTTCAGTTATTCACCAGGAGCAGTGATAGACTCAGCATATAGCTGTATGCACACCTAGGATTTATTACAGTGAAAGGATACAAAGCAAAAACAGCAAAGGGAATAGGCACATGGGCAAACTCCAGGGGAAGCCAGGTACAATCTTCCGAGGGTCCTCTCTCAATGGAGTCACACAGGGCACACTTAGTTTCCCAGCAATGAATTGTGGTAATGTGTGAAATAATAGCCAATCGGGAGAGCTTGTTAGAGACTCAGCACCCGGTTTTTTTATTTGGGCTGGTCGTATAGGCAGACTCTGCCTAACATTTCCCCAAAGTCTAGACTCTCAGAAGCAAAGCAGGTGTTCAGCATTAACCATATTTTTCCACAGACATTGTAGACACAGTGAGATTTTCTTTTAGTTAGTGATTGGAACCCTCCCTGAAATCTAAACACCAACCAAGGGCTACCTTATATTCAGGCCTTTCTAGGGATAAGCAACTTGGCCTGCTGTATTAACTCTTTTCTGCACAGGTGTACAATGTTTAAAGATATAATTTATATTAAAGTAATAGCACAAGGGTTGGGGGGAAGAAACAGAGTTATACAGGAGCAGTGTTTTTGTATACTACTGAAATTAAGTTGCTATCAATCCAAAATAGATTTTTATAAATTAAGGTGTTTATTATAATCCTCAAAGCAACCATTAATAAAATAACTCAAATATCTATTGCACAAGGAAGGCGGCAGTAATGAAGGAATAGTGGAAGAACAATAACAAAAAAGACAGAAAACAAATAGTAAAGTGGATATTTGCAAAATAGCTAAGTAAATTCTACCTTATCAGTAATTACATTAAGTGTAAATGGACTAAGCACTCCAATCAAAAGAAAAAGATTGGCAAAATGAATTTTTTTAAAAAGGACATGATCCAACTTTATGCTGCCTGAAAGATAAATGCTTTGGTTAAAAAACACAACTAGATCAAGTGTAAACAGAAAAAGACATGCAAGCAGTAAACAAAAGACAACTGATTTGGTTATACTAATACCAGACAAAATAACCTTTTTGTTACTAGAAATTTTCTAATAAAATTTTCACTCCATTAATTCAACACTTATAGTTGGAGGCTTTAATACCCCACTTTCAATAATGGATAGAATAGTTAGAAAGAAAATCAACAGAAAAGGAAAGTCTTGAACAGCACTATAAACCAACAATTACAAACCTAACATATTTATTACACTCTACCCTACAATAACAGAATGCACATTCTTCTTAAGTGTACATGACACATACTTCAGGATAGACCATATGTTAGGCTACAAAATAAATTTCAATACATTTTAAATGGTTAAAATCATAGAAAGTATCTTTTCTGATCACAGTGGAATGATAGTATAAATCAGTAACAGACAGAAAATTTAAAAACTTATAAATACGTGGAAATTAAAGAACATACTCCTAACCAGTGGATCAAAGAAGAAATCAAAAGGGAGATTAGAAAATACCTTGTGATAAATGAATATGATAACACAGTGTACCAAAATTTTGAGGGTAGAGTGAAAGCAGTGCTCAGAGAGAAATTTATTTTTATAAATGCCTATATTAAAAAAAAAAAAGAATATCTGAAATCAGTACTCTAACCTTCTACCTTAAGGAATTAAGGAAAGAAGGGCAAATCAAACCCAAGGCAAGCAGATCAAAGGAATAGTAGAGATTAGAATGGAAATAAAGGAAATAGAAAATAAAGTAGAAAAAGTCAGGGTAACAAAAGTTGGGTCTTTGAAAAGATCAAGAAAATTGACATTTAACTAGACTGACCAAGAAAAAATGCAGAAAAGACTCAAATTACTAAAATTAGGAATGAAAGAGGGGTTGTTACTGCCAAACTTACAGAAATACAAAGCATTATAAGAGAATACTTGAACAATTGTATGACAACAAAATAGATAATTTAGATAAGTTGGACAAATTCAGGACTTCCCTGGTGGCACAGTTGTTAAGAATCCTCCTGCCAATGCAGGGGACACACATTAGAGCCCTGGCCTGGGAAGATCCCACATGCTGTGGAGCAACTAAGCCTGTGTGCCACAACTACTGAGCCTGTGCTCTAGAGCCCACAGTTCACAACTACTGAGCCCACATGCCACAACTAATGAAGCCTGTGTGCCGAGAGCCCATGCTCAGCAACAAGAGAAGCCACCAGCCCCTGCTCGCCGCAATTAGAGAAAGCCCATGTGCAGCAATGAAGACCCAACACAGCCAAAAATAAAAAGATAATAAATAAATTTATTTAAAAAAAAAAAGATGGACAAATTCATAGAAAGACATAGCTATGGAAACTGACACTCAAGCAGTAGAATGTCTGAATAGATCTATAACAAGTGAAGAGGTGGAAGAATTAGTAATACGAAAATTTCACACAAAGAAAAGCCCAGGAAAGAATGACTCCACTGATGAATTCTAGCAAACGTTTAAAGAGAATCCTTTACAAACGCTTATGAAAAATAGAACAGGAAACATGTACCAGTTTATTCCATGAGGCCAGTGTTGCCTGATACCAAAAGTAATCAAAGACATCACAAGAAAGCTACAGAGCAGTATCTCTTATGGTTATAGATGCAAAAATCCTCAACAGAAAAGTAGAACACTGAATCCAGCAACTTACTAAAAGGATTGTACACAGTGACCAAGTGGAATTTATCTCAGGACTGCAAGGTGGTTCAACACCCTGCCAGTTTATTGGTTCAGCTAAAATCAGTGTAACACCATATTAGAGTAAAGTACAAAAACCACAAGATCATCTCAAGATGAGAAAAAGCAATTGACAATATAACACTCAACAAAGTAGGAATCTATGCATACAATAGTTAACATCATACTGAATGGTGAAAGTTATCATTTTTCTCTTAAGTTTGAGAATAAAATAAGGATGGCCGCTCTCACCACTTGTATTCATTTTTGTGTTGGAGGTTCTAGCTAGGGCAATTAGGCAAGAAAAAGAAATAAAAGGTATCGAGACTGGAAAAGAAGTAAAATTATCTTTAAATTTGCAAATGACGTGATATTCTACATAGAAATACTAAGGAATCCATAAAAAATAACTATTTAGAACTAAAACAAGTTCAGCAAAGTTATAGGATGCATATTCACTATACAAATATCAGTTACATTTTTATACACCAGCAATGAACAATCCAAAAATGAAATCAAGTTAATTCCATTTACAGTAGCATCAAAAAGAGCAAGATACTTAGAAATAACTTTAATGAAAGTACCCTGAAAGCTTCAAAATATTGTTGAAAGAAATTTCTAAAAAAATGGGAGAATTCCATGATGACAGATTGGAAAACATTATTCTTAAGATAACATTCTCCCCCAAATTGATCTACAGATTTAATATAATCCCAACCAGAATTCCAACTGGATTGGGTGCAGAAATTGAGAAGCTGATCCTAAAATTCATATGGAAATTGAAAGAGACCCAGAATAGCCACAAAAAATTTGAAAAAGAAGAACAAAACTGGAGAACTGACAATTCTCAATTTCAAACTTACTGCAAAACTACAGTAATCAAGACTGTATTGTATTGATGTAATACAGACATGTAGAACAAGGGGTAAAATTGAGGGTCCAGAAACAAACCCATGCATTTACAGTGAATGGATTTTTGACAAAAGTGTCAAGACAATTTAATGAGGAAAGAATAGTCTTTTTCACAGATAATTCTTGGATAATTGGATATCCACCTGGAAAGGAATGAAGTTAGACCCCTACCTCACACCATATACAAAAGTTAACTCAAAATGGATCAAAGACTAACAAGGTATAAATTTTCTTGACCTTGGATTAGGCAACGGTTTCTAAAATATTTGCAAATCATGTATCTGATAAGGGTCTTATATCCAGAATATATAAAGAACTCTTACAGTTCAACAATAAAAATATAAATAATGCAATTTTAATTTGGACCAATAATTTAAATAGACATTTCTCCAAAAAAGGATACACACGTGGCCATTGTGCACATGAAAAGATGCAGAACATCATTAGTCATTAGGGAAATGCACATCAAAACCAAAGTGAAATACCACTTCATACCTCCTGGTACATCTATTGAAAAAGATGGACAGTAACAAGTGTTGGTGAAGCTATGGAGAAATTGGAAATCTCATACATAGCTAATGGAAATGTAAAATTATGTGACTGCTTTGGAAAAAAAAAAATGTAGCAGTTCCTCTAAAAGTTAAACGTAGAGTTATACAACCTAGCAATTCTATTCCTAAGTATATACCCAAAAGAATTTTTTAAATGTATCCATATAAAAACTTGTACACAAATGTTTATAGTAGCATTATTCATAATAGTCAAAAGGTGGAAACAACCCAAATGCCCATTAACTTATGAATGGATAAATTATGGTATATCCATATAATGGAATATTATTCAGCCATAAGAAGGAACAAAGTACTGATGCATGATACAAGTAACCTTGAAAACATCATGCTAAGTGAAAGAAGCCAGACACAAAATGACATATATGATTCTAGTTATATGAAGTGTCCAAAATAGGTATATCTATACAGACAGAAAGTAGATTGTGGTTGCAAGGGGTTAGGGGGAATGATCTGGGTAATTGGGAGTGACTAATGGGCATGGGGTTTCTTTTTGGTGAGGTAAAAATGTTCTGTAATAGACAGTGGTATAGGTTGCAGAACCTTGTAAATGTAACCACTGAATTTTATTTTTAATTTTTTTTTTTATGCAGCAGGTCCTTGTTAGCCATCAATTTTATACACATCAGTGTATACATGTCAATCCCAATCGCCCAATTCATCACACCACCACCACCACCACCACCACCCCCCGCTGCTTTCCCCCCTTGGTGTCCATACGTTTATTCTCTACATCTGTGTCTCAATTTCTGCCCTGCAAACTGAAAAACCACTAAATTTTAAAAATTTTAATAATGTTTAAAATTTTAAAAATTAGCAAATTGAACCCAACAATCTATAAAAAGAATAATGCACATGACCATAATGGTTATTCTAGGGATGAAAGAAAGGCAAGCTCAGTATTTGAAATTTTGCCAGTATAATCCACCATGTTAACAGTCTAAAAAGAACAACTACATGATTATATCAATTGGTGCAAAAATTTTTTTACAAACATTCATTTATGATAAAAACTTGTTAAACCAGAATAAAAGTTATGTACATAAAATCTACAGCTAATATAATACTTAAGGTAAAAAATATTGTGTGTGTAAAGAATGTTTTGGGAAATATTTTCTATAATTTTTTTGTCTTTCAAAATAGAATGCATGTAACATTTTTGGGTATGTTATCAGTAGTTGGCAAAAGTAGGAGAGTTTTTAATACATCTACTTTGGTACATTGTACTGAGTAGTTTCTAAAAACTTTACTCATAATAATGACTTTGATTAAAGGACATGTCATTGATTTTGATACCTGACAGACACATCATTGATTTTCTCAACCTTCTGTCTGTCCCACTAGAAATGTGGCTTTATTTTCACTGTTACATTTATTTCATTTTCTCCCTATTTTTTATAGGTGTATTCGACACAAAAATGATTGGGGAGCTCTTATTCTAGTGGATGATCGCTTCAGGAGTAACCCAAGTCGATACATATCTGGTAAGATTCTCTGCTGGGCTTAGAGTACGAATTAGTAACAATCTTTGGTATTTAATAACTTCTATTTTTAAAGCAAAGAATTGGATAGAGAATTTGAATTACTAGATCGAACATGGAAAAATTCACATTGACTGGAAATCTAGCCTTTTAATGCTTCTGTGTTTACAAAACATCTTTATAGAGGAGAATCTGGTTACTGATGTAGTATTAATCAATCAAGATCCTTCAATTTCACCAGAATGTGGGATTTGATTCAGTAACATAGCAATAATTTATTTACCATTGTCAGGGGAAAAGCTGTTCCACAGAAATGAGTTTTCCAAGAAATATTAAGTTTTTACATTTAAGCACACAAGCAATCCTTTGGTGCTTAGGATTCTTTTTATTCTTTCATTCTGGCTTATTTGAGTTTTATTGTTGTATGTGTGTGTGTTTGTTTGTTTAGAAATGCTTCAGTTGTTATAGAGTTTATATTAGAGCTAGTATTTTCTAAAAAGCACCACTGCATGCTGCAAGATCAAGTACATGGTCATTTTTCTCCACTCAAATGAACAAATACTGTGTGCCTATAGTTTTCATCCGAATTAATACCAGGAATCCATCTGTTATTAAAGAACTGTTGGAAGTACTTGCGTTTTTGTTATCTTTAGAGCTAAGAAGTTCATACCATACTATAATGAAAAGATGCTAATTTTTTAATTTGTTTCAGATTAGCTGTCTATGGGTATGGACTCTACTTTTTATATTTCAGAGCCTAATTATTATATTTGGTTCAATATTAAAACATATCCACCTGGATTGAAGCAGGAAACGCTGTTTTATTAGTCTTTTCTTCTCTTTCCCTGTAAAGCAAGCCAAGGCCAAGATATAACCAAAAACAAATGTTAAGTGCTTATGTTTAGTCAGCAGGTGGAGCTCAGATTCTTTCAAGTTTTCAAAAGCAAACTGACATTTTACACTGAAAAGGCTTTCTTTGATCACAAAAAGTTCGAAATGAAAGCAATAACTATAACGCTAAAATTTTTCAATTTGGGAAATTTTCATATTCTTATTTGGTATAATTATTTTCCCCAAGCAAACAAAAATAAAGAACTTTAAAGAAATGCTGTTTAAGTTTTTTTTTCTTATTTTAAAATCTAGAACTGAAATTTTTACCTTGTAGTTCAGATTTGTTGAGAGATTTTTTTGAATTAAGTATTTTCCATTATTTTCTGTAAGGTTTTTATTTTTTCTGAGACTCAAACTTTGAAATCTTATCTAGGCAATACAGCACAACAACATACAAATTCCATTTGATGACTAATTTTTGTTTAAATTCAACATGCAAAAGAATAGTTGATAGAAAAGCTCCATTAAACAAAAAAACTAAAGGAATGTATTTGAAATGAAAGAATAATAGTTCAAGTTGCTTGAAGCCCTGTCTTACCTTCCTCTCAACTTAAAATACCATAGTGACTTTTTAAATTACTCCAAAAGCTGATGTTTTAGTAACATCAGCAGAGAATATTTATTTTCTAAAGTCCAAATATCTGAATTTCATTCTGAAATGAGTCATACTCCAAAACACCTTATACTGTTAATATGGTTTATTTTTATGCAGTTTTCACATGTCACAGGGTCAAACCTTGTCCCTTACAACTTGATTATTTATATATTAAAAAATAATTATGTAATAAATATTCAGATAGGACATGATTTGCCCATAAAACAGTGTTATTCCTTTTACTCCCAGAATAGTTTGATATATTTGGAATTGGAAGGAGAAGGGAAACAAACAAACAAACAAAAAAACTATGAGACTGTGATCTTGAATTTATTTTTGCTAAAGGAGTCAAATTTAAAAGTTGGAATAAAAGATTGTGTTGTTTAGAACTTGTATTTTCTCTGCAATTAAAAGGTAGGTAATTTTTTGTGGGGAATTATGATAAAATTAAATTTGCCTTATTCCCCAGTTATTCTTAATTGACAAATAATATTTTCCCATCTCCATTCTACTCCCACTGCCTCTTCCCTCCATCCAGTTGGCAATCACTGCATGTAAAGAGAAATGCTACTGATACAAGAGCCTATTGTACACACGAAGGTAAAAAGGCAGGAAAAATGTAGAGAACCACCCTGTATCCTCTAAATTCAAAGTAGATTACCTCACCAGAGAAGTTATCTAATTTTTTTTTCTTAATACATAATATCTTCACTGAATAACCAAAGTTTCTTTGCTGGGTTGACTTTTTGCCTTAGGACTTTCTAAGTGGGTTCGGCAGCTGATTCAGCACCATTCAACCTTTGAGAGTGCGCTGGAGTCCTTGGCTGAATTTTCCAAAAGACACCGAAAGGTCATTGATGTATACAAAGAAGACAGAAAATCTGTACAGGACAATGAGTCTCCGCTTGCAGTGGCTTGTTTGAAGGATAATACCTCAACTTATTTATTAGAAGCAGCAAGCCATCTATCACCAGAATATCCTAGGGAAGGTAAAGTAAAAATGTGTCTAAGAGCTACAGTGTCCTAAAATGATAGATAAAAGTCCATCTTTACCAAGAGACATCAACTCCAGAAAGGAGAAAAATATGAAAAGTTCTAACCATTTACATTTGGTAGAGAAGTCTTTCATTGCGTTTAGTGAAATGATATTTGTTATGCTACAGATTAATGTCCTTAAATATGTTGGTTATTATAAGGTGTTATCATAAAATAATTTGTATCAGAATGGGAAGAAATTTTTGAGGAGATCTACACATATTTCCTGGTTTTCCACTTAGAAGCTTTGCCACTAACTAACTTTGTGACCCCCACTCCCGAGCAAGTCACTTAACTTTTTGAGTCTTAATAGAAGGGATATCTGCCTACCTATCCCTCCAGGTTGGGTTGTAAAGATCTAATAAGATGATAAATATCACAACATTGTAAAGCACTATGCAAATGGTAATGTTTTTCTAAAGGTGATATTAAAAATTGACCTAATTTATAGATAATTGTCTTACATGAATTTCTTATTTTAGAGAAGTGAGAGTCATTTATTCTAAATGATAAAAAAATAATATTTTAAAATATCAGAATATACTGGATTAAAATATAATTTAGAAAATTAAAATATAGTTTAAAATATATTAGAATATAATACATCAGGGATTAGCAAACTATGGCCTGCGGACCAAATTCGGCCTGCTGTTTTTGTAAGTAAAGTTTAGTGGAATACAGTCACACCCAATCATTTATATATTGTACACAACAATAGAGTTGAGTAGTTGTATGTATTGCACTAGAACAGCATAATTGAGTAGTTGCAACAGATACAATGTGATCCACAAAGCCTAAAATATTTACTGTCTGGCCTATTATAGAAAAAGTTTGTCAAACTGTTCTGTATCATTGGATATCATTTTAATTGTTTTAATTAATATATAATAGTAGTTTAATATATTACTTTTTATATATTTTATAGTATATGCTTCTATCCTAGCTAAATGTCATAGTGAATTCTAGGCCATTATACTGATAATCAGGAAAGCTAGGTTCTAGTCCAGGTCTGATTACCAACCAATTCTATAACTTTAAGCAAATAACTTAGTCTTGGTGGTTGTCAGTTTCCTTAAGGGAATTAGTCTAGGTCAGTTTTTCTCAATCACTGGTGAGTGGATTTTTAAGGCATTTTTACAGCCTGTTCCCTCCTTTACTCATCCTTCTTCCTCTTCCTTTTTACCATTTCTTTTCTTGTTCACTTCTGAGGTCCCTGGTGTGGAATTTGATAGTTTACCAGACAGCATTATAACTTGGGCTGGGAACCACTGGAGACCTAAGATTCCTTTCAGAGTTAACATGTTGTGCTTGAAGATGGATTGCTTAGAATGCTTCCATTCTAAGATGGAAGTCCTGCTACTACTTGTTATGGGCTCTCAATTATGTATCCTATACAGTTATTTCAGTATTTCTAACAAAAATTGTTTTAATATAACAAATATTACATTAGGAACAGAAAGTTAACACTCATATCTTTGTATTTGTAGATGATCCATTATTATTGGAAGAGTCTGCCCAGGCAGTAGGAGCAGAAAAAATTGTGATTTCCAGATCCACAAGCCCAACCTTCAACAAACAAACAAACAGAGTTAGCTGGTCTGGCAGTAATTTTCTGGAACAGTATCTTACTGGTAAAATTCTGACTGGAACACCTAAGTTTAGGTCATCAGAGGACTGTGCCTCTAATTCTTCCACTTTCAAAACAGAAAAGGGACGTGAAGCAGTTTTGCCACTCACTGATAAATATGAGTCCTCCTCTCTGACAGTAAACACATCACTTGGACCATGCCCTCAATCGGAAACCATTGTTCCATCAATAAAGATTAATGCTACTCTCCTGAATCCAGAAGATCCAGACATTCTGTTATCTCTAGTAAGTGAAGAAGCTGAACTTTCTACTTCAAATACAGAAGCAGAGGATGAATCTATCTATTTTACACCCGAACTTTATGATCCCGTAGATACAAATGAAGAAAAGAATGAACTAGTTGGAACTGATAGAGACAACAGATTGGCTAATAATTCAAATTGCATTTTAGCTGAAGATCTTTTTGAAATTAAAACTATGAAAGGAATGGATTCAGTCAGAGAAATGAAAGCTGAGGATTGCACAGGCACAAAGTTGAATAGACTCACGCATATTAAAGAAAGTAAAGTTGATGATATTGGTAGTAATGTAAAAATGACTCATATAAATGAATTGGAACTGGGAAAAAACTCATGAAACGGATATAAAGAACTTTAAACAGTCTCCTCCCAAAAATAAAGATGTGTTCCCTGGTGTTAGGTAATAATACTTAACTGTCAAGGTATAAAAACATGTCGTCATGCTTATATTAAACTCTATTGTAAATGATAATTTGTACATTGGATAAGTGACATAGCTTTTTTTTCTAATTTGAGATATATAATTCACTTTAATCCAAAGTCTATATTATGTTCAGAAATATAAGTTTTACTATTCTCAAGTTTTGATAAACTGATGCATAAAAAATATTTCCCTCCAAGTCTTCCTTAGCTAAATGCAATATTAAATTAATCAATCTGGAAGATATGTAGTTTCCTAAGGCACTTTAAATTTCACATAAATGTTTGTATTTTGTAGTCCTCTTCATCCACTTGTTTTCATACTGATGCGTAAAAATTAATAGCAATCTAATCCAGTTACCCCTCAGTCATGTTTCACTGTAGATTTTACCTCAGATCAGTCTGAGGTTTTTTTTTTTTTAGAAATCAGTTTTCTTGAAAAGTATATTCCTGTATTAAACTGCCTCCTTATAAGTAATTAAGAATTAAGGAAGAAAACTACATGTATTTTTAATTGAAATTGTTTTACATTTTTGTTTGTTAAATCAAAACCAAGCATGTTTTAAACAAATTTATGTAAAATTATAAAATGCCAAATGAAGGACTCCAAATTTTCAATTCTAATTATTTAGCTTCATCACCATTGCGGAAAAAAGTGACATGTTCTAGCATAAAGGCTTCATTTATGCAACTAAGATAGAAAACTTCAAATATAAATTTAATAAGTAAAGCTAAACATGTAACTGTAGCTGAAAAATGTTCCCTTATAGCCCAGTAAGCTTTTCTGTAAATTTTGACTCTTGGTTTTTGTGAATGAAACTACACTTCTGATCAAAAATGGTTATAAAAGTAGCTCTTCTCTGACATCATTCCAAAAATACATTCACCAATCTTTTCCAAGAAACATCTGTTACTCAATAGACATTTAGCCTTCTTGGAGTGATTTGAATCGAAATTTTATGAGCTGTTCGAGTTGTTGATGCGGTTTATTATTTTCACGTCAAAATTCTCGGCAGTCAGGTATCTTTTATATTCATTTGGAACAATGATTTATTATATATGCATATGTTTACTTTCATTTTGATGACATTTATATTGAATACAGCTTAATTGTTTCTATAACATTGGATGTTACAACTCTAAGCATAGTTCAAAGAAATTTAAATTGATAATTTACCAGTTAAAGAATTTATCTGCAGATTGGGATATATTCAGTCCCACCTAGTATTAGATCTTTTTCTTAGGTGATCAGTAAAAAGTTTCAAGCACTGGATTAGAAGGTAATTTTTAAATTGTTTTGAAAGGGTGAAATCATTTGTCATCTTTGGAACAGTTCTTAATCCACACATCAAGGGTGGTGTGGTAGTAGAAAAAATACCAGGTGGAAGACAAGAGACTTGGGCTCTATTCTTGGCTCTGCCACTAATTTGCTAAGTCATGTTGGCAATCACCATGCCTTTTGGGGAATTAGTTTCATCTGTGAAATGTGTACTTTAGTACTATAAAATCATGCAAATCCCTTTCAGCTTTAAAAATCCATAATTTAAAGGAATATATGTTGATATTTTATTCTGAATAAATTTTCATTTGCTTTGGTTGCAAAATGCTTAAAATAAAGCAAACCATTTGTATAAAAGGTAACATGAATAATTGTATGAATATGTACATAATAACTTGGGAAGCAAGTATTTATTTTACCAGTGCTGCAATTAAAATATTTTTGAATCCTTAAAATTGCCCTTAGAAGATTTGGTAAACTACCTGAGAAAAATCAAACACATTATTTTTTAGTGTTATTATCCAGCTTGATCTCAAATACCATCCCTTTCCCTAGATATAATTTATTCTTTCCAAAATCTAATTCTCTCCAAGGCTAAAAATTTCCATTACTGAGAATGTACATAGAGATGTGGCACAAGCTTTTAGTAATTCCAAGAGGTGCTTCAAAAATTTTGTACAATGGTATCATGGTTGAATCAGGTATATAGTCTCCTCAGATCACAGCCTTGACCAGGTTGGTATTGCAAGAAGTAAAGTCTAGCCTTTATAAAGAGTGTGAGGTAGAACATTTTTATTAGTGATAAAATACTTTTTAAAGAGATGTTTTAGAAAGTTTAAGTTAAAACATGTAAAAGCATTTAAAAGAGTATCTGGCACATGGCAAGCCCTCAATTATTACTTGGTAAATCAATCATGTATCTGGAGTACACTCTTGCTTTATACAAAGACTTCCCTAATGATGATAGATAGATAGATAGATAGACAGATAGACAGATAGGAGATAAACTGACAATAAAGAAGCATTGTGTAGTAGGAAGGGTAAGTTACTTGTCTCGTTTATTTTTTAAGGCTGAGATATATAAGATAGAAATTGTTTATCAAGTAATTTGCCTTACCCGTTCCATGCATATGAAATAATCATCTAATACTGAATTTATTTAAGGGCTGAAAATACATAGAACATTCAGGCCACGAATCAGGAAAACTACCAGCTGGAGAAGGGGCTTGGTTCATGGAAGAAAGGTACATTGTGAAGAGTAGATGCTTCATGACTTGACTTTTAAAGTTTACATGAATCATTTAAAACCTTTAATAATTGTGTTGGAAATTAATGACAACTCTTTGTGCTACTACTATGCATTTAATTATTAAGTGGTTTTTAATTTTGTATTGTTTCTAAGTTCACATGCTTTTCCATATTATTTTTCTGCAATATGACCTTCTCATGCTATGTTCCTGTAGTAAAACACATTCAAAATATTTAATTCTTTGAAATTGCTTATAAAACTCCATGAAGTCAAAACACCTATTGTAAAATCACTTGAAAGACTGGTTATTTAGTTATTTAATCTCTGATGGCATTATTTTGGTATTTGCTTACTACAGAATTATTCTTGCTCATGATCTTTTCAGCCTCAGATTTATCAGTAAGCTGCACAAGATTTTACTTTAACTGTTACGAATTTGTGGTAGAGTCTTGTCTATTTTTATAGACAAATGCAGTCAATTTTTTGTAAATAAAAAGGCAGTATTAAAACTGAACTTATTTTTTCTGAACTTTTTCATAATAAAAAATAAATTTAATACCACATCAAACAGTGAATGTCTAAGGAAGATAAAACTTTAATATAAAGTATCTGTGCAGCGATTAAACATAAAGACATCACTTCAGGAAATGGACATTTAAATAGATGACCTAGGCTTATGATTCTCTAGCCTGAAACAATTTTCATGTCTACCAAAAAAAAAAGCATTTTGTTTCTTAAGGTTTCATTTGATAGAACATTAGCTGCCTGGCTTCCTGTACTCTACAATGGGGCCTTGTTGTAAAATCCATGTGATCTGAGCCAGTGGATCACCTTATTGGTGAAGCCATCTTATAATGAAGTGCTTTCAGTAACTGAACTCCTGGACAAGATCCAAAACAACCCATCTTATACCAAATTCTACTCTATAATAAACAAGTTTCAGTGTATTACAAGGAAAACAAAAATTGTATTCCCAGAAATTAACCTTTGAAAATCTAATGGTAAATTCTGATTAAAAGGAATATTTGTTCACAAGGCACAGTGAGGTACATATTTTAGTATGCTTTATAGTTTGTGTTTTTTAATTTTGGTCTTTTGTGATTTTGATTCTCTTGTGCTTTTACCCAAAATTTCACCATTTCACATGATTTTACATCTGTATTTACAAAGCTTAATTTAAAAGGTTTCCTTTGTCTCCTTTCTGTTACAAAGTACTGATTGTACAGGTGGCATGTCATGTATGTAAACTAAGTTAGATGCCATCGTCTTTTATGTATGATTCATATATAGTGAAAAGATTTAGAGATATTAAATACTGATTGTTGTTATTTTGGATCAAGAATTGTCTTGGTATATTTTCCCTTTTTTTCAAACTAGTGTTGTGGTATTCATATTTAAATGTTAACCATCCTTTCAAACATTGATCTCTTTTATTGTATCTGTTGTAAAAGGACCCAAGTAATCCACCTTGCCAGTCAGGATTTTATTGCTTGTGGTTACCTAAAGCAGAAGGCAGTAGGAAATATAAAAAATTACTCTGTGCCATCCTTAGTATGGACCAACCTAAATTACAGTAAGGTAGATTGATGTATTAATATTTCCATATTTCAGTCTTTAAAGTTGATTGGCAATATACATGGACTTTGTTACCATTAGACATGGAAACATGTTCTGATACCACCTGCTGACTTACTTTGGGCAAGTTACTTATCTTCTCTGGACTTCTGTTTCTTCACCTTAAAATGTTAATAAATAATAATTTCATAAGAAATAAATCAAACATTATGAGTATCAGATGCAATAGAGTGCATAAAAGCTTTTTTTTTTTTACATCAGACAAGGAGACAGATAACAGAATTGGGGGTCAAAAGTATGACTTTGAGTTTTGGCCCTGCTATTTACTGAGTGGCCTTGGTCATATTATTTTAACTCATTGAGCCTCAGCTTTATTTTCTGGGGGTGAAAAAAGTGAGCAGTTTCTACCTAAGAAAAGTATTGTGATGATTAAATGAGATGATATACAATATGTGAAAGTACTTTATAAATGTTGAACCACTGTCCAAATGGTAGTTGTTAGGAAACTGCAACAATAATCTAGTACAATTGTTTTCTCAGTATCCTGAAACTGCACCATCAAAAGGACTAATAAACCTGTTAGAATTTGGTCCAAGCGCTGAAAGGCACTTGGAGCTTTATTAAAAATTCTGTGTAGTTAAATATTGTGAAAATGTATTTTCCATTTTTTACATTTCATTTTTATATCTTAAAATGTGTGCACATTACAAACAAAAATGTCATCAGCAGAACACTGAAATCTGTAATTTGCACTGAGAACATTCTATGTACAATTCATAGGGCAGGGATTTTTGTTGGGGGTGGGGGCAGTCTGTGTTGTTTACTGCTGTACTCCCAACATTATATTTACTGACTAAATTAATTGATACATTCTATTAATAATGTATTTCTATCAGGACTTTATATATGAATACTTGGCTTTCATAAATGCCTATTTCATTTGACTAATTTCAAGACTAGTGACCCTTCTCTTTCCAAATTTGTTATTCTTACCCTAACAGCATTAAATCCCTTACATTTTCTCTAATCCTTCAGCTGTGGGCCAGAGATTGTCTTTTCTCTTTCTTTTTTTCCAAAGGGTATGATTTTACCAATTTTAACTTACAAAGAATTTTGTACATTCTCTTTGAGATATTCATAAACAGTACTATTCTGACACATTGGATTCTAAAATAGGAATTGGATTTCATGCTAACTAATTGATTAGCCAAAAATGACAGCTATTTTGTAAACCTTTTAAGCCCATTATGACCCTGGGACAAAGTTAATTTTTCCTGCCTTTGTCCCAGTGTAGTATTTGTTGTTTGGTATTGCAATTAATTGTTGAGAAGTCTGTCTCTCTGGCCCACTGTGACCCCTAAGAATCCAGACACTTTTCATATTACCTGGCATTTAATCATTCATCTACTTTTTCATCTGCTGTATTTTGAGAGCCTACTTTGTATTAAGAGCAGTGCTATACTCTAGGGATACCAAAGATGAGTATGATGAGGATATATCTACTAGGAATTCACAGCCTAATTCACATATAAGTAAACACTTATTTATAGTACAGTGTGATAGGAGCTGTAATACAGGCAAGGCAGTGTTTGTTGAGTATATGCATACTGTTAAGCACAATTAAGATTATAGAGGATCTGTAAGTTAACAGCATAATCTGTTTAACACAGGAAAATTCTTAACAGGTTTTTTTTTAATTTTAATGGAAAAATGCTCAATTTTAAAATATATTCTTGAGGAATTTCAGGATATGCTACGTTTCCTGAAGTGCCCATCTTCAGATCTCTTAACTTCTCTATTCTGGATTATTGAGTGTTAACTTACCCAAACAGAACAAAACAAGAACATAACAAGTATATCTGTAGTGCCTTAGAGTATAGCATGTAGTATAGTGTATCATAGAGCTTTGACAACTGTTAGTTCATTCGGTTCTCAAAATAGCCTGCCAAAGTCAGCAACACAGGTGGTATTACCCTCATTCTTATAAATGAGGAAAATAAAACATAGTAATGAGACCACAATCAAGGTCTTGGTTGACGTATTTTTGGGCTTTGTATTGATTTTATTAGTCCACTTTTGTTTTCCAGAATCTCTCTATGAAAGGTATAGTCTTGGAATTCTGAAAGCAAACCTCACGATCCTACTTTTTATCCTAAGGGGCATTTTCCAGAATAATTTTACAACATTTTAATATTAAATGAAGGTACATTAACATCCATTAAGGAGTATTAGCTTTTTGAGGGTAGAAACCATCCTGGAGAATAGTAAACTGCTTGACACGTAGTACGTGCTTAGTAAATATTTTTCGATGAAAAAAAGGAATCTCCTTAAAACAACTCAAAAAGCTTAACATTACCTTGGGTAACATAGCTAACTAGTGACATTTGAGTCAGAACTAGTACCAAAGTGTCATAACTTTCAATTCCAGTTTCTTAACACCTTACCAGCATACCTAATACCAAAGCCTCAGTTTCTGACTTCAACTCCTATGATTTCACCTCCATTTCATCTACCCTTTTCCATTGACTACACCCTACTCCATTCCTCCTCCTATACCTACTCCCTCAGTTTTCTCCCAGCTTATCAGCCTCCTTCCTTCAGTCTTTCTTCCTTACTTCCAGGTTTGGACTTCATAATCAGTCACTGGAACTATTCTCCCGCTGGTGTCCTGAACTCCTATCCACCTTTGTCATTCTATCCCAGTCCTGCAGAATCCCCAAACCTAGTTTAATATCAGTTTGTCTTTGCTGTTACTACACTGGAAAGTTGAGCACTGCTGAAGTTTATGTATAGTAGTGTGGATTGGTGTCACTACAGTAGATGGCTTCTAGTCTTGATTGGATTCTCAGCGTTGCTTTTCAGCTCATGTATTTTCCCTGACTAGTTCCCCTCTCTTCCCTAACCACCAGTAACTGGACTAAATTTACATGTTGTTTCTTTTCTCACCCCTGCTCCCTTCCCAGTTGATATGCTTCCTCTGGATAATCATATCCTGTTTTGAACTACTTGCTGATGATTCCTGACCCATCATCCAGCTGACTGCTCAACATCCTAGATATCCCATAGCATCTCAAACTCAATTTGTATAAAACAATTCTTTTCTGAAACCTACTCTTCCTGTTTCACTGGTGGCACCATCATCCATCTAGTTCTCCAAATATTAAATATCAGGTCATCCAAGTTTTTGAGTTGAGCAATATCGCTCAACTATCCCCTACTTTCCATCTTCACAGTGACTGCATTAATTCAGACCTTCATAATCTCTTTTCTAGACTAGTATAATGGTTGTGTTTTTTTTTAATATTTATTTATTTGACTGCACCGGGTCTTAGTTGCAGTACGTGGGATCTTCGTTGCTGCGTGTGGGATCTTCAGTTGCGGCATGCTGGATCTTCACTTGCGGCATATGGGATCTTTTAGTTGCAACATGCGGGATCTAGTTCCCTGACCAGGGATCGAACCCAGGCCTCCTGCATTGGGAGCATGGAGTCTTGACTGCTGGACCACCAGGGAAGTCCTAGACTAGTGTAATAGTTCTTTACTAGTCACTTTGCCACCAGTCCATCCCCAAAAGTCCCCCTTCTACTTTGTTGCCATTTAACTAGTCTAAAAAACAAATCACTTCACTCACCTGTTTAAAATCTTTTTATATACAAGATCAAGTCAAAACTCTACATGAAAACATAACAGACTTTTTTTTTCATTTTAGTGAAGTATAGTTGATTTACAATGTCATGTTAGTTTCAGGTGTACAGCACATTCAGTTTTATATATATATATATACATATATATATATATATATATATATATATATATGTTCTTTTTCAGGTTCTTCTCCCTTATAGGTTATTACAAGATATTGAGTACAGTTCCCTGTGCTATACAGTAGGTCCTTGTTGGTTATCTATTTTATATATAGTAGTGTGTATGTGTTAATCCCAGCCTCCTAATTTATCCCCCTGCCCTTTCCCCTTTGGTAACCATAAGTTTGTTTTCTATGACATACCAGACTTTTGTGATCTGGTCTTTGCTAACGTCTCCAACCTCATCTCCTGGCACCCTGTGCTAACTTTATACTTAAGAATAGTTTTTAAAACAAACCATGCTGTTTCACATCCATTGCCTGTGCTAATGTTCTTCCATCTGTGCAGAGTTCCCTTCTCCTTTACCTGACAAACTCATACTCATCTTGAGAAGTTCAACTAAGGCATTAGTCCTCTGAAAACTTACCATGTCCTCCCAAATGCATTAAGTATACTTCATCTAACTTTCTTGCTCCCCGCTGCAGTGCACAACTTCAACATAGTATTTTCAACATTAAGTTGTTTATTTTTGCTTCTGTCTTTTGTACCAGACTTGTATGTTTGTACAAATTAAGACCTTGTTTGCTTTGGCACTCTTGCATCTGGTACATGCTTTAAAATAGTAAGTACCCAATTTATGGCACTGTTTAGTTCCACAAACTGAACTGAATCATGTTATCTTGAGACTAGCAACTTCTAGTTAAGTACTGCTTTTATTTGTTTACTATACTTTTATTACTGTTTTAATATTCTAGAGTAGGCCAGAACTTTAGAAGTCATCTACTTCCCTTATATTAAACATGAGGTAACTGAGGCCCAGAGTGATTTAGTACCTAGACAAAGGTCATTGATAGCAACACGCCACACGGTTTTTAACATAGTTTAGTTCATATTAACTTAGCCTCTTTCTCAAGGCACTCTAAGAGAAAGGTACAATTTTAGACAACTAAGAATATAAAAATTAAGATACCAGTTATAAAGCCACTCAATCTCATTCTTTGGACTTCATCTAACTAAAGTTTTTTATGAGAAGCAGGACATATTGCTGATAATATATTTTAATGATAATATACTTGTTTTATTGTTACCACTATGTGCAATAATTCTCCATTGAGTTGTCTTCTGATTGACATACATATACAAACACCTTAATAAATTACTGCATCCAGTAGTTTTTTGTTTGTTTGTTTGTTTTTAGGAAACTAATATCATTGTTAGTGTGCTATGCCTTTCCTAAATATTTTTCATCTTATTCTTTTCTTAGGAATTTTTTTGGAAAGCGTTTTCTGAGAATACCTTGCTGATGAGACTCCAAAGAATCTTTCTGAATGTTAAATTAAATTGTACAAAATCCTTTTGCCATTGCTTAACTGAGTTGAGTACAGATCAGAAGAAAAAAATGTATTTTATGTCACCAATGACATTGCTGCCCTTAACCATTTAAAAGCCACATAAATGGTTTATCAGACTTCAGTGAATAATGAAGGTAAACTTAATGACTATATAGCTTCCTTGTTTTCTAAAGTCTTCAGGTGTAAATAAGGCACCTTTTTCATTTTCATGTGACTTCTAAAATGAAAAGCAATTTTTAATTCGCTTTTTAAAATAAGTTCCACTGTCTCAAGAATTGCAAAGGAAGAAAAGATAAAACAGAATCTCAAACTCTGTTCAAAACAAAAATGTATAAATAAGAAATGTCACATTGGGACAGATGAGGCATTGATCTATCTGTGTCTGATAATGACTTCCAAAAAATATTCCCAAGGGCTACAAATCCAGATCTCATGCATGTGTTGATAGTCTTGACCTGGGTAAAGGATGGGCAGTAGCTCATGGAAGCAACCTATAGGATAAAAGGTACTGGGTTCCACCAGCTCCTCCTAAAAAACAGTGGGATGTATGCTTATTATATACAAACAAACGACCTATAAAGCCAAGTCCTTTTTCTTTTGCATAAATAAGTCTCAGGTTGTCTACTGCCCTTTTACAATTTCTTGGCCACTTTCAAGCCTGTTCATCATGTTCATTTTTATTCTGCCAATACCTGTTTTTAATGTTCGGTAGAAGGGACTAGGCCACACATTATGATTTATCCCAGGCCCTGCACTCACTCAGAAATAATCCTAAACTCCACTCATTCCTAGAAGCAATATGGCCAGGTAGAAACATTACTTTTATTCCAAAGTCCTGTCTTCAGATAACCAAGCATCTATTATTTACCCATTTTCAACATCAGTGGATTCATCTAAACTTTCTTTTCTACCCATTTAAAAACTGAGTCATAAGTTCTGTGATAATATCCATTCATTCAATACTTAAGCATAAAAAACACTTAAAACTATAACTTGGGATTTTCCCTGCTGCTACCCCCTCAAAGGTGGACCATTCATGACAAGTCTGAATGTTTACTTAGGTTACAAATGTCTGCAGAAACATGGTCAGATCATATGGTTCTAATAATGTCCCTTTAGTATTTTGCAGCTTTGACCAATTTCAATATTTTTTTCTGGAATTCGAAATTCTTTCTTGCGAGAATGTACTCATTTATCAAAAACTGAATATGTGGTTGTTAAGAACTTTTGGGCTTAGTGCAATATGGAAGACTATAAGAAGTTTTTTTGAGAACTACAACTCTGCGTAGATTCAGTCTTATCATTACACAAATCCTTCCCATTTCATCTGTATACCCTTAAGCTTGAAGTGAAAGGCTATGTTGTTAATTTTTTTTCCTAGCTACATCATGCAATGTCTCCTCATTCTCAGTTTCCACTACTCTTTTTTCAGTGACTTCCAGACACAAATGCAATTCAGTCCCAAAAGAGATTGGGAGAGTGGAGTGTATAGGAGAGGTTCTCTCTTGATCTATTGTCTTCTCTCCGCCATAACTGAACACCTGTTATATAGCACCATTAATTCCTACCAAAGATAGCGAGTGCTCATTTAACCCCTGGAGCTCTCACTTCATAAAAGCTTGGAGTTTTACTCACTTTATTAAAAAGTCAGTCCAACATAAAATATTGTCCTTGCATATTTGAGGTTTGTTTGGTGGATAGTTCAACTAAAGAATATGGAGAAACTTTTTGTCCTGAAAGCAGATGTATAATGGTGATACCTATTATTGTTATGAATGTACTGTAAAAGGAACAATGCTACTCCCACAGACATATTACAGTGTAGAAGCTTGAGCAAAATTACTTTGCTTTTTCTAATTGCTGAGGAACTATTTGCATTTAAAGTAATATTCTTTTAAAATAGTCTTCTCTTAGAATATGAATCTTCATGTATTTTCTTTTTTTTTTGTATTTTCTATTATAGCTTCTATTACGGGAAAGATTGCATTCTCATATTTTTATGTGATAATCAAATTTCTGTTTTAAAACTAACTGGTGTTAAAATTTTTAGAGGTACCGTTTCACAATTAATGTAAACAGATTATTCTTATTGTACAATAGACTATAGAGATTTGTTCATAGGTCTCTCAATTATACATGGTTTTATTTGAAAGCAAAGAATTACATTTTTCTCTTGAAAACAATTTTGATTCTTAGGAGGGCACTAAGCCGAAGGGATCGCGCATGAGTTTTGGATTTGGACATGTTAAATCCCAGCCTACTGTTTTCTAACTTTAACTTATACTCCCTGAAACCCAGTTTCTTTATCCATAAAATGAGGGCAATAATACTTACCTCAGAGTTGCTATGAGAGTAAAATTAAATAATGAATTTACACAATAGACATTAGCAAGTGTAAGCAATGACTCTTTTTGTAAACTTATTTTCTGTACTCGTCTATGTTAGACTAAAGATTATTAACGTTAAAATTTTCCCTTTTTTAAAAAAATACATTAAACTAATGATTTCAAAAACATTATCCAGTCTTAACATGCGGTTCACTTTCTATTAAACTTTTATAAGTGAAATTGAGATGTTGAATCTGGTAGTTCAGGGTTTATGAAAGGCCTTTTTAAATTTTCTGTAGGCATGGAGACAGGTTTATCTTTAAATGCCATCTGGAATATGGAAGAATGTTCTTTAACCATCTACCTGCAGTGTAGAAATTGTATCAACCAGTCTCTATTCCCGTGTCCTTTAATTGGTGCTGAAATAAGTGACCCTAGAAACCTTGCTGAATCAAGGGTAAGTTTATATATTTTTGTCCTTGAAATTTAATATGGAGCTGCTTATGCATAACTATACTGCTATGCTGATGACAAATATAATTAATAAGGCCCATTCTCTCTTTTAATTAAAAAATATATAAAGTATGTATACTATTAAAGATGAGCTATTCCTAGTATAGTACTTTAGTATCTGGCATTGAAGCAGAAGTATTAAAGCTAAAACTAAAAAGCCATTTAGTATGGCAGCATAGAAAAATTAGACACGTTGTGCTTCCATATTGCAGTGAAATTCTACTTTAAAAATTTGCGTTATTAAAGTAATTGTCTTATCTCTGTGTGTTTTTTAATCTGTTCATTTAAGCCTAATCAGGATGAAATATACATTGGAGACAAAGACATGAGCCAAAGATCAGCCTTGTAAGATAAGGATCGGATTTCCAATTCAAGGTACACTGCCAGCACACATCCTAAACCAAGCAGAGTCAAAGTTGTAATAGTAATGTAAGCAATTTGTTATAGACTTTACAGTTCCATCAGAGGATGGAAGTACTTTCACCAGATATGTTCTATGAATAAGACTAAGTATGTTCTTAAAGAACTATGAATAACATCACTTAAAAAAGTAAAATAAAATCCCAGGTAACCAAGTGTAGTACGATTTTTAAAAATATTTTCCTAGTGTAATATAGTGTGGCAGGTAAGAATGTGAACTCTACAGTGAGACTGGTTGGATATCAAATTCTACTTCTGCCTCTTTATTGGCTCCATGACCTAGAGCCAGTTACTTAACTTCTCTGTGCTTTAGTTTATTTTTGTGCAAAACTGGGGAAATAATAATACCTAACCAATGCGGTTGTTATAAGGATTAAATGAGTTAATTCCTATAAACCACTTAGAATGGTGCCTGGAATGATGATGCAAGAGCTCATGCAACAATAATCATAATGATAATAATGGTACATTATTATTGTTATTAATATTGCTTTAGAAGTCTTTAGTTATTAAAAAGAACAGGATCATTCATTATCCCAGCATTAGCAAAATTAGAGGTTAGAACATTTACCATTTTAGTTTTTAAGTTGTCTGATGATAGGTAGGTATATGAACAACTTAAACTATAATGTTCCTGTTTTAGCATCATGAAATGGTATCATAGTCCCTTAGAAACAAGAAATGCTCTACTGCTGTGGATTTTATAAGGTGAGTTTCAATATACATTCAGAGGAAATGCCATTTATAAGCATACAGTTAATTGAATGCTCACAGGAAGAGCATAGTTAAGTACTATTCCTTGGTGGGCTGGTGAATTATGCCTTACAAGTAATACTTCTCTGTGGGAAAAAAATAGAGCTAGTCTTTCTTCCAAGGAAGGTAAAATTGGCAGTATGGGAACATTGAAAAGTTCTGGCAGGGTTATATATTTTATTTCTTTTAATTTACTCTTCCCAACTGGAAATGTAATAAAGATTTTGTAACAAGGTTTTGTTCCATTGTCTTGCCTGATAAGAAATTTAGACAGGAGGGTAAGCATAACCTTATTTTGGTTGGGACCACGGGGGATTAGCTTTCAAATATGGCTTTCTCTTTTATAGTTATGCCTATATCATATCCATCCATATCACACACTTTATTAGTGAGTTAGGACATTATATCATTTATCATATGTTAACCGAACATAACCATCACCTGTGTTGCTGAGATATAACTCACTTTTTATTCTCTTGTTTAATCTTACCTAATAGTAGCACAATAAAATTCAGATTTTTTTTGCTTGTTTTAATATAATGATTCTTTTTAAGCATTGAAGATATTTGGAGATCTAAAATCTGAAATGACTGTGTAAATGTACTACATGCAAATGAAAGATTAGTTCTGCTGTTTCTGGCTTTACTGAGGGTGGTTTTTATAGCTATTGTTGGCATCTTATTGAGGAAAATGAGGTGTTCTCTAGAGATGTTAATATTTTTAACCTAGATGCATCATATTTACCTTAATAGCTTGTAGAAGATATATTTTTTTATATTTTTATTACCATGCAGGATAAACAAACTACATTTTCTCTGATTTACAATTCTTAACATCTCCCTTTTTCCTTTTATCTTTAAAACACCCACTGAATAATATTAGTTTTTAAACATTTTCTGTAAATCTGTTTCTTCTTATTGCCTTATTTCTCTCATTTATGCCTATTTATAACCCTTCTCTATTTTTTTGCTCCTATTTATACTAAATTAGTACTTGAATACTAGTACTCTTTAAATGACTGCATCAATAAAAAAATCACATTACACCATAAGAATATCTTGTCTGCTTTAGGTGGTATAACACTCTTATGTCAATAGAAAAGGTAGAAGGAATGTTTTTGCAGTTCACATATATGGTTTGATTATAGACCTACACGTATATAGCTTGAAACCTTTATTTCACTGGACAGCATTAGAAAACCAAGAGTAATTCAGTGGTGAGTAAGAAAATCTGGAGGGAAAAAACTCCAAAATATTATAGCAAACACTTGCATCCTATTTGGCAACTATTAAAACATTGTGTCAATCGAAAACATACAAATCCTCCTCAGTTAAGATAGCACTTCTTGGGCTTCCCTGGTGGCGTAGTGGTTGAGAGTCCGCCTGCCGATGCAGAGGACACGGGTTCGTGCCCCAGTCTGGGAAGATCCCACATGGCGCAGAGCGGCCAGGCCCGTGAGCCATGGCCGCTGAGCCTGCGTATCCGGAGCCTGTGCTCCGCAACGGGGGAGACCACAACAGTGAGAGGCCCGTGTACCGCAAAAAAAACCAAAAAAACAAAACACTGAGATACCACCACACACCTATTAAAATGGCCAAAATCAGGAACACTGACACCAAATGGTGATGAGGATGTGGAGCAAGGAATTCATTCATTGCTGGTGGAATGCAAAATTGTACAGCCACTTTGGAAGACAGTTTGGCAGTCTTCTTACACAATTAACATATATTTACCATAGAATCCAGCAATTGCTCTGCTTGGTATTTACTCAAAAAAGTTGCAAACTTGCACGTGGATGTTTATAGCAGCTTTATTCATAACTACCAAAACTTGGGAGCAACAAAGATGCCCTTCAGTAGGTGAATACATAAATTTTGGTATATCTAGTCAATGGAATGTTATTCAGCACTAAAAAGATGAACTATTGAGCCATTAAGAGACATTGAGGAACTTTAAATGCATAGAACTAAGTGAAAGAAGCCAATCTGAAAAGGCTACATACTGTATGATTCCAACTATATGACATTATGGAAAAGGCAAAACTATGGAGACAATAAAAAGATAAGCGGTTGTCAGGGTTTGGGAATGGTGGGAAAGGATGAATAGGCAGAGCACAGAGGACTTTTATGGCAAAGATAGTATAGTATAGTGTGATACTATAATGATGGATACATGTAATTATTATAGTATCATTATGCATTTGTCCAAACCCATAGAATGCAACACCAAGAGTGAACCATAATGTAAACTGTGGACTTTGGGTGATTATGATGTGTCAATGTATGTTCATCACTTATAACAAATGTACACTCTTGTGGGAGATGTTGGTAAGAGGGAGGCTATCCATGTGTGGGGCCAGGGAATATATGTGAAATCTCTGACCTTACTCTCAATTTTTCTGTGACCCTAAAACTGCTCTAAAAGTTGTCTTAATTATTTAAAAAAAAAAAATCTAAGGCTGCAACACCCATATAACAGCAATTGTACTCCTGGGTATTTATCCCAGAGAAATGAAGACTCTGTTCACCCAGAAATCTGTACACAAATGTTTATAGGAGCTTTATTCATAGTGGTTAAAAGATGAAAGCAACCCAGGTGTTCTTCAATAGCTGACTAAACAAACATTATATACATACTATGAAATACTACACAGCAATAAAAGGAATGAATTATTGATACACACAACAACCTGGACAAATCTCCAGAAAATTATGCAGAGTAAAAAGCCAATCTCAAAAGATTGCATACTGTTTGGTTCCACTTATATAAAATTCTTGAAATGACCAAACTCTTCAAGTGGTGAACAGACTAGTCGGGGATTAAGGAGGAAGTTCGGGTGGGAGCACATTGGGTGTGGCTATAACAGGCCAACACTAGAGATCCTTGTCACGATGGAAATATTGCATATTGACTGTTTCAATGTCAACATCTTAGTTTTGATATGCTCAAGTTCTGCAAGATATTACACTTGAGGAAACTGAGTAAAAAGTCATGGGATCGGGAATCCCCTGGTTGTCCAGTGGTAAAGAATCCTCCTTCCAATGCAGGGGACACGGGTTCGATCCCTGGTCAGGGAACTAAGATCCCACATGCTGTGGGGCAACTAAGCCCTCATGCCACAACTGCTGAGTTTGCGTGCCTCAGTGAGAGAGCCCACAAACTACACAGCCCGCGTGCCACAACTAGAGAGAGAAAATCCATGTGCCACAACTAGAGAAGCCCACATATCACAACAAAAGATCCCACATGCCTCAACGAAGATCCCACAACTAAGACCCAATGCAGCCAACAACAACAAATAATAATAATAATAATTAAAAAGTCATGGGATCTCTCTACTATATCTTACATATCAGTCTATAATTATCTCAAAATAAAAGGTTTAAATTGCTTAAATGAAGGAGAAATTCTGACATTCTCAGGTGAACAAAAACAGAGAATTCATTACTAGCAAACTTCCCCAACAAGAAATGCTAACTGGAGTCCTTCAGGCTAAATGAAAACACTCTGGGTGGTAACTCAAATCCTCATGAAGAAGTAAAGAGCACTGGTAAAAGTAACTACAGAAATAAGTATATATAACAGTGTAAATGTATGTTTGTTCATAATCCTTTTTATCTACCTCTTTTCAATAACAACAACATAAAATAACAATTATAAAACTGTTGATGAGCTTATAATAAAGATGTAAATTGAGTGGTAATAATAGTACAAAGGAGGAGGGAATGGAGATATCAGAGAAAAGATGGTGTATATTATTAAAATTAAGATACTATTAATCTGAAATAGATTGTTTTAAGATGCTAATTGTAATCTCCAGAGCAGTCACTAAGCAAGTAGGTAAAAAAATATGGGAAAATATGAATTTTGAGGAGAACACAATTTAGCCCATAACAGTGAGCAAATTTTTTTCTTTTTTTTCTGAAGAATTTCTTCTAACATTTCTTGCAAAGGCTGAAAGTTGTCTACTGGCAACAAATTCCCTCAATTTTTGTTTGCATGGGAAGGTATTTATTTCTTCTTCACTGTTGAAGGATAACTTAGCTGGATACAGAATTCTAGGTTTGTTTCTTTTTTCTTTTAACACTAAATATTTCACTCCACTCTCTTCTTGCTTGCATATTTCCTGAAGAGAAGTCCAATGTATTTATTATCTTTGCTCCTCTGTAGGTAATGTGTTTTCTTCCTTTGGCTTCTTTCAAGATTTTCTGTTTGTCTTTGATTTTCTGAAGTTTGAATATGATATGATTTGGTGCAGGTTTTCTGGAATTTTCCTCTCTAGTAGTTTATGAGCTTCCTGGATCTGTGGTTTGATGTTTATCATTGATTTTGAGAAATAGTCATTATTGTTTCAAGCATTTCTTCTGTTCCTTTCTCTTTTTTTTCCTTGTGCTATTCTCATTACACATGTTACACCCTTTGTAATTATTGTACATTTCTTAGATATTCTGTTCTCTTTCATTCGTTTTTGCTTTTAGCATTTCACTTTTGGAAGTTTCTGTTGACATTTCTTTGAGTTCACTGACTCTTTCCTGACCTGTGTCTTCAATCTGTTGATGAGCCCATCAAGGCATTGTTTATTCCTATTACAGTGTTCTTGATTTCTAGCATTTCCTTTAGATTATCTTTAGAATTTCCATTTCTCTGCTTGTATTATCCATCCATTCGTGCATGCTGTCCACTTTTTCCATTAGAGCCCTTAATATATTTATCATGTATGTTTTAAGCTCCCAGTATGGTAATTTCAACACCTCTGCCATATCTGAGTCTGCTTTTAACACTCTGTCTCTTCAAAAAAAAAGTTTATGTCTTTTAGTATACCTAGTTGTGTTTTTTTTTTAACAACCTACTTCACAGGTGTTATTGTATTCTTTTCTTTTGATGGTGTTAACAGCCACTGATATTCAACACCTAGAGCCATTAATTCATTAGGGATTGCAAAATAGTGATATTCTCTCATTCGGTTTTTATACAGAGTACTTTTATGAAGAAGAACTTCTCCTTATGTGCTATTTAGTTCCCAGAGGTACAGTTTAGATAGGAAAGTCAGGGTAAATACTTGATATCTTCCTTTACCACAATTATTATAATGAGTTGATTCACTAGCATCCTACATTTGTGATGATTTTTGGTTGTTTGTTTTTGTTTCACTATAAGCTCAGAAACTTAAACATGGTGACATATTTCAATTCCTTTCACATTTTAAAAAAAGAATAGGGGGCTTCCCTGGTGGCGCAGTGGTTGAGAGTCCGCCTACCAATGCAGGGGACGCAGGTTCGTGCCCCGGTCCGGGAGGATCCCACGTGCCGTGGAGTGGCTGGGCCCATGAGCTGTGGCCGCTGGGCCTGCGCGTCTGGAGCCTGTGCTCCGCAATGGGAGGGGCCACAGCAGTGAGAGGCCTGCATACCGCAAAAAAAAAAAAAAAAAAAATAGAATAGGGACTTCCCTAGTGGTGCAGTGGTTAAGGATCCGCCTGCCAATGCAGGGGACATGGATTCGAGCCCTGGTCCGGGAAGATCCCACATGCCACGGAGCAACTAAGCCTGCAACTGAGCCTGCTCTCTAGAGCCCACGAGCCACAACTACTGAGCCTGCGTGCTGCAACTACTGAAGCCTATGAGCCTAGAGCCCGTGCTCCACAACAAGAGAAGCCACCGCAGTGAAAAGCTCATGCACTGCAACGAAGAGTAGCCCCCGCTAGCCACAACCAGAGAAAAGCCTGTGTGCAGCAATGAAGACCCAAAATAAAATTAATTAATTAAAATATAATAAAAACTCAAATTTTATTTACATGTTGGTTAATATAATCACTTTCAGCAGATGTTGCAGTTTGGCTTGGAAGGCAAAATCTAGACCAAAGACTTGAATAGGTACTTCACAAAAAGATGGTATTCAAATAGCCAATAAATATGTGAACCTCATCATCAGGTAAATGCAAATTAAAACCATAATGCAATACCACTATATACCTATAAGAATGGCTAAAATGAAGGCAGAAAAATGCTAAGGATTGGCAACAGTGTAGAACAGCCAGACTCTCATGACACTGTTAGTGGGAATGTGAATTGGTATAACCATTTTGGAAAACTGTTTCACAGTTTATAATAAAATTGAATATATGTATATCCTAAGCCCCAGAAATACTTTTTGATATATGCCCGACAGAAATGTGTATATATGTTTAACAAAAGACATGTACAAGATTGTAGCAGCACAATTCATTATAGCTATAAAGTGGCAACTGTAGTAGAATGGATAAATAATACAAAATTTACCATTATAGTAGAATGGATATACACATATTGTGATCTATTTGCACAATGAGACTGAATGACCTATAACTGTGCTCAAAAACATTGAAGAATTTCACAAATATAATGTTGAGATAAAAAGCCAGACACAAGTTCAAAAACAGGCCAAATTAATGTATGGTGTTTAAAGTGAAGTTAATGGACTGGAAGGAAGTGATATAGTGACCAGAAGGGGCCTTTAGGATGCTGCTTCTTGATGTTTAGTGTTTTTAATCCAGTTATTGGTCAATGGGTGTGCTCACTCTGTGAAAATCAATGTGTTTAACTTTTTATTTGTGCACTTTTCTATAGGTATGCTATTCTTCAATAAAACATTTTAAAAATACAGTTTGAGATATCCTCACCTAATCTCGTCTCTTTCATACTTTATTAACTAGTGCTTATTTAGATAAGAAACAATTATCAAACCCCGTTGGATCCAAGGCATTTTAGGAATATAAATCTGAGTGAAACAATCCCTTCAAGTTGCTCAGAAAGGACCATAGGTAGAAAAACTTAAGCAATGGGACTACTAAATCTCCGATGGCATGATTTTATCATATTTTTAGTGTTTGGAAAGCAAACCAAATTGATTTAAAACTTCTCTAAAAAATTAAATACATACAACTCATAAAGAAGTTTGGTCTTTTATTTTCCTAACTGATCAGACAAGTCAGCTGTTAAAAAGGTGACCTTTGTGTAACAAGGATTTTGTGTTTTTTTAGGGGAATCCATGTTAACACATTTGATAAACTTCTATTTTAATGCACCTTTCTGGAATACCAGTCTGACCTCAATCTGAACAAAGCCTTAGTTGATGTTTGAAGCAGTAGCTTGGTCATTTTCTCAGCCTGTACGTTTATTATTGAATGTTAATCAGATTCATCATTAAAGATTTCATCTGTCACACAAATGCATAATTGGTTATGTCTGAGTGGCCACCTTTTGTCTTGAGCAGATTGCTAAAACTGCATTAAGCATCATTAGACCAAAATGATGACATTATTAATTTGTCCTTTACTTATTTTCTAACAGGTTGGGTCTTATTATTATTGCAAACACACTATAAATAACAGTCTTAGGAAAAGCTCATGTGAATTCTTAGTTTGTAACAGGCTTTCATATTGAAAAATGCATGAAATAATTGCTAATTATGTTTATTAAACTGTTTCCTTTTGTGTATATTATAGCACACCATTCAGAATCCATGGGTTAAAAGTAGGATGAAGGTGAGAAATTTGTAAGCATTGCTCTTTTACCTTGGTATATTTTATCATCCACTTTTATGAATGAAATAATATAGAAGGAAAAAAGATTAAATATATTATTTAAACTTACATGTTAGTTTTCTCTTAAAATGAGTCAATGAGATAGAAATAAGCAAAAAGTAATCATGAAAATATAATTTTTAATCAATATATTTATATCTTTACATTTTCCTACAACATATTTTTCTTAAAATCTTATTTGCTGACCCACAGAATTTTACTTGTAAAATATCTATCTAAGATTTTGAATTATATGTAATGACATCTTTCTTGTTCAATTTCTATTACTGTTGTGATTACATAAATTCAGTGGCTATGAAATGCATGAAATTGGCTGTCATTTGTGATATGACAATTTCGTCATAATTGGTTTATGCAGAATGTGCTTCATAATGATCTAGAACATCTTTGGTAATCTGTCTGCTCCTGGAGCTGAGACTTGGCCACAAATGAAATTATTGCAGCCGTGGAAATGAAATCCTCACCCGTGAAGGGTTCAGGTCGACTTAGCTTTATAATCTGGTTTAAAAGTTTTGAGTAGATGGAATTAGATGATTGTCTTTCATCTTTTCTCACCAGTGAGTTTTAGGGAAGAATATTTATTATTTTATATTTTATCAAGGAGCTGAATCCCCTCAAATTCATAAATTACAAATTTTACTAAGAATGAGTTATTGTCAAGCATTTTATACATAAAGCAATTATTATGGGCTGTAAAATTTATTACTATAGTACCTATTTGAGTGAAAATATTCACTTTAAAAATTATCTAGGGCTTCCCTGGTGGTGCAGTGGTTGAGAGTCCGCCTGCCGATGCAGGGGACACGGGTTCATGCCCTGGTCTGGGAAGATCCCACATGCCGCGGAGCGGCTGGGCCCGTGAGCCATGGCCGCTGAGCCTGCGCGTCCGGAGCCTGTGCTCCGCAACGGGAGAGGCCACAGCAGTGAGAGGCCCGCATACCGCAAAAAAAAAAAAAAAAAAAAAAAAAATTATCTAGTACCTTTGTTTTTTTACTATTTTCATTTAGATTTACAATACATCTGAGTTTTTTTTCCAGCTTCATTGAAGTATAATTGACAAATAAAATTGTATATATTTAAGATGTACAATGTGATGTTTTGATATTTGATACATTGTGAAATAATTACTACCATCAGCCTAATTAATATATCCATCACCTCACATCGTTACCTTTTTTGTGTGTGTGGTGAGACAATTAAGATCTACTCTCTTAGCAAATTTCAAGTATGCAATACATTATTATTAACCATAGTTACCATGTTGTACATTAGGTCTCTAAAACTTATAACTGAAAGTATGTATCCTTTGACCAACATCTCTCTATTTTTCTCACCTCTCCCTGCCCTACCCCTGGTAACCACCTTTTAACTCTCTGATTCAACGAATTAGACTTTTTTAGATTCCACATATAAGTGAGATCATGCAGTATTTGTATTTTGTGTCTGGCTTATTTCACTCAACCTAATGATGCCCTCCAGATTCATCCCCGTTGTTGCAAATGGGAGGATTTCTTTCTTTTTTAGGCTGAGTAATATTTTATATCATATTTGAATATATATGCATATAACATATATACATATACACATATACATACACACCATATTTTCTTTACCCATTCATTCATTGACAGTACTTAGGTTGTTTTCATATCTTGGCTATTGTGAATAATGTTGAAATGAACTCAGGAGTACTCACATCTCTTCAAGATAGTGATTTCATTTCCTTTAGATATATACCCAGAAATGGGATTGCTGGATCACATGGTAGTTCTATTTTTAATTTTTTTTAGGAACTTCCATACTGTTTTCCATATTGGCTATACCAATTTACATTTTCACTATAGTGTATAAGGGGTCCTTTTTCTCTATACCCTCTCCATCACTTATCTCTTATTTTTTAAATAATAGCTGCCCTAACAGATGTGAAGTGATATCTCATTGTTGTTTTGCATTTCCCTGATTATAAGTGATGTTGAGCACCTTTTAATATACCCATTGCCCACTTGTATGTCTTCTTTGGAAAAAATGTCCAGTTCCTCTGCTCATTTTTAAATGGAATTATTTGGGTTTTTGCTGTTAGTAGTATGAGTTCCTTATATATATTTCTGGATATATAGTTTCCAAATATTTTCTTCCATTCCATTGGTTGTCTCTTCACTCTGATGATTGTTTCCTTTGCTATGCAAGAGCTTTTTTAGTTTAATGCAGTCCCACTTATTTATTTTGATTTTGCTATGCTTTTGGTGTCATATCCAAAAAATTATTGCCAAGACTAATGTCAAGGAGATTTTCCCCTATGTTTTCTTCTAAGAGTTTTACAGTTTCAGGTCATACATTTGAGTCTTGAACCTGTTTTGAGTTGATTTTCATGTATGATGTAAAAGAAGGATCCAGTTTTATCTTTTGCATATGGATATCCAGTTTTCTCACCACCATTTCCTGAAGAGGCTAACCTTTTGTCATTGTGTATTCTTGACTCCTTTGTCAAAGAATTAGCTGACTGTATATGTATGGGTTTATTGCTGGGATCTTTGTTCTGTTCCATTGGCCTTTGTGTCTGATTTTATGTCTGTACCATACTGTTTTGATTACTATAGATTTATAATATAATTTAAAATCAGGAAGTGTGATGCCTCCAGTTTTGTTCTTCTTTCTCAACATTTCTTTGGTTATTTGGGGCCTTTTCTAGTTTCATATGAACTTTAGGATTTTTTTGTTTTGTATTTCTGTTTTAAAAAATGCCATTGGAGGGGCTTCCCTGGTGGCGCAGTGGTTGAGAGTCTGCCTGCCGATGCAGGGGACACAGGTTCGTGCCCCGGTCTGGGAGGATCCCACATGCCGCAGAGTGCCTGGGCCCGTGAGCCATGGCCACTGAGCCTGCGTGTCCGGAGCCTGTGCTCCACAGCAGGAGAGGCCACAGCAGTGAAAGGCCCGCATACCACAAAAAAAAAAAAAAAAAAAAAAATGCCATTGGTATTTTTATGGAGATTGCATGAATTTGTAGATCACTTTGTGTAGTATGGAAATTTTAACAATAATAATTCTCTCAATCCATGTACAGATATCCTTCCATTTATTTGTGTCTTCTTCAATTTCATTCATTAATGTTTTATAGTTTTCAGTGTGAAGATCTTTCATGTCCTTGGTTAAATTTATTTTTAAGTATTTTATCTTTATGATGCTGTTATAAGTGGGATTGATTTCTTTTTTGGATAGTTTGCTGTTAATGTGTAGAAATACAACTGATCTTTATATGTTGATTTTGTGCCCTATAACTTTACTGAATTTATTTATTAGTTCTAACATTTTCTTGATGGAGTCTTTAGGGTTTTTATATAGAAGATCATGTCATCTGCAAACAGAGTAATTTTACTTATTCCTTTCCAACTTGAATGCCTTTTATTTCTTTTTCCTGCTTGATTGTTTGGGCTAGGACTTCCAGTACTATGTTGAATAGTAGAGGTGAGGGTGGATATATTTGTCTTTTTCCTGACCTTAGAGGAAAATTCTTCAGATTTGCACCATTGGGTATGTTATTAGCCATAAGCTTGTCATATATGGCCACCATTATGTTGAGGTACAGTCCTTCTACACCTAATTTGTTGAGTTTTTATCATAAAAGAATGTTGAATTTTGTCAAATGCTTTTTCTGCTTCTATTGAGATGATCATATGATTTTTACCCTTCTTTCTCTTAATGTTGTGCATCACATTTATTGATTTGCATATGTTGAACCATTCTTGTATTCCAGAGATAAATCCCACTTGATCATGGTGTATGATCCTTTTAATGTGCTGTTGAATTCAGTTTGCTAATATTTTTTGAAGATTTTTGCAACTATAGTCATCAGGCATTTGACCTGTAATTCTTTTTCTTGTAGTATCCTTGTCTGGCTTTTTTGGTAGGGTAATGCTGGCCTCATAAAATGAGTTTGGAAGTGTTCCCTCCACTTTAATTTTTATGAGTTTGAGAAGAATTGATATTAATTCTTCTTTAAATATTTCGTGTATTTCACTTATGAAGCATCTGGTGCTGGGATTTTTTTGGGTGGAGGCGGGACAGTTTTTGATTATTGCTTCAATATCCTTAATAGTAATTCATGTGTTTGGGTTTTCTATTTCTTCATGATTTAGTCCTGGTAGATTGTACATTTTTAGGGATTTATCCATTTATTCTAGGTTACCCAATTTGTGTATAATTGTTCATAATAATCTTTTATGATCCTGTGTACCTCCGTGGTATCAGTAGTAATGTTTGCACTTTCATTTCTGATTTTATTTGAGTTCTTTCTCTTTTTTCCTTAGTCTAGCTAAAGATTTGTCAATGTCATTTACTTTTTTAAAAAACCAACTCTTACTTTCATTGATCTTTTCTACTGTTTTTCTAATCTCAGTTTCATTTTTTTCTGCTCTGATCTCTGTTTCCTTCCTTCTGCTAACTTTGAGTTTAGGTTTTGTTTGTTTGTTTGTTCTAGTTCTGTGAGGTGTGAAATTAAATTGTTTAGTTGAGGTCATTTTACTTTTTTTTTTTTTTTTTTGGCTGGGCTGAGCAGCATGTAGGATCTTAGTTCCCCAACCAGGGATGGAACCCGTGCCCCCTGCAGTGGAAGTGCAGATACTTAACCACTGGACCACCAGGGAAGTCCCTCATTGTACTTTTTTAATGTAGATGTTTATTGCTATAATTTCTCTCTAAGAACTGCTTTTGCTGTATCTCTCATGATTTATGTTGTGTTTCCATTTTTGCTTGTCTCAAGATAGTTTTTAATTTCTTCTTTGATTTCTTTTTTAACCCATTGGTTATTCAGGAACATGTTTAATTTTCACATATTTTGGGATTTTCCAGTTTTTCTCCTGTTACTGATTTCTGGTTTTATATCATTTGGGTCAGAAAAGATACTTGATAAGATTTCAGTCTTCTTAAATTTCTTAAGTCTAGTTTTGTGGCCTTACATATGATTTATCCTAGGAAAATTCAGTATGCACTTGCACTTGAAAAAAATGTGTATTCTGCTGCTGTTGGATGGATTGTTCTGTTAGGTCCATTTGGTCTGAAGTGTAGTTCACGTTCATTATTTCCTTATTGATTTTCTGTCTGGATGAACTATACCTTGTTGAAAGTGGAGTATTGAAGTCTTCTACTATTATTGTATTGCTGTCTACTCCTCCCCGCATATCTGTTAATATTTGATTTATATATTTAAGTGTAGTGATGATGGGTACATATATATTTACAGATGTTATACCCTCTTGATGAACTCACCTCTTTATCATGATGAGATGATCTTCATTGTCTCTTGTGACAGTTTTTGACTTAAAGTCTATTCTGTCTGATTTAAAAATAGGTGCCCCCAGTCTCTTTTTGTTTCCATTTACATGAAATATCTCTTTCCATTTCTTCACTTTCAGCCAATGTGTGTCTTTATTATTTTTTTAACATCTTTATTGGAGTGTAATTGCTTTACAATGTTGTGTTAGTTTCTGCTTTATAACAAAGTGAATCAGCTATACATATACATATATCCCCATATCCCCTCCCTCTTGCATCTCCCTCCCACCCTCCCTATCCCACCCCTCTAGGTGGTCACAAACCACCGAGCTGATCTCTCTGTGCTATGCAGCTACTTCCCACTAGCTATCTATTTTACATTTGTTAGTGTATATATGTCCATGCTGCTCTCGCACTTCATCCCAGCTTACCCTTCTCCCTCCCTGTGTCCTCAAGTCCATTCTCTACATCTGTGTCTTTATTCCTGTCCTACCCCTAGGTTCTTCAGAATGATTTTTTTTTTTTTTAGATTCAATATATATGTGTTAGCATACGGTATTTGTTTTTCTCTTTCTGACTTACTTCACTCTGTATGACAGACTCTGGGTCCATCCACCTCACTACAAATAACTCAAGTTCGTTTCTTTTTATGGCTGAGTAATATTCCATTGTATATATGTGCCACATCTTCTTTATCCATTCATCTGTTGATGGACATTTAGGTTGTTTCCATGTCCTGGCTATTGTAAGTAGTGCTGCAGTGAACATTGGGGTATGTGTGTCTTTTTGAATTATGGTTTTCTCAGGGTATATGCCCAGTAGTGGGATTGCTGGGTCATATGGTAGTTCTATTTTTAGTTTTTTAAGGAACCTCCATACTGTTCTCCATAGTGGCTGTATCAATTTACATTCCCACCAACAGTGCAAGAGGGTTCCCTTTTCTCCACACCCTCTCCAGCATTTATTGTTTGTATATCTTTTGATGATGGCCATTCTGACCCATGTGAGGTGATACATCATTGTAGTTTCGATTTGCATTTCTCTAATGATTAGTGATGCTGAGCATCCTTTTATATGTTTGTAGGCCATCTGTATATCTTCTTTGCAGAAATTTATACTTAGGTCTTCTGTCCATTTTTGGATTGGGTTGTTTGTTTTTTTGACATTGAGCTGCATGTGCTGCTTGTATATTTTGGAGATTAATCCTTTGTCAGTTGCTTCATTTGCAAATATTTTCTCCCATTTTGAGGGTTGTCTTTTCATCTTGTTCATGGTTTCCTTTGCTGTGCAAGAAGCTTTTAAGTTTAATTAGGTCCCACTTGTTTATTTTTGTTGTTATTTCCATTTCTCTAGGAGGTGGGTCAAAAAGGATGTTGCTGTGATTTATGTCATAGAGTGTTCTGCCTATGTTTTCCTCTAAGAGTTTTATAGTGTCTGGCCTTACATTTAGGTCTTTAATCCATTTTGAGTTTATTTCTATGTATGGTATTAGGTAGTGTTCTAATTTCATGCTTTTACTTGTAGCTGTCCAGTTTTCCGAGCACCACTTATTGAAGAAGCTGTCTTTTCTCCATTGTATATTCTTGCCTCCTTTATCAAAGATAAGGTGACCATATGTGTGTGGGTTTATCTCTGAGCTTTCTATCCTGTTCCATTGATCTATATATTCTGTTTTTGTGCCAGTACCATACTGTCTTGAGTACTGTAGCTTTTTAGTATAGTCTGAAGTCAGGGAGACTGATTCCTCCAGCTCCCTTTTTCTTTCTCAAGATTGCTTTGGCTATTCGGAGTCTTTCGTGTTTCCATACATTTTGTGCAATTTTTTATTTAAGTTCTGTGAAAAATGCTATTGGTAGTTTGATAGGGATTGCGTTGATTCTGTAGATTGCTTTGGGTAGTATAGTCATTTTCACAATGTTGAGTCTTCCAATCCAAAAGCATGATATATCTCTCCATCTGTTTGTATCATCTTTAATTTCTTTCATCAATGTCTTATACTTTTCTGCATACAGGTCTTTTATCTCTTTATGTAGGTTTATTCCTAGGTATTTTATTATTCTTGTTGCAATGGTGAATGAGAGTGTTTCCTTAATTTCTTTCAGATTTTTTATCATTAGTTTATAGGAATGCAAGAGGTTTCTGTGCATTAATTTTGTATCCTGCTACTTTGCCAAATTCATTGATTAGCTCTAGTAGTTTTCTGGTAACATCTTTATGATTCTCTATGTATAGTATCATGTCATCTGCTAACAGTGACAGTTTCACTTCTTTTCCGACTTGGGTTCCTTCTATTTCTTTTTCTTCTCTGATTGCTGTGGCTAAAACTTCCAAAACTATGTTGAATAACAGTGGTGAGAGTGGGCAACCTTGTCTTGTACCTGATTTTAGTGGAAATGGTTTCTGTTTTTCACCACTGAGAACGATGTTGGCTGTGGGTTTGTCATATATGGCCTTTATTATGTTGAGGTAAGTTCCTTCTATGCCTACTTTCTGGAGGGGTTTTATCATAAATGGGTGTTGAATTTGGTTGAGAGCTTTTTCTTCATCTACTGAGATTATCATATTGTTTTTATCCTTCTATTTGTAATATGGTGTATCACATTGATTGATTTCAGTATATTGAAGAATCCTTGCATTCTCAGGATAAACCCCACTTGATCATGGTGTATGATCCTTTTAATGTGTTGTTGGATTTTGTTTGCTAGTATTTTGTTGAGGATTTTTGCATCTATGTTCATCAGTGATATTGGCCTGTAGTTTTCTTCCTTTGTTACATCTTTGTCTGGTCTTGGTATCAGGGTGATAGTGGCCTCATAGAATGAGTTTGGGAGTGTTCCTCCCTCTGCTATATTTTGGAAGAGTTTGAGAAAGATAAGTGTTAGCTCTTCTCGAAATGTTTGATAGAATTCACGTGTGAAGCCATCTGATCCTGGGCTTTTGTTTGTTGGAAGATTTTTAAACACAGTTTCAATTTCAGTGCTTGTGATTTGTGTGCTTATATTTTTACTTCTTCCTGGTTCCATCTCAGAAGGTTGTGCTTTTCTAAGAATTTGTCAGTTTCTTCCAGGTTGTCCATTTTATTGGCATAGAGTTGCTTGTAGTAATCTCTCATGATCCTTTGTACTTCTGCAGTGTCAGTTGTTACTTCGCCTTTTTCAATTCTAATTCTGTTGATTTGAGTCTTGTCCCTTTTTTTCTTGATGAGTGTGGCTAAGGGTTTATCAATTTTGTTTATCTTCTCAAAGAACCAGCTTTTAGTTTTATTGATCTTTGCTACTGTGTCCTTCATTTCTTTTTCATTCATTTCTGATCTGATTTTTCTGATTTCTTTCCTTCTGCTAACTTTGGGGGGTGTTTTTGTTCTTCTTTTTCTAATTGCTTTAGGTGCATGGTTAGGTTGTTTATTTGAGATGTTTCTTGTTTCTTAAGGTAGGATTTTTTGCTGTAAACTTCTCTCTTAGGACTGCTTTTGCTGCATCCCTAGGTTTTGGGTCATCATGTTTCCATTGTCATTTGTTTCTAGGTATTTTTTGATTTCCTCTTTGATTTCTTCAGTGATTTCTTGGTTATGTACTAGTGTATTGTTTAACCTTCATGTGTTTGTATTTTTTACAGTTCTTTTCCTGTAATTAATATCTAGTCATAGCATTGTGGTCGGAAAAGATACTTGATACGATTTCCATTTTCTTAAATTTACCAAGGCTTGATCTGTGACCCAAGATATGATATATCCTGGAGAATGTTCCATGAGCACTTGAGAATAAAGCGTATTCTGTTGTTTTCGGATGGAATGTCCTATAATTATCAATTAAGTCCATCTTGTTGAATGTATCATTTAAAGCTTGTGTTTCCTTATTTATTTTCACTTTGGATGATCTGTCCATTGGTGAAAGTGGGGTGTTATAGTCCCCTATTATTATGGTGTTACTGTCGATTTCCCCTTTTATGGCTGTTAGCATTTGCCTCATGTATTGAGGTGCTCCTATTTGAGTGCATAAATATTTACAATTGTTATATCTTCTTCTTGGATTGATCCCTTGATCATTATGTAGTGTCCTTCTTTGTCTCTTGTAATAGTCTTTATTTTCAAGTCTATTTTGTCTGATATGAGAATTGCTACTCCAGCTTTCTTTTGATTTCCATTTGCATGGAATATCTTTTTCCATTCCCTCACTTTCAGTCTGTATGTGTCCCTAGGTCTGAAGTGGGTCTCTTGTAGACAGCATATATAGAATTTTGTTTTTGTATCCATTCAACCAGTCTCTGTCTTTTAGTTGGAGCATTTAATCCATTTACATTTAAGGTAATTATTAATATGTATGTCCCTATTACCATTTTCTTAATTGTTTTGGGTTTGTTTTTGTAGGTCTTTTCCTTCTCTTGTGTTTCCTGCCTAAAGAAGTTCCTTTAGCATTTGTTGTCAAGCTGGTTTTGTGGTGCTGAATTTTCTTAACTTCTTGTCTGTAAATGTTTTAATTTCTCTGTCAAATCTGAATGAGATCCTTGCTGGATAGAGTAACCTTGGTTGTAGGTTTTTCTCTTTCATCACTTTAAATATGTCCTGCCACTCCCTTCTGGCTTGTAGAGTTTCTGCTGAAAGATCAGCTGTTAACCTTATGAGGATTCTCTGTTTGTTATTTGTTGCTTTTCCCTTGTTGCTTTTAATATTTTTTCTTTGTACTTAATTTTTGTTAGTTTGATTAATATGTGTCTTGGCATGTTTCTCCTTGGTTTTACCCTGTATGGGACTCTTTGCACTTCCTGGACTTGATTGACTATTTCCTTTCCCATATTAGGGAAGTTTTCAACTATAATCTCTTCAAATATTTTCTCAGTCCCTTTCTTTTTCTCTTCTTCTGGGACCCCTATAATTCGAATATTGTTCCATTTAATGTTGTCCCAGAGGTCTCTCAGACTTTCTTAAATTCTCTTCATTCTTTTTTCTTTATTCTGCTCTGCTGTAGTTATTTCCACCATTTTGTCTTCCAGGTCACTTATCCGTTCTTCTGCCTCAGTTATTCTGCTATTGATTCCTTCTAGAGAATTTTTTATTTCATTTATTGTGTTGTTCATCATTGTTTGTTTGCTCCTTAGTTCTTCTGGGTCCTTGTTAAACGTTTCTTATATTTTCTCCATTCTGCTTCCAAGATTTTGGATCATCTTTACTAGCATTACTCTGAATTCTTTTTCAGGTAGACTGCCTATTTCCTCTTCATCTGTTTAGTCTGGTGGGTTTTTTGTATTAAGTTGGTTGGCTATGTTTCCCAATCTTGGAGAAGTAGCCTTATGTAGGAGACATCCAGTGGGGCCCAGCAGCGCACTCCCCTCTGGTTAACAGCGCTATGTGCTCTAGAGGTGTCCTCTATGTGCGCTGCATGTGCCCTTCTATTGTGGTGGGGCCATCTACTGTTGGCATGCTGTTAACCAGGGCTGGCTCCTGACCCAGGTGGCTGTTAGTTCCTACCTCATGCAGAGACTGCTAGCTCATTGGTTTGTGTGGCTGGGTCCTGGTGTGGCTTGCTGCTTGGCCTTGGGGGGTCCCAGGACTGGAGTCAACCAACTGGTAGGTGGATAAAACCCTGGAACTAATAGCCTAAAGGGAGGAGTCCAAAATGGTGTTGCCAACACTAGTGTCCTCATGATAGAACAAGCTCCCTAAAATGGCTACTTCCACCATCTATATTGCCAGGGGGAGTCCCAGCTGCCTCCTGTCTCTCTGGGAGACTCTTCCAGATCAGCAAGTGGGTCTAACCTAGGCTCCTTTCAAATTACTGCCTCTGCACTGGGTATCACAACATGTGAGACTTTTTTGCGAGCCCTTTAAGAGTGGATTCTCTGTTTCCTGCAGCCCTCATGCTCTCCCATACTCAAGCCCTGTTGGCCTTCAAAGCCAGACATTCTGGGGTCTTGTCTTCCTAGTCCAGGACCCCTGGATGGGGGAGCCAAATTAGACACCTTGCTCATTGAGGAGAACCTCTGCAGTTGTGATTATCCTCCCATTTGTGGGTTACCTAACCAGGGATGTGGGTCTTGACTGTATCCTGTCTCCTCCCCTCCTACCCATCTTGTTGGTTCCTTCTTTATTTGTTGAAAATCTTTTCTTCTTGTCTTTGATAATTGCTCTGTAAATAGTTGTAATTTTGGTGGGAGGTGAGCTCAAGGTCTTTCTGTTCTTCCATCTTGGCCACATACCACCCCCTCTCACTCCCAATTAGGATTATTTTTGAAAACTTTCAGCTAACCTCATACTTAATGATGAGAAACTCAAAACTTTCCCACTAAATCAGGTACAAAGCAAGGATGTTCTCTCTCATCACTCCTCTTCAACATTGTTCATTGAAATACTTAGTTATAAATCTAACAAAATATGTACAAGATCTATATGAGGAAAATTATAAAACTCTGATGAATGAAATCAGAGAACAATTAAATAATTAGAGAGATATTCCATGTTTATGGTTAGGAAGACTCAATATTGTCAAGATGTAAGTTCTCCCCAACTTGATCTATAGATTCAATACAATCTTAATCAAATCCCAGCAAGACATTTTGTAGATATCAATAAACTGATTCTAAAGTTTATATGAAGAGGCCAAAGACCCGAATATCCAACACAACATTGGGAACAAGATGTAGGACTGAGACTACCCAACTTCAAGACTTACTAAGCTACAGTAATCAAGACAGTGTGGTACTGGCAAAATAATAGACACATAGATCAATGGAACAGAATAAAGAGCCCAGAAATAGACCTCCATAAATATAGTCAACTGATATTTGACAAAGGAGCAAAAGGAGTATAATGGAGCAAAGATAGTCTCATCAACAAATGATGCTGGAACAACTGGACACTCACATGCAAAATCATCATTATGATCATCATGATCATCATCATCATCTAGATACAGACCTTACATCCTTCACAAAAGTTAACTCAAAATGGATTACAGACCTAAATGTAAAATACAAAAGTATAAAACTTCTATAAGATAACATAAGAGAAAACCTAGATTACCTGGGGTATATTGATGATGTTTTGTATACAACACCATGAAAGAAATAATTGATAATCTGAGCTTCATTAAAATAAAAACTTATGTTTTATGAAAGACAATATCAAAAGAATGAGAAGACAGTTCATAGCCTCAGAGAAAATATTTGCAAAAGATTCATCTGATAAAGGACCATTATCCAAAATATACGAGGAACTCTTAAAAACTCAACAAGAAGAAAACAACCCAATTTTAAAATGGGCCAAAGACCTTAGCAGACACCTCCCCAAGGAAGATATACAGATGGCAAGTAAGCATATGAAAAGATACTCAACATCCTATATCATCAGGGAAATGAATATTTAAACAATGAGATACCACCAGACACCTATTAAACTGGCCAAAATCAGGAACACTGACAACACCAAATGCTGACAAGGATGTGGAGCAACAGGAATTTATTCATTGTTGGTGGAATGAAAATTGTAAAGCCACTTTAGAAGACAGTTTGACAGTTTTTTACAAAACTAAATATACTCTTAGCATGCAATCCAGCAACTGTCCTGCTTGGTATTTACTTAAAGGAGTTGAAATTTTAGTCCACACAAATTCTGCACCAGGATGCTTATAGCAGTTTTATTCATAATTGACAAAACTTGGAAGCAACCAAGAGATAACAAAGAAAGATACATTCAATAGGTGAATGGATGAATAAACTGTGATACATTCAGTCAATGGAAGGTTATAATGGAATATTATTCAGCACCAGAGAGAAAGGAGCTATTAAGCTTTGGAAGGACACAGAGGAAACTTAAATGCATATCACTAATTATAAGAAGCCAATCTGGAAAGCCTACATACTGTATGATTCTAACTTTATGACATTCTAGGAAAGGCAAAACTATGGAGACAGTAAAATGATCAGTGTGGTTGCAAGAGTTGGATGAGGCAGATAAATAGGCAGAGCACAGAGGATTTCTGGGGCAATGAAAATACTCTTTTGATGTTATAATGAAGGATACATGTCACTATATAATTGCCTAAGTCCAAAGAATATGTAACACCAAGAGTGAACCCCAAGGTAAACTATGGATTTTGAGGGATTATGATGTGCCATTGTAACTTCATCTATGGTAACAAATGTACCACTCTGGTGAGTGTTTTTGGTAATGGGGGAGGCTGTGTATGTGTGGAGGTTGGAGGGATAATGAAAATCTCTGTACCTTCCTCTCAATTTTGCTGTGAACCTAACACTGCTATTTAAAAAAATAGTCTTTAATAATATTAGTAATGAGTTCAATCAGGAATAAACTTAATTATGGTGAAAGATTAAGTACTTTTCTCTAAGAGGAGCAAAATAAGGATATCTACTCTCACCACTTCTGTTCAACATTGTACTGGAGGGCCCAGCAGTGCAATGAGAGGAAAAAAAAAAAAGTAAAGCATACAGATTGTAAAGGAATATGTAAATCTGTTTTTATCCACAGATATCATGATCACCTGTGTAGAAAATCATAAAGAGTATACAAAAAAAAAAAAAAGCTACTGGACTAATCAGTATGCTTAATGAGGTCTTACAATACAAAATCATTACAAAAATAAATTATATTTTTATATAGTACTATTCCTTTTAGTATTTGTCTCCCAGTGATGAATTTTTTCAGTATTCATTTGTCTGAAAATTCTCTTCTTTCACATTTATTTTTGAGGGATATTTTTACTGGGTATAGAATTCTAGGTTGTACTTATTTTCTAGAACCATTTTGGAAATAGCAATCTATTGTCTTCTGACTTCCATTGTTTTCATTGGAATGTCATCTGACCTTTCTTTCCTCTGGCTACTTCTAAAAATTTTTTTCTTTGTCTTTGGTTTTCAACACTTTTACTGTGATATTCCTAGTACACTTTTCTTTGTATTTATTGCTCCTGGGTATTAGCACTTCTTGAAAGTGTGGCTTGATATCTTTTGTGAGTTTTAGAAAATTCCCAGGAATTATCTCTTCAAATATTTCTTCTGTCCCATTCTCCCTTTCCTCTCCTTCAGGGACTTCAAAAAAGTCTCAGAATTTTTGTACCCAGCTTATTCCATGTTTACTGGAAAAAATTGACTAGAAGTGCCCTCATCTCTCTATGTTAATATTTTTTAGACTATCATGCTATAATTTTGTTGCATATTATAACAAAAATAATTCCTTACTTAAGATGGGTACCAAAGCTTTTGAATAACTTTCAAAAGAGTAAGTGTAATTTTTCTTTATTTGATTTATATCTTCTTGTGAATTAAATGAATGTTTCAGCTTTAAAAAAGAAGCACAGTGGTGGCACAGTGGTTGAGAGTCCACCTGCCGATGCAGGGGAGATGGGTTCGTGCCCCAGTCCAGAAAGATCCCACATGCCGCGGAGCGGCTGGGCCCGTGAGCCATGGCTGCTGGGCCTGCGTGTCCAGAGCCTGTGCTCCGCAATGGGAGAGGCCACGGCGGTGAGAGGCCCACGTACCACAAAAAAAAAAAAGAAGCATCAATCTCAAATACTGTTTTCGTAGTTTGTATTTTATAAGCATTAACTTCTATTCACCCACACTTATGGGAAAAGTCTGTATCCTTCATTTATTACTACCAGCCAGGGATATATGATTGTGGATGCATATTTCTGTTTCAACTTTTGTTTGAGCAGCTTCCAAAACATCATCCTATAGGTTTTTAGAATCTGTGCCAATTTTAGCTCAGATTAAGTTTCTTTGTTAGAATTGCTTTTTAAAGCATCTGGATCAGAAATCATATACCTCTGCTGCATAGCAAAGAAACATTTGGAAATCATCACAGACATCATAGTAGAGGATGATGGTACTGTATGTTTTTTCTCAGTGTAGGTAAAGGCTACAGCAAAAAAATTCATTAAGAATTTAGAAAGTGTTGGGTTGATATGGTTAAAACATCTTAAGCAGCTGATAGCTTGCTTTGAAAATAATAATATTGTTCCTAAAGCTATCATGGAGTATTTCTGAGTAAAAATAGATATTTCTGCTTTTGCCTATTTTTAGTGCTACACACATACACACGTGCGCTCGCGTTAAGAAGGTATGCAAGATTAAAAATTTTAGTTTAATCATAATTTTATCTTTGTTTCTTGCTCAAATTTGAATCAGAGACCTAAATTATTCTCATATCATTTCAACCAATAGCGTCCATTTGAGAAAAGAGGTTTTCTTGGGGTGGTTTAGATTTCATTAGATGACAATAATCCATGTGCTCTCCTAAAGAGAAAGACCCATCTTTATTTAAAACAAACAAACAAAAAAGGAAAACAGAAAAACAAAACAAAATCTTCAAGGGAAGCCTTCCATTTCTAATATAGTCTATTGTGTCATTTTCATAAATGGGCTAGAACTTTAAGAATAGTCTCAGAACTTTTTTACCTATGAAGCAAACTTAAATCTATGGTTTTTAGGCTCTCCAATAGTTTCCAAAATGATTTAACGGGTTTTGGAGGGATCATTTGATTATCCCATATATAGCCATAAGAAGTTACGTTTAGGTTGTGGTCTGGAAATCCAAATGATTTAGTGGATAAGCTCCTGACTGTGGAACCAGAAGAAAAGAGTTCTTTTTCTGGCTGGAGTGTGACCTTTGTCATGCTTCCTTCTGTGCTTTTCTTAAATTTAGAAATAATTTCTCTTCTATGTTTACTTCCAAAGGATAGCGCAAGCCTATGAAGTTATCAGGGTACATCACGACCTAAATGTACCTACTCGTGGCTGTATCTGGTATAATCAAATGACATCTCCAAATCTTATCAGTCATGAAATTATACTAATTATGATTAGTATGACCATTTTGGTGCCAATTAAAATGTCTGTAGTTCTAATGTTTGTGAATCAGAGCCTTCATATTGGTAGAGCTATTTTTTCAAAATCCCTGATACATTTTTTTTTCTCATCTTATTAGTCAAGGAAGATATTAGAGGAAAGGTGGACAGATTCTTCAGAGAGTAAGGAAATACACTTTTGCTTCTTTATAGTCTACCTTATCTCCACCTAAAAGACATAGCTAAAATGTGATGTCTGAAATATATGTAGCAATGAAGTTTTTATTGATTGATATAAATATGGGTGGCTTTGCTCAGCTGAATACTGCTGGTAGGAGTTAGTGGCGTATGTAATACATTATCTTATTACACTCATTTTATGGAAGCTGATCCTGATGGGACAGTGGAAGGAGAGCTTACTCTGGCTTTCTGGAAAAGCAATTAATCCTACTGCTTATGTATCAACCATGTCTTGGATCTCATTGGTGTGCTGTCACCCTTTCTCCTTTTATGAAAACAAAAATGCAGCTGCTGACCAGAAGGGCAGCTCTACAAGTGGGGCTTTCATTGTGTTAGTAAGAGATTCATATCCAGGGTTGACATCATTTCAGTTATGGCCTTTTCATTATTAAAGTTTGGAATTTCAAGTTTGTTTGTTAAAGATTTAAAGCTATAGATTAAATTACCAAATTGAAATCCACTTATTTTCCTATACTATGATAAGTGGATAGGTGTGCTGGAAAATGTATTTTTCAGATTTTACCAGCAGATGAATTATTTTAATTGTGAAATGCATTGTATCATAAAGAAACTGACATTTTTTTCCTGAATCTTTAGCATTTCTTCTTTATGAGTAACTCTCCACATCCCTCAGTTTCTAGTAAGTAAATTTAGCAAATAAATTTAGCTCTAAGAAGAGCTACTGACTATTAAATGTTGGCAAAAATAGTAGCCAGGGCTTCTACTTAGCCCTTGTGGCAACTTTACTGTGTACATGATCTGTTTCTCATCAGTCTCTAAAATTGATAATTCTTTAAAATGTGTGGCATTTACCTCAGTATAGTCTTGTATATAAGGACTCTTAATTTGTAATCCTATCTTTTTCATGGCAGTGCATTTTTTTTGCAAAACTAAAATTAGCAGAATGCTTTTTATCTAAGGTTTAATGTAAATTCTATTTTAAATAGCAGAATTAACACTATAGTTAAAAAAGACAATTTCACAAAGATATTAATGAAACAGAAAGTTCCAACTGCAATATGTTTTATATTTTTAAATTCCTAGTGTTTTGGGTTTTTGGCATTTTAGTTCTTGCTTTTCCATTAAATCAAAGGCTATTGGGCTTCAATTTTTATCTGTATAAAAAATAATTGTAAAAAAGACCATTGAATATATATATACAGTGGCTTTTATTCCCATGCCCCATGCATTCTGCATATGTATTAGTAGATGATAGTTGGTTTTTTAAAAATTGTTGCTGTTATTTATTTTTTCTGTTATTTAAGATGAAAATAACATTTAGAAAAAGCAACTGGAGTAATGGCTGTGATATCACTCTGACATATTTTCTTTAAAGACTATTTAAATTGTTTGGTTACATATTGAAGGGAGCAGGGTGGAAATAAATCCAAAAGTTTATAATTCTTTTCTTTAATATAAATGTATTTATTTATTTATTTATTTACTGGCTGTGTTGGGTCTTTGTTGCTGCATGTGGGCTTTCTCTAGTTGCGGCGAGCGGGGGCTACTCTTCATTGCGGCTTCTCATTGCAGTGGCTTCTCTTGCTGCAGAGCACAGGCTCTAGGCGTGTGGGATTAAGTAGTTGTGGCATGCTGGCTCAGTAGTTGTGATGTGCAGGCTCAGTAGTTGTGGCGCACGGGCTTAGTTGCTTCTTAGCCTGTGGGATCTTCCTGGACCAGGGCTCGAACACATGTCCCCTGCATTGACAGGTGGATTCTTAAGCACTGTGCAACCAGGGAAGTCCTTACAATTCTTGAGATAAAATTGTTTGTTGCTGGGTTCCAACACCAGTTCTCTGACACCAAATTGGTGGCCTGCAATTCAATTCAATTCTGATACCAATTACCCAGAGTTAGAGTCAAACTTTACAGGTTTAGGACAACATCCTTTACAAGACTACCCCCACTTCAGATGTCAGTCACAAGTTTTGTGTTTTCACCAAAACACCCAACTTCTGCCTGGTCTATTACAAATTCAGGCAGGGCTTCCCACAGCCTCCTCAGGTTCAATAATTCAATAGAATGACTCACAGAACTCAAGAAAGTGCTGTTCTTATGACTGTCATTTTATTATAACAGGTACAAATGAACAGTCACATGAAGAGATACATAGAGCAAAATCTGGAAGTGCCTGGAGTGCAGGGCTTTTGTTCCTGTGGAGTCAGGGTGTGCCACCAGTAAACCTGTATGTTCACCAACCAGGAAGTTCCCCTGGGCCTGGATGTCCAGACAGTTTAATTACATAAGCAAAATTGCTCAAATCGAAGGATACTGGTTGAATGTTCAAGCCGATCTCCTTTCCCTGAAGGTTGGGCTGGCCCAGAGTCTCAACCTTGTTCTTTTTGGTGATTAACCCTATCCTGAAGCTTTCTTGGGTCCTGTCTTGAGTAACCTCCTTAGCATAACAAAGACACTCCTATCACTCAGGAAATATCCAGGGTTTTTGAAGCTCTGTGCCAAGAACCAGGGACAAAAGTCAGATATAGGTTTTAATTATACTACAGTTACATATTATAATGGCCATAATTATAAATAGTTGTCAGTGGGATAAAACACAAAGAGATATTTAAAAAGATAATTCTGATGGAATTTCACATGCAGAGGTAATCAGTAAATTAATGGCCGTCATACTGGGAAAGTCTCTTAATGGGAGTTGCAAGTTTTCAATTTCTATTTCTACATTTAAAGTAGATTTAAAGATCCATTATAACTGGTTACTTATCTGATGCAGAATCGTGAAAATAATGTTCTGATTACAATCTTACATTTAAAAGACAACTTAAACTTCATAAAGTAAATGGCAAACATCATTCAGGGTACTTGAAATATGCAGTTTGTACCCACTGAAAACTTTTTATTTATCATTAGGCAACTTGTGTTTATGATATCCATGTCATTGCAATTTGCTAACATAAAGATCAGTATATTTCTTCAGCCACATGTTGTTAGTGCCAGAAACTCAGATCTGAAAACTGATTTTCCACAAGCCTATGCTCAAAATACTTATCCATAGTATAATTCAAGTTATTAAACTACAATTTTCTGTAAAATAATTTGATGTTCAGATGATAGCATGATATAATAATACTGCATTGTACATATCACATTACCAAATCTTATTTTCCTTTTGTTACCCAAAAAACTGGGTTCGCCTCTTGGAAGGTATTAAGCCAAAAGATACAACCAAGCCAAAGGGTGGGAGAAAGAAGGATTTATTACTTGCAGCAAGTAAGGAGAACGCGGGGATCTGTCCCAAAGCAGTGTCTCCCTTAACAGCAAAATTGGGGTAGTTTCAAGCTAAGGGTACATGCATATTCATGAAGAAGCTTGAGCAGAGGAAAATTCAGCATAGAATTGGGGCAAAGGTCGACAGAGTCCAGGCTTTAGTTGATTGAAGTCAAGAGGGTCAACATCATCATTCCATCCTCCACCTGGGAGGGGGCCTTAGTTTCTGCAGAACTCAAAGACATGTATCAGATCGTTATGTGCATCCCTTGAGGAGGAACCAGGACTCTGCTTTATTGCTGAACTGTTGTTTCTTGACCGCTTTTTTCCTTTGCTCCTGATTTCCCTCACTTCCCTTAAGATCATGAATTACTGAGACCTGTTCAAGGACAAGCACTGTGACCAGGCTTAGATCACAAAATGGCTTAGGCCAAAAATGGCTTCTCTTATGTCAAGAAAGCCATGCCTGTTCTCTTCCTCCAGGGACCCCCTATGCTATCTGCTTACACTTTTGTTAATATCATTTCCAATTGACATAATAGATTTACTTATGAATAATGAATGAATGAATGTGTTCAGATCTTACACACATAGATACTGAACAACCATGCTGTTTTTATTTTAGAAGGGTAGGAGTTGAATTTAGCTTTCCTACTAAATTCCGGGTCTGTGTATAAATTGCTATACTAAATGTACCTTCTTTCTCCTAAAACAATCATAGGTTACAGAAAGATAGGAGGATTTACAATCTAGGAATGGCTGAGCATTAAAGTTGAGATAAGGCTGCTAACACCACCATGAGAAGAAATCAAGAATGATCTTTTTTTTAGATCCTCTTTTATCAGTAACAACCATTTCTTTCTTCCAATGGAATTGGCAAATGTAGTAAAACACATGGTTTTCAATAAATAAAATTAAATGTTTTAAGTAGTGAATTATTTGAGTGAAATTATTGCTGTATTATGGGATAATGTAGACCAACCATTAGAAAAGAGGATCAGTGATTTTAGTGGGAAAAATCAATTTCAAATAACCTAAAAAAAAAATTTATTTAGTTTTTTAGATTTCTTGTAAGGCAATAAGATAGGAACAAAGTATACTTACTATTTATATATAAAATTCTAAACAATTATATATTATATTTTAGAGTATATAATTTTTGTTATTATTTAAAAAATATTTTTGTTATTTTTAAAATATTTTTTAAAATATTTATTTATTTATTCATTCATTCATTCATTTGCCTGTGGTGGGTCTTAGTTGCAACATGCAGGATATTTAATTGCAGCATGCGGGATCTAGTTCCCTGGCCAGGGATCAAACCCAGGCCCCCTGCATTAGGAACGTGGAGTCTTAACCACTGGACCACCAGGGAGGTCCCCATAGTATAAAATTTTGGAGAAATGTTATATACTTTGTATTGTGTGTGTGTGTGTGTGTGTGTGTGTGTGTGTATCCTACCTAGGGAGTGATTGAATTAAAGTGTATAAGACAACTAGAGAAGTAAGTTATATGATATTGGTGTGGAATGAGTTAGCCTCTCCAATGAGGTAGAATTTGTAAGTTTTAAAGAAAAAGCATGCAAATTTCTTCCTGAAATTTTATACAAACATTCCTGAAATCAGATCTTCTTTGTTTTCATTAGGAAATTATAACTTCTTTCCTAAAACTATGGTTACCACAATTCCTTTTACAGAGAAGCAGGTCTATTTTAATGCTAAAACATCACTATTTTTTGTTTTTCTAGAGTGTAGCTGTTAAAGATTTAAAGCCTTGCTTTTGCAACCCTTCCTGTGTCTGCTTCAAGAACCAGATAAAGTTAAGTTGATGTTTTCATTCAATCCCTGATATTAGGCTGCAAGTTCTCCTTTCTCTTTTGCCCCTCCCCTTTGTATAATAGATGAAGAAAAAAATATCAATAGAAAGTACATACAAAAACAGTTAAATTATCAATGGAGATAAATTTTCAAGAAATAATTCCTCATGTTATTCCAAAACTATTAAAATTATTTCAGAAAACATCAATTTTTAATATGAAAACTTTAAACTAAAATTAGCATCCATTTGGTGATGGATGTTAACTAGAATTGTATAGATCAAGATTGTTTTACAATAGAAAAGTCATTTGTGGTCAGTGGGGCATAAAATGTGGTTTTAGATGTCAAAGTGTAATGAAATTAAATTTATGTCACTCTTTTTGCTTTCTTTTCTGTGGACTAATCATGAATCTACTATGTCACTCGAGTTTAACAGCTGGTGTTGATGAAAAGATATTGGTCTTCATATATAGTAAGGGTGGTTATAATAAACCTAGTACAATATGCTGAAAATTTTTATGAGTCAACTCATAATGTACATGTGAACTTGTCCAAAAAGAAATCAATACCTTAGTGAAGGATAAAGTTGGAAGGGATGGCTAGCATCAGAGTTTTTTGATTATTCTACCATTTGTTTTTAAATTTTTTGAAAGTAGCTATTTTAAAATTATATGTGGATTACATTTGCATATTTTCAGATGGCTATTTTGTCTTATTAGATTAGTAAACAAATCAAAGATACCTTATTAGAGAACTTTTCCCAATCTGATAGCTTCTAGGTGTTAAGAAAAATTAGGTATGATGATATTAATTTGCTGTTAACTAATGTCGTACAACATTGCTAAATGACAGTCCATCTATCAAATTAATGTCATGACATCCTACTGGTTATTTTAATATGTTATAAGGATGAAATGTGTTCTTTAGATATGTTTTACATTTGCACTAAGTAATGGAAAGTACAATATATTATGTGCCTCTGCCCAGAGGAGGGTTCTTAACAAAAATAATTGAAGGTAATAAATCTTACCCCCTTTCCCTCTGTGTTGCCCCTACCCCAATATACCTTCTACATTATTCTATTATTCTATTTCCTATACATAGCAAGCTTGCTAGATAGTAACAAAGGCTCAGCACTATTGTGTGTATTTTAGAATAATACCCATAATACTTGCCAAAAATTTGCCTTGCCCTGAAATGTGACTTTAATAAAAGCTCTCTATGATCACTTTTATAATGATTTGATCCCAGCTTCTAAGATTGAAATGTGCTCTTGAATGATGTTGCTATTGAACATAAGACAGGTTTTTCAAATAATTAGGAACATCTACAAACTAATAAATCTCTCCTATAGTTTTAATTTGATTGTATACCTGGTAGGTGTTTTTGCTTAAGAGAGTGTGTATGAGGGTGCATGATTTATAATGTGCTTCAGCTTTTTGTTTGTTTAAATTGTCATAGGCAGCAGTGATAAAATTTGGTGCAAAGAAGTGATGCAATTCATATTTGGTGTATAACTTACCATTATCTTTAATCATGCCTTAATCTTGCCAACATTACATAATGTGAATTTTTTCAATTTGAAGATAGCTCATTTTAAGACACATTATTCTAACAACTGGTGTTCTTCATAATGCTTTGTTTTCATGTGTAAATATATAGTACATATGATTACTTTTAAAAATGATTACAGTTTCATAGCTTTTGTGTAACAATATCCAGAGCATTTTCAGTGTATATTTAATTGTCACATTTAATGTGACAATATATTGTGAAAAGTGATTTTTTAAACTATTTAAATGGGATACTTTTCAACAAGAAATAATGATGTGAATGAAAACTAATCCAATATATATGAATGTAGCCCAGGCTTGCCATTAATTTTCTTAGCCCAGGTGTTTGTTTAGTGGGAAGTCATCTCACAAAGTGATGATAGATGTATTTTACTCAGAACTGGTTATACAAGTCCAACATCTTGTACTTTTCATGCTCAAAACTGTTTGGTTAGGAACAATTGCCTATAAATGTTTAAAAGTCACAATTCAAGAAAATTGCTCATGATCTTTCAATAGAAGAAACACTTTCTAAAAGCTTTCAGTGAAAAAATTAGAACATTTAAAAACCTAGGTAGGAGTCAATTTTATTCATAATTTCATTATAAAAATATTATTAAGTAACATTAGAACAGAAATTTTTCTAAAATGGAAACACTTTACTGATTTTTCACACTTAAAAATAATACATTTTTGTTGTAAAAATCAAGCAATACAAAAATCTCAAAACTGGAAATTTTACCTATAATCTCACCTATCAGAGAAAACTATTGTTAAAACTCTGCTGTTGGGCTTCCCTGGTGGCGGAGTGGTTGAGAGTCCGCCTGCCGGTGCAGGGGACGCGGTTTCCTGACCCGGTCTGGGAAGATCCCAATGCCGCAGAGCGGCTAGGCCCGTGAGCCATGGCCGCTGGGCCTGCGCGTCCGGAGCCTGTGCTCCGCAACGGGAGAGGCCACGGCAGTGGGAGGCCCGCGTACCGCAAAAACAAAAACAAAAACTCTGCTGTATATCCATCCAGGACTTTTTTTAACAAAATACTTTTAAAATATACTTATGCATACTACTTTGCAAGCTGCTTTTTTCACTTAATATATCATGGGTATCTTTCCATGTCAATACAGATAGCAATGATAATTTTTAATGATGACATAGTATTCTGGAGATAGTTAACTCCCTATAGGTAAACCACAATTTATTTAATGAATCTCTCTATTGACGGACATTTAGGTTGTGTCCAATTTTGTGCCATTATAAACAATGTTGCATTTGTTTAATGATTTCTTTGGAATAAATTTCTAAAAATTGAAATTACTGGATTAAGTGTTTAGATATTTTAAAGTTTTATGTATCTTGTCAAATTGCTCTCTGAGAGTTATGCTCAGTTATGATCAGTTATGCTGATCGATATACAAATTTACAGTGCCACCAACAGTGTTTGAGAGTATATACCCTACCCTACCCTGAGTACAGTCCATGTTTCTAATATTTGCCCATTAGATGTGATGGAGTAGCACAACTTATACATGTATTGATAATTTTAGATTTCTTTATTTGTGCAGTACCAGGAAATGCATACCTTTTCCCTAGCTTTCTAAGTATTCATCTTTTTCTTATTGATTGGTAAGAGGCTTGTAATGACAATACCAACCCTCTGTATATCATATGTTGAAGTTTATCCTTTAACTTGATTGATGTTATGTGTCAATTTGTGGTCCATTATGCAGCCAATTTTGTTAGTCTTTTTTTTTTTTTTTTTTTTTTTTTTTTACGGTATGCGGGCCTCTCACTGCTGTGGTCTCTCCCATTGCGGAGCACAGGCTCCGGATGCGCAGGCTCAGCAGCCATGGCTCACGGGCCCAGCCGCTCTGCGGCATGTGGGATCTTCCCGGACCGGGGCACGAACCCGTGTCCCCTGCGTCAGCAGGCGGACTCTCAACCACTGCGCCACCAGAGAAGCCCTTGTTAGTCTTTTTATTGATAGTTTCTAGCTTTAGTGCATGCTAAGAAAGTCTTCCTCACCCAGGTTATGAAAATAATATATTTTATTTTCTTTTAGTGCTTCGACAGTTTTGTTCCATTTATGTCATTTCTATTCATTTTTAACTGATATATAATTAACATACAATAAATTGCACATATTTAAAGTGTACAATTTGACATGTTTTGATATACTTGTAACCCATGAAATCATCAACACAATCGAGATAATGAACATATCCGCCACCTCAGAGAGTTGTTCCATGCCTCTTTGTAGTCCCTTCGTCCCTCCTCTGATCAGCTTTCTGTCACTGTAGATTAGTTTTCATTTTCTAGAATTTTATATGAATGGAATCATAGAGTATGTTTGGTTTTTTTTTGCCTAGCTTCTTTAACTTAGCATAATTATTTTTAGATTCATCTATGTTTTTGCATATAACAATAGTTCATTCTGTTTTATTGCTGAGTGGTGCTCCATTATATGAATATACTAAACTTTATTTATTCACATGTCAATAGATGTTTGGGTTATTTCCAGTTTTTGCTGTTACCAATAAAGCTGCTATGACCACTCGTGAACAAGTCCTTTTATAGACATATACTTTCATTTCTCTTGGGTAAACATGTAAGAGTGGAATGGTTGAATATTATGCTAGGGGCATATTTAGCTTTTTGAGAAACTGCCAAACTTTCCCAAAGTCATTGTACCATTTTACATTCCTACCAACAAGGCATAAAAGTTTCAGTTCTTCCATGTTTTTGTCAACACTTGGTATGATCAGTTTTTAAAATTTTAGCCATTCTAGTAGGTGTGTGGTAGTATTTTATTGTGATTTTGTTTTGTATTTCTCTAATAATTAATGATATTGAGTATCTTTTCATGTGTTTTCATGCTGTCTATATATTTTATTTGGTGAAGCGTCTGATCAAATCTTGTGCCCATTTTAAAAAGTTGGGTTGTTTTCTTATTAAGTTTTGAGAATTCTCTCTGTATGATCTGGATTCGAGTCCTTTATCAGATATATGCTTTGCAAATATTTTTTTTCAGTCTGTACTTTGTCTTTCATTCTCATAACAGTGTTTTTCTCAACAACAGAAGCTTTAGATTTTGATGAAGTCAAATTTGTCATTTTGTTTTTTGGATCATGCTTTGGTATCATAACTAAGAAATCTTTGCCTAACCCCAGGTTGCAGAGATTTTTCTCCTACATTTTCTAGAAGTTTTTGGGTCTATGACGCACTTTGGAGTAGTGTTTGTATATGGTGCAAGATATGGGTCCAAGTTTATTTTTTTATATCCAATTGTTCCAGCAACATTTGTTGAAATGAATATCTTCTCTCCACTGGATTACCTTTGCATCTTTGTCAAAAATAAGTTGTCTGTATATGTGTGGGTCTATTTCTGAACTCTCTATTTTGTTCCATCTATTTATTTATCTCTCTTCAAAATACCACACTGTCTTGATTACTGTAGCTTTATAAATCTTGAAATCAGGTAGTGTTAATCCTCCAACTTTATTCTTCTTTATTGAAGTTGAATTTACCATTCTAGATCCTTTGCATTTCCATACAAATTTTAGAATCAGCTTGGCAATTTATACAAATAAGTTCACAGGAATTTTAAGATTGCAGTTGGAAGAACTGACATCTTAAAAATATTGCATCATCCGTGCATGAACAGGTATATCTCTCCATTATTTGGGTCTTGTTTAATTTCTCTCAGCAATGTTTTATAGTTTTCATGTATAGGTCTTGCACATCTTTTGTCACATTTATTCTTAGATATTTCATATTTTATGCTATTGTTTTTTAATTTAAATTTCTGAGTGTATGTTGTCAGTATGTAAAAAAGACATCACTGATTTTTTTACACTTACCATGTGTCCTGCAACCTTGCTAAACTCACTTACTAGTTGTAGTAGAGCTTTGTATGCTGCAATGGATATTCTCCATAAATGATCATGTCATCTGTGAATAAAGACTTCCTCTCAAACAAGAAGCTTTTAAATTCTTCTACTTGTTTATTACACTGGTTAAAACCTCCAGTACAATATTGAATAGGCATGGTGAGAGGAGACAAATTTGTCTTGTTATTGATTCTAGGGAGAAAGCATTCAGTCATTAACCATTAAGTATGATGTTAGATATAGATTTTTTTTGTAAATAATTTTTGACAACTTGAAGAAGTTTTCTTTATTCCCTTTTGCTGAGTGTTTTTATCAGGAATGAATGTTGGATTTTGTCAAATGCGTTTCCTGTATCTATGAGATGATCATGTAGTTCTTTTTTTTTTTTTTTTTTTTTTCTTCATGTAGTTCTTTTTTTTCATGTGTTGATAAAATGATTTACATTGATTTATTTTTGAATGTTAAACCTACCTTTCATTCCTGGGAGAAACCCAACTTTACTGTCACGTATATCCTTTTCATATATTGATGGATTTGATTTGCTAAAATTTTATGTATAATTTTTTTTACATCTATGTTTGTTAGGACTATTAGTCTGTAGTTTTTTCTTGTAATATTTTTGATGGCTGTGGTATCAAGGTGATGCTAGCCTCATAGAATGAGTTGACAAATTTTACCTACTTTTCACTTCTCTGGAAGTTTGTGTAGAATTGATGTTATTTCTTCCTTAAATGTTAGGTAGCATTCACAGTGGAGTTTTCTTCATGGGATTGTTTTTTAACAGTTTCACTTTCTAGATGTAGGTCTATTCAGGTTATCTATTTATTCTTTTTTTTTAAAATTTATTTATTTATTTAATTTTTGGCTGCATTGGGTCTTCGCTGCTGCACGCGGGCTTTCTCTAGTTGTAATGAGCAGGGGCTACTCTTTGTTGCAGGACGCAGGCTTCTCATTGTGGTGACTTCTCTTGTTGCAGAGCACAGGCTCTAGGCGCACGGGCTTCAGTAGTTATGGCTCGCAGGCTCTAGAGCACAGGCTCAGTAGTTGTGGCGCACGGGCTTAGTTGCTCTGCAGCATGTGGGATCTTCCTGGACCAGGGCTCGAACCCCTGTCCCCTGCATTGGCAGGCGGATTCTTAACCACTGCACCACCAGGGAAGCCCCTATCTATTTATTCTTTACTGAGTTTTAGTAGATTGAGTGAAGGGATTTTTTCCACTTAATTTAAGATATCACATTTATGGGCATAAAATTGTTCATAGTTTTCCTTTATTATCTTTTCAATATCTATAGGATCTATAACAAAGTACTTTTATTCCAATATTAGTAATTTGTGTCTTCTCTCTTTTTCCTGATTAGTCTGGTTAGAGGTTTATCAATTATATTGATTTTCATACAGTGCCGGCTTTTGGTTTTATTGATTTTCTCTATTGCTTCCTTTTCCTTTATTGATTTCTACTCTGTTATTTATTATTACCTGCTTTTGCTTACTTTGGGTTTAATCTGCTCTTCCTTTTCTAGTTTCTTAAGGTATAAGTTGAGGTCAATCATTTGAGACCTTTCTTATTAAAAATTTCTCTCTAGGGACTTCCCTGGTGGCACAGTGGTTAATAATCCACCTACCAATGCAGGGGACACGGGTTTGAGCCCTGGTCCAGGGAGATCTCACATGCCACAGAGTAACTAAGCCCATGCACCACAACTACTGAGCCTGTGATCTAGAAGCCTGCACACCACAACAAAGAGTAACCCCCACTCACCACAACTAGAGAAAGCCTGCCTGGCAGCAATGAAGACCCAACACAGCCAAAAATAAATAAATAAATATAATAAATAAATTAATTAATAAAAATAAAAATTTCTCTCTAGTCAAAATACATTCTAATTTCCCTTGTGATTTTTTCTTTGACCCATGGGTTATTTAGAAGTATATTGTTTAGTTCCAAATACCTGGGGTTTGTAAAGATGTCTTTCTGTTATTGATTTCTAATTAAATTGCATTGTGATCACAAACCATACTTTGTATTATTTACGTCATTTTAAATTTATTGAGACTTGTGTTATGGCCCAGAATGTGATCTATCTTGGTAAATGTTCTATAAGCACTTGATATGAGTGTGCATCCTGCTGTTCTTGGTTGGAATGTCCAAGGTTGATAATGTATTCAAGTCTGTGTACCTATACTGGTTTTCTGTCAACTTGTTCTATCAATTATTGAGAGGGGTTTTAAAATCTCCTATATAATTGTAGGTTTATCTATCTTCCTTTCAGTTTTATCAGTTATTACTTCACGTATTTTGGAGCTCTGTTGATAAATTGGAAACATTTAGGATTGTCATCTTGATGAACTGAAATTATGTTTTAAAGGTTATAGTCCATTTATATTTATTATAAAATATTGGTTATTTTTTAAGATTCCACATGTAAGTTATATCATACAGTATTTGTCTTTCTCTGTCTGACATTTCATTTAGCATAATACTCTCCAAGTCCATCCGTGTTGTTGCAAATAGCAAAATTTCATTCTTTTCTATGACTGAGTAGTATTCCATTGTATGTATGTGTGTATATATATATGTATACCACATCTCTTTATCCATTCATCTGTTGATGGACACTTAAGTTGCTTCCATATCTTGGCAATTGTAAATAACTCTGCTATGAACATCGGGGTGCGTGTATATTTTCAAATTAGTATTTTCGTTTTTTGTTTTTTTCGGATATATACACAGGAATGGCATTTCTGGGTACTACAGTAGTTCTAGTTTTAGTTTTCCAAGAAACCTCCATACTGTTTTCCACAGTGGCTGCACCAATTTACATTCCCACCAATGTAAATTGTATCAAGGTTCACTTTTCTCCACATCCTCTCCAACGTTTGTTGTGTTCTTTTTGATGATAGTCAAACATGAGCACCATGTTTGAAGTCCCTGAGAAAATAAAGAGCTTAGTGTATTCAAAGCCAGAGTTGCTGCAGCTCAGTGAGCAATGCTATAAGACAAGATTGGTGAAGTCATCAGGGACCAGATTATGAAAGGTCATGTAAGCTCTCTTAAGGATTTTAAATTTTATCCTAAGAAAAATGGGAAACAGTTGAAGAGTGTTAGACTGAGGACTAGCACGATCACATTGGAGTTTTGTTTTTTCTTTTCTCTAGTAGCTTTTCTTTTTTATATTTATTTATTTATTTATTTTTGGCTGCATCATGTCTTAGTTGCAGCACGTGTGATCTTCATCGTGGCATGCAGGATCTTTCGTTGCCACACATGGGCTTCTCTTTAGTTGTGTTGTGCGGGTTTTTTCTTCTTTAGTTGTGGTGCACAGGCTCCAGGGAGCATGGGCTCTGTAGTTTGCGGCACACAGGCTCTCTAGTTGTGGCACGTGGGCTTAGTTGCCCTGCGGCATGTGGGATCTTAGTTCCCTGACCAGGGATCGAACCTGCATTGGAAGATGGATTCTTTACCACTGGACCACCAGGGAAGTCCCCAGATTGGAGTTTTAAAAGATCTCTGTGGGGGGAATTCCCTGGTGGTCCAGTGGTTAAGACTCCAGCGCTTTCACTGCCAAGGGCACAGCTTCAATCCCTGCTCAGGGAACTAAGGTCCTGCAAGCCTCATGGCGTGGCCAAAAAAAAAAAAAAAAAAGATCACTGTGGTTGCAATATGAAGAATGGATTAGATTTGAGGATGACCGTAGTGGAAGCATGAAAGCTCTTGCAGTGGTCTGGGTAAGAAAAAAAGATTGCGGGTTAGATTAGGGGTGATGTCAGAATAGCTGTATAGAAATGAATCTAGATCTATCTTGGAAATAGAATTAACAAGACTGAATGATGAATAAAACATGTGGGAAAAGGGATAATGAATTAATTAGAGTTTTCTTTAAGGCAACCTTTTTCTTTATTTCATTTTCAACACAATTTTAGCTCAGATAGCAATTCACAGAGGGTTTCCCAGTAACCAATCTAAGTGGTCTTTTTTTTTTTTTGAAATATAGTTGATTTACAACATTGTGTTCATTTCTACTCTACAGCAAAGTGATTCAGTTTTATATATATACACACACACACACACATATATATATATATATATATATATATCCTTTTAAATATTCTTTTCCATTATTGTTTATCACAGGATATTGAATATAGTTCCCTATACAGTAGGGAACTGTATAGGGGACTATACAGTTGTTTTTTATCCAGTCTATATATAATAGTTTGCACCTGCTAATCCCAAACTCGCAATCCATCTCTCCCACATCCCCTTCCCCCTTGGCAACCACAGTCTATTCTCTGTCTGTTTTGTATATAAGTTCAGTTGTGTTATATTTTAGATTCCACATATAAGTGATATCACATGGTATGTCTTTCTCTGACTTACTTCATTTACTGTGATAATCTCTAGGTCCATCCATGTTGCTGCAAATGGCATTATTTCATTCTTTTTTATGACCAAGTAGTATTCTATTGTCTATATGTACCATATGTTCTTTATCCATTCACATATTGATGGACATTTAGGTTGTTTCCATGTCTTGGCTATTGTAAATAGTGACATTATGAACATTGGGGTGCATGTATCTTTTGCAATTATAGTTTTCTCCGGATATATGCCCAAGAGTGGGATTGCAGGATCATATGGCTAGTTAAGGGTACTTGGTTGCAAGATATAAACACCAACTCTGACTAACTTAAAGCAAAAAGGGAATTTTAAAAATAAGGGTTATGGTCAACCCACAAAATTGATTGAAAGATTAGAAATGATGGAGCAAGCTCAGCAGGAACTAATTGAGAGTCTTATCAGGCTACCACCACCAGAATGAATGAAGTCTAACTGATTTTTCCATCTTTGTATACTCCACCTGTGACTCAGAGTCCCAGAAAAGGCACTCCAACTAGCTGAGCTTGAGCTATATGCCTGGCTTTTGATATACCAAGACAATAAGAGTGGAAGAAAGCTTTGATTGAATCTGGGAACCCCTTCAGCTTTCATAGAGGGAGGGCAAGTTACCTTAACTTACAGTCCTCAAAATTGCACAAAATTTAGTGAAGGACATCCCCCCCTACCCCAGCCCCCCACAAAACTAAGGTGCTGTTAGAAAGGGAAATTGAATTTGGGTTAGCCAAAGAAATATCAGATGCACACCACAGAGAGGGAGGTGGCAAGGATGACTCCTTTTCTCAGACTTAAAAAACACAAATGTCTGGCTAATCCAGTTAAAGAGAAAAACCACGGGCCAACATGATGTCACTTGTGCTAAAACCTGTGATGTCAAACCTAGATCTTAATACCTAAGCTAATTGCAATTTTGACCTTCCCCAGAAATGTAATCTTAATCAGGTTGAAATTTTCTGGTCGGCATCAATCAGGTTAATCTGTCATGTGGGCCTTCTCCATCACCCCCCAGAGGAAGAAGAGGCAATCTGCATGATAAAACGCTTGCCAGTTCTCTTCTCCTCCAAAGAAGATGCATAGCCCCAAATAATCCTTTCTTTTCTTTTGCTAATTACTTCCTTGCCCCACCCTCCTTTCTACAAAAGCTTTCCATTTTGTATCATTTCTCTGAATGCCCTTCTAGTTGCTAGATGGGATGCTGCTTGACTCATGAATTTTTGAATAAAGGCAATTAGATTTACAAATTTACTCAGCTTAATTTTGTTTTTTGACAACCCTCTTCAAGTATTAAGAGGGGGCTTCCCTGGTGGCGCAGTGGTTGAGAGTCCGCCTGCCGATGCAGGGGACACGTGTTCGTGCCCCGGTCCGGGAAAATCCCACATGCCGCGGAGCGGCTGGGCCCGTGAGCCATGGTCCCTGAGCCTGCGCGTCCAGAGCCTGTGCTCCGCAACGGGAGAGGCCACAACAGTGAGAGGCCCCCGTGCCGCAAAAAAAAAAAAAAAAAAAGGATTAAGAGGGTCTAAATGATAGAAACATAAAAGGCCTCTTCACTCAAGGACATGAACTCTTTACAGACTCTCTAGCCTAAAAAATATATATATATAAAATAAATAATGAGGGGCACCCTTCTACAAATGGAAAAATAAGCAAACTTGGGAATAAACTGCAGTCCCCAGGGTATATTAATGATTGGAGGCCAAGTACTTCTAACCATTTGGGTCCTTATAGTCCTCTTTAATCCTCTTAAAGACTAGAAAACATTTTATTTAGTTCTCCTATTATCAAAACAATTAACTTCAGCTTCCTAGTGACCCTTAAGTCTACACGGTTTTCCTATTCTCTGTCCCACCAAACTAAATATTAAATATCTTTCTGTTGCAGAAAGGGGGACCCCTTCCAGGGCCCGAGAGTGGGCTCTTGTCTAACACTGAGAAATGAATTGTCCGAGGAGACACACATGCTGACAAAGCAAGAGACTTTATTGGGAAGGAGCACCCAGGGGGAGAGCAGGAAGTTAAGGGAACCCAGGAGGACTGCTCTGCCACTTGGCTCACAGTCTCGGGTTTTATGGTGATAGGATTAGTTTCTGGGTTGTCTCTGACCAATCATTCTGACTCAGGGTCCTTCCTGGTGGTGTGCTTAGCCAACATGGATTCCAGTGAGGATTATGGGAGGACATATGGACTGGCATCTCCTGTCTCCTTTTGACCTTTCCCGAATTCTTCCAGTTGGTGGTGGCTTATTAGTTCTGTGTTCCTTACCAGGACCTGCTGTTGTTAAGATAACTCATGCAAATGTTTATTGTGGTGCCTGGCCAGGGTGGACTGTTTCAGTCAGTGTTTCCCCTAACATTTCCTCCTGTACAATGTCCTCCCTTTCTCCCTTCCTTTTCTTCCTTCACTGATTCAAGTGAGCGATGCTGTGGAATTTGAGGTTTGCACAATTCATTGTTTCTTAGGAGTACTCTATTGAGAAGGATAACTTTTAGATTTGGGGACCTGCTCTCTGCAACCAAACAACATCTAGAGATTTATGCATCTGATATTCCACTTGGTGAGTATGGTGGGGGAACAGTATTGGTACTGTGGTCAAAAGCCCAGTTATTAGGAGTTCTGGAGAACAGATTCCATATGGAAATTCCTGGAGTCTTTAGAAAATTAGAATTGGTCTCTAAGTCATGATTATATCTTTGATCCTTTTTGAAGAAATAACACTACTATCTGGACACAGCTATGGGAGGTATCGTCACGAAGATGAACCTGGGTAAATGGGAATCACTCTAAATAAACTGAGATACTTTAACAAACATCTTGTGGGCAGAACTAATGATGAAAGACTTATCCTTTGTAGTTATGAGACTATAGTCTTTTTACCTCTTATCCCACAACCACCTATTGATGCAACACTTGGAAGCCATTTCGGATGCTTTCTTAAGATTGCAGCTTTTCTTTCCTACCTATAAACGGAGTCTGAACCATGCTTCAGCTTGCCCTATTCCCTTACCTAAATCTATCCTTGTCCCTAATCTTGTCTCAAACTGTCTGTTGCTTTAGTGAGTTCCAGTCTAAATTAATCCCATTGTTAATTTCCTTTGTTTGTGCCTTTTGCTGTTGTTGTTTTGCAATCACATTTTTCCAGGTCCTGCCATTTGACCATGCCACTTGCTTAATATTACTGCACCTCCAACTTGTCTGCATAAAGAAACTAATGTGGTATCTATTAGTATTTGCAGGCAGGTCTAACAGAGAAGCCTACACTGGTTGATAACTTCCTACTCTTTTTGAAAGTCATCATTACAGTTAAATCAATGAACACTTCTTTAAGGATGTAATGCCTGAAAAGTAATATGCTAGTATAAAAGTTAATAAACAGAAACCTCAATTAAAATAGAATCAGGCTTTGTAAATCAACTATACTTCAATTATACACACACACACACACACACACACACACACACACACACATAGTGACCTCAACAACAACAAAATTGGTGTTGGGAGGCCAGAGGGGGAGCTCTCATGCCCAACAACAATAGCAGAGCCCAACAGGAAGAAGAAAGACCTCTTCTTCTTGCCTGGCAAGAGTACAACCAATGAGAGACTGTCACAACACAGCCAGTGAAAAGCCACTATACTTCAAACTCTCAAATCCTCCAATGGACTCTTTACTGTAGGCCTCCCAACTTCCCTTTCCACTCTTTAAAAGAATTCTCCTCTCCTTGTTGTGTGGGGACTTACATGTGGCTTGCCAAAGTTGCAGACCCTGAACTGTAATACTATGTTGATCCTGAATAAATCTATTTTTTTTTCTGGAGAAGTAACTGGAAGTCTACTTGTTTTAGGTCAAGACTAGGCACTGGGGAGGAGGATGAGTCAAAGAAAATTCATGGTTCTTGCCCTCAAATAGCTTACTGTCTAGTGAGGGGGAGAGAAAAATAAATTAAGTTCAATATAAGTAGAAATAGGAAAACAAGCCCAAGAAACTCATGGTTGTACAGGGAGGAGTCGCCAGATGAGGATAAGGAAGACTTCGCAAAGGAGTTGGAATAAAACGATATTAAAAGTTTATATAGCTTTTCCGGGCTGCGGGGACGGAGGTGAGCCTGGCGGATCCGCGCGGCCTCGGGGCCGGAGCCTGGGTCCCCGCCCGACCCAGCGCCCGCCGCCGGCCAAGCCCCGCACCCCGCGCCTCCGTCCTGGGTCGCGGTGGCCGGAGGTGCGCCCGGGTCCGCGGGACAGGGCGGCCCAGAGGTCGCTTGTGTTTGGGGGTGGTGCGGTGAGGTTCTGGCGCCTCCGCGGAGCACCTCGGGTCTGGGGCTGGGGGCGCCGCGGCTTGCTATGCTCTGCGCACTTTCCCGGCTCTGAAGCCTCGAGAACACGGCTAGGCAGCAGTAGTTTAATGGGGAGTTTGCCTGCTGGGGTCTCAGTTCTTGGCTGGCCCCGGAACACGAGGTTGCCAGGCGTGTGACGGCAGCAGGTAGGAGTGAGCCGCTGGTGCAGCGATGAGCAGGGAAGGAAGGACACTGGCTGTTGGCCTGGGAACCTAGGCAAGAATGAGCAGCCAACACAATCCAGACCCGGTTCCGTGGGCCCAACTCGGTCCTGGGCGGCTGGTCAGTGGAATAGACCTGCAGGTGTGGCTCTTGTCACTCTAGGACTGGCTTCGGGACAGATCCTGCCGATGAGCCCAGGGCACCGTCCTCAGTTCTCCAGGAGAGCGCCCCGGAGTGGAGCCAGGGATGTGTGCCCGACTCAGCACGGCGGCCGCGCAAGTCCAGTCTGCTGTCAAGGGCAGTGGGGAGCTCGGGAAAGTCGTGGCCTTGGGAATGTCCTCTGATGAAAAAGAACCTGAAGGCTTATAAAATAACTTTTGTGTGGAACGTTGGTGTGTTGAAAAGCAGTTCTGTATGCTTTTCCTCTTTGGTGTGGATCAGCAGTGCTGAGGCAGCAGGCGCAATACAGAAGCATGAGCAGAGACCGTTTGGGATCCCCAAACTCCAGGGAAACTAAAGGTGACAGTCAGCCTAGTGAAGAGGACAGGAGGCGGTGTGGCGGGAGGCGGTGGCACCAGCCCAGCAGGCGCCCCTTGTCTCAGGGCCCTAATCCTAGCTCCAGCCGTGTGGTCAGGGAAGCTGCAAGGTCTTCTGGGCGAGCAGAGCCCACAGTCCTGAGCTGTTCTTCGCTGTGTTTGGGTCATCTCCCCCCATCCAAGGGGAGAAATCTAGGTGAGGTTTAAGAATCAGTGCTTCAAGAATGTGGATCTCATAGGTGAAACCTCAGAACACGTGTTTTCAGCACAAGGTGTTAAAGTGAACGGAAGGATTCAACGCCTTTTCAAGGAGGTGTCTCCATGTGGGCAGAACTAGAGAATAAATGGGTCTTGAATTAAAAAAAAAAAAGTTTATATAGTACTATGTATTGTTCTAAGTGCTTTACATGTATTTTTACTCTTGTAAAATATCATTTTTAAAGATATAAGTAGGATTTTAATATATAACTACAGAGGGAAGAGCATAAGTCAAAGCCCAAAAGCCTTATTCATAAGTTCTTTCTTAGCTGTAAAAAAGAAAGGTTGGACTAATATTATCTCATTCTCAAACTGACTATTAAATGATCTAGATTAGACTGATTGGAGTAGAATATGTGGCTGAAGAGAAGTACCCAGAAATAAGATCTTTTACTTGGTTTATCCCCTGTGCTGCAAAAAGCTAGATTATGGAGCTACTTTACCTACTATAATGTCAACCTATACTTAATTTTCTTTTTATAAATCTCAGTAAGTAGTAAAAAAAAAATTTCCCATTCAAAGAAGATAAGTATTTTGAGGGTGTGTTGCTACAGACAATTAAAAACAAGAAGTACAAGAGAAAAGAAGAGCTGCCTTCCCAAGCTGTGAACACAGGAAGAAGCCTTAACCTATTGGGTGGTGGCAACAAAAGCAGGAGCTTAGTATTTCATCACAGAATGCAAGAGTGTAATCTCCATTTATATGTGTAGAGAAGACAAGACGTTTAAACAATTTGTCTATTGCTACACAAGGAACTGCTATTGAACAATGGATTAAATCTAGTTCAGCTAGTATATGTAATCAGATGCAGTTACAATAACCTTTCAGGTAGCTAAATAAGCAGGAGGTAGAATATATAGCTCTGTTAATTTTGGTTAACGTCAAACTACGGTATTCTGCCTGTAACCAAGCAGGCTGTCATCTTAAGACCAGGGCCAGCCCCTCTATATACAGTGCTGTGAATCCCAAGGTATATAAGTTAAAGCTGGCCACTTATGGAGATCTCTTTGAGACTATGTACATGAAATCAATAATAGGGTTAAAATTTTAAAAATTAAATCCAGAGAGTTTTCCCAGAAGTTATGTGTAAACCTTCATTAGGTAAAATTTCCATTTTGAATTCTGATGAATGGAAGCCAATAGTTGGTGAAGCCAGCACCACATACTTCAGTATACTCAATACTTAAATGCTCAGTATTTTCAGCTGAGTATAAAGCAGCATCTTTCAAGCCAAGTGAGAATAATGAATGAGAAAGTTTTCATAGGTAGAAACACCAATTTTAATAAGAAACTAGAATCCCATGATGCTTTGACACTTATCCCCAATTTTTAAGTGCATGGGAAGAAAATGTATTTATCTTTGATGGCTTTGGAGAAGAATACTTTGAGAATCCAAATAAAATAAATATATATATATTTTTTATTTTTAAATCTTCAGACTTAAGCAGTGAGTATATATATATACACATATATATTTATACATACACAAGTATATATAAAACAAATAAAACAAACATATAATTATTTATCTTTGTTTTTATTTTTTTTTGTTGTTTATTTATTTTTTTATTTTTTGCGGTATGTGGGCCTCTCACTGTTGTGGCCTCTCCCGCCGCGGAGCACAGGCTCGGAACGCGCAGGCTCAGCGGCCATGGCTCTCGGGCCCAGCTGCTTCGTGGCATGTGGGATCTTCCTGGACCGGGGCACGAACCCGTGTCCCCTGTATCGGCAGGCGGACTGTCAACCACTGTGCCACCAGGGAAGCCCCCTTGTTTATATTCTTCCTCACTGGTTACATTAAAGGGAAAAACTTGATACTATTGGAAAACAAAATCTTCAAGACCTTCATAAACTCAGACTTTATAAACTGAGGAGGAGATTTCAGAGCAATGACAGGAGTTTTAATAAAGGAAATCAGAATTCCAAACGAGGAAAATCGAGCAAATTCTCAGTGTTGATGAAATGTATGGATATGGAAATTTAAGGAACAAAAGGAACTGATTTCCCATGGAGAGTCTGAGAGCCTCCTAGAAGCATTTTTTCCCTGGCCTCCATGTTGAATACAATTCCTTTTTCTTTTTATTCTGCTCTTGAAATTCCTGGCACAGTGTCTCATTTGGCAGTTGAGACTAATTTAAATTCTCTTGCTCATTGAAATTAGAAAATTTTGTCTCATTTTGAAGCACAAAATTTATGTTTGTCCAGAATTATTATATTCCCACTATGAACCAATTTGCTGTCATTAGGTTTAAGTCAAAGTATATCTGTGAGTCATGTAATTTTAAATCAAATAGAAATTCCATGACTAAAATTTAATTTCTCAAAAGATGATGATGTCAATCAGTTCTCAGCTCCTAGAATACAAGAAATAGAAAATTCACTAGATCTGGCTATGGCTCAGTGGAAAATGCTTGGGGATTTAGGTTCATTTTGTTTTCCTTACTTTTGCATTTGCCTAGGTCAAATTGGGCAATATGTTGTAGGAAGAAGAAGAGAAAACAAAGGAGTCAAAGAAACCTGGGTTCTCATTCAGAGTGCCACTTATTAGCCAAGTGATATTGGACAAATTATTTAACCTTACTGAGACTCAGCTTTAAAATCCATATAATGGGGATAATAACACCTATTCTGCATTCCTCATAGGCTAGTTAGTTGTGAGAATCAAAAGAAATAATGTGATTAAAAGTTCTGTGTAAAGAGTTAAGAAGTGTCCAAATATACTATGCATTGCCATATACAAAGGGGTATATAACTATTAAGTAATTACTGCCAGAATTATAAAATGTAAATCTGATTGTGCTATTTTCCCTCTAATTAAGTGCCAGTGGTTCCCTGTTGACTGTAAGATAAGTTCAGAATACTTTGTCATGGCATAAAAAAACCTTCAGCAAATTTTATAGCTTTATCTTTCACCTCTTTCACCATCCCCCACACAGACATTCATCAGCCACACCAGCCTTCTCAGTGTTCTGCAAGCAACCACACTCTTTCACATTGCCAGTTCTTTGCTCATGCCATTCCCTCTGCTTGCCAGGAATATTCTCTACTTGTCAAGACTCAGATGGAAGATCGTAGAGAGCAATGGTTAAGAGTGGTTGGACTAAATCAGATGTGTGTTCAAATTCCTGCTCTGTTTCTTGTTACCTAATGCGGCACTGGGCAAGTTAATTTACTTCTCTTTACCTCAGTTTCTTTATCTGCAAAATGGGAAGTATAATATCTCCCTCATAGGATTGTTATGAAAATTATATGAAATGATATAATTAAAGAGCATATTATAATGTCTGACACATTGTAAACTGTCAATGAATGGTAGCTAATTATTTTTATTACTATTTTTAAATGTTTCCTTTTCTGCAAAACCATTCCTGACACTGTCAGGCAGCGTTGTTCCTTTAGCTTCATAGCACTTTTATATATACTCTGATAGCACTATGGGAACATATCATACATAGCATTTGAAATGACACTCTTGTTCTTTTATTGCTTGATTGACTACTTGATGGTCTTTTCATTGTGAATTATTATACCTTCAGAAAGGTGTTTAACCATAAATGTATATTATAACAGATAATTATAAAGTGAAACTCATGTAGCCACCTGGGCTGGACCATTTTATTTTCAGATTGTTAATCTGGGAACTGTATTTCCCAGAATCCCCTTCCCTGAATGGCTCTGGTATAGAGTTGGCCAAAAGAGCATCTTGTGTGAGATTTGGGAGATGGAGGTGAAGCAGCATCTATTACTCTCTGAAGGCCTTTGGTTCTAACCTGTCCTTGCTCTTCTCTGCTCTGCATGCAGCTCTTCTTCCCAACAGTGGTCCCAGGTTGATTACCAGATGTTTTGCTGCAGACCCTCAGAGGCAATAGCTTCTCATAGACTTCTCCACTAGTTATTTCTTTGCAGTCACATTTCAGCAGCTGGATGAGCTGGGCTTCATAGATAAGATTGGTTGGTAACACTTCCATCCTCCAACACCCTCTTAAAGAACTTCACTTCCCCGGCTCTTACAATTACCTATGGTCCAATTTCTGTAATAAATTCCTCTCTCTAACCCAAAGTTGTTCTGCTTCCCTGATTAAACTATGACTAAATACACCATTATCCAGGTCAAGAAACAGAATATCACTGGCACCCCAGAAGTGCCCCATATGTCGCTTCCTGATCACACTTGTTTCCTTTCTCCCAGAAGTAACCATGACCTGACCTTTACGGTAATCACTCCCTTGCTTTTCCTCATATTTTATCACATATATGTGTATGCACTCTTAAAACATATAATTTAGTTTTATCTGTTTTTGAACTTTATAGAAATGTAATTTTACTATATGTCCTTTTTGTGCCATGCCTCTTGCACTCAACATTAAGTTTTTAAGATTTGTTCACAGTACTGTGTGTAGCCCTAGTTTTCACAATATGCCAAAATTTATACATTCTGTTCTTTAAAACAGCAGTCCCCAACCTTTATGGCACCAGGGGCTGGTTTCGTGGAAGACAATTTTTCCACGGACAGTACGGGGGGTGGGGAAGGGGTGGCGGAAGTGGGGGGGTGGTTCAGGCGGTAATGGGAGCAATGGGGAGCGACAGATAAAGCTTTGCTCACTCACCTGCCGCTCACCTCCTGCTGTGTGGCCTGGTTCCTAACAGGCCGTGGGCTGGTAGCGGCCCGCGGTCTGGGGGTTGGGGATCCCTGCTTTAAAAGTTATTTGTTTATGTGTCCCTATTCCATTTGATTAACAGGAACTATGTCTTATCTATTTTTGCATCCTTCTTCCATTCCAACTCTATTCAACCCAACATATAACACAGTGCTTATCTATCTCAACTGGAACCTCAACATTTAGTCACAATCCTACTGTGTTTCTTTAGGGATCATTTCCTCCCTCCTATGCAACAACTATTTCAAATATTTTACATGGTCCATAAACCTTTAACTGTCTTGCCTTCCCCTCACTTTCAGCAGATGGTTCCTCTAACTTTGCAGAAAAAAATAGATGTTATCAGATATGAACTCCTTTGACTTTGTGCCTCCAAACCTAAAACCTACCTGCACCTATATCCATCTTTTCCTCCTTCTCTCTTATTACAATGAAGAAAATGCCTTTCCTATTATTCAAGATTATTTTATGTGTTCACTGGATTCCATTCCCGCCTAATTCTCAGAGCCTTTGTTGATCATCATCTCCCTTTTCTTTATATTTAGCTACCCCTTCTAATATTTAAACTTGCTGAAGTCTCTTCTATCTTGAGAATAATATGTATTTATCTATCCACCAACTATAGTTATGTTTCAGTTACTGCACTCTTCTCCCTCACAAATTTCTCAAAAGAGTTGTCTATTTCAATTTTTCCATTCTGTCAACTCCTATTTCCTCTTTAGCCCACTGCAATCTAACTTCCTCCTGATCATCTCCTGGCTCTAAAATAGAAACTCTCGTAACTAACTTCCATTTAACCAACATAATACAAATTAACTGGTAATCTCCATTACCTTTATAAAACATACCAACTGATGCCTACAGCACACTGAACGCATATGGGTAATATGCTGCTGCTTAGTATACTTAAGGATTTTTGTTCTCACTAGATAGTGGTAGGCTTACCAAGAATCAGTTGTGTTTATTCAATCTGTTTATGCTAGGTAATTACGGAAGTTGATTATTATGTAAACCATTACTTATTGTTATATGAAATATAAATAGGAAAAAGAAAATGGTTATTTCTATGAAAATTGAATTAAATGTTTTGGAAAAATTCATAAAAGGAAAATGGCTTTAAAATTTTTCATTGGATTGAGGTGGGCAAAAAATGATTGGGGAAAATCATATGTAGGGTTCTTCACTCAGATTGCTTTACAATCACTTTTTTCCCATTTTTTTGTTTACTGTGGTGAACTACACATAACATAAAATATACCATCTTAACCATTTTTTTTCTTAACCATTTTTAAGTGTACAGTTTAGTGGTATTAAATGCATTCATAATGTTGTGCTTTCGTCACTACCACTCATCTCCAGAACTCTTTTCATCTTGTAAAATTGAAACTCTATACCCATTAAACACTAAATCCCCAGTCCCTCCTCTCCTGCAGTCTCTAGTAACCACCACTCTGCGTTCTAACTATGAATTTGACTCTTCTAGGTACCTCATGTAAGTGGAATCATAGAGCACTTTTCTTTTTGTGACTAGCTTTTTTCACTTAACATAATGTCCTCAAGCCTCGTCCATGTTGTAGCATGTCAAAATTGCATTCCTTTTTAAGTCTGAATAATATTCCATTGTATGTATATAACACATTTACGTATCCATTCATCAGTCAATAGACATTTGGGTTGTTTCTATTTTTAGCTATTGTGAATAATCTGCTATGAACATGGGTATAAAAAATCTCTTTGAGACACTGCTTTTAGTTCTTTGGGGTATACCCAGAAGTGGAATTGCTGCATCACGTGGTAATTTTATTTTTAATTTTTTGAGGAACTGTCAAACTGTCTTCCACAGTTGCTGTACCATTTTACTTTCCCACCAACAGTTTACAAGAGTTCCAATTTCTCTACATCCTCATCAACACAACCATCCTAATGGTGGTGTCTCATTGCGGTTTTGATTTGCATTTCCCTAATGATTAATGATGTTGGGGCTTCCCAGGTGGTGCAGAGGTTAAGAATTCGCCTGCCAATGCAGGGACATGGGTTTGAGCCCTGGTCTGGGAAGATCCCACATGCCGCGGAGCAACTAAGCCTGTGCACAACAACTACTGAACCTGTGCTCTAGAGCCCGCAAGCCACAACTACTGAGCCCACATACCACAACAACTGAAGCCTGCGTGCCTAGAGCCTGTGCTTTGCAACAAGAGAAGCCACCGCAGTGAGAAGCCCGCGCACCACAGCGAAGAGTGGCCCTTGCTTGATGCAACTAGAGAGAGCCCGCGTGCAGCGATGAAGACCCAACACAGCCATAAATAAATAAATAAATAAGTTTATTTTAAAAAAAGAGAGTTTACAAAAATGATGTTGTGCATCTTTTCATGTGCTTAATAGTCATTTGTATATCTTCTTTGGAGAAATGTCTGTTCAAGTTCTTTGCCAATTTTTTTTTTTTTTTTTTTGCGGTAAGTGGGCCTCTCACTGTTGTGGCCTCTCCCGCTGCGGAGCACAGGCTCCGGACGCGCAGGCTCAGCGGCCATGGCTCACGGGCCCAGCTGCTCCGCGGCATGTGGGATCTTCCCGGACCGGGGCACGAACCCGTGTCCCCTGCATCGGCAGGCGGACTCTCAACCACTGTGCCACCAGGGAAGCCCTGTTAATGGTATCTTTTGATGCACAAGATTTAAAAATTTTATGGAGTCTAATTTGTCTATTTTGCTTTTTGTTGTCAGTGTCTTTGGTGTCATATCTAAGAAATCACTGCCAAATCCAATGTCATGAAGATTTTGCCCTGTTTTCTTCTAAGAGTTTTATAATTTTAGCTCTTATATATAGGTCTATGATTCATTTTGAATTAATTCTTGTATATGGTATTAGGTCAAGTCCAACTTCATTCTTTTGCACTTAGATGTTCAGTTTTCCCCAGCATGATTTGTTGAAGACTGTCCTTTCCCCCACTGAATGATCTTGGCATTCTTGTCAAAAATCATTTGACCTTATGTGCGAGGGTTTGTTTCTGGCCTTTCTATTCTATTTCATTGGTCTATATGTCTGTTTTTATGCAAGTACTACACTGTTTTGACTCTTGTAGCTTTGTAGAAAGTTTTGAAATCAATAAGTGTGAATCCTCTAGCTTTGGTTTGTTTTCAAGATTGTTTTGGCAACTTGGGGTTTCTTGAGATTCCAAATGAATTTTAGGATGGATTTTTCTATTTCTGTAAAAAACATTGTTGGGATTTTGGTGGGATTGCATTGAATCTGTAGATTATTTTGAGTAATGTCAACATCTTAACAATACTAAGATGAACAATCCGTGAACATAGGATGTGTTTCCATTTATTTGTGTCTTTTTAATTTCTTTTATCAGTGTTTTGTAATTTTCATTGTACATGTCTTTCATCTCCTTAGTTAATTCCTAAGTATTTTATTCTTTTTAATACTATTGTAAAAGGAATTGTTTTCTTTAAAAAAAATTTTTAATGACATTATTTTTTTTCTACTTTTACAAGCAATATATGTTCATTGCAGACAACTAGAAATGCATAGAAGCATAAAGTAAAAATTAACACTCACCCATAATCCCCACCCCCAGAGATAACCATCATTAGCATTTTGACGCATTGGAATTGTTTTCTTTTTGGTTGCTCATTGTTAGTGTAAAAAATGCAACTGATTTTTGTGTGTTGACTTTGTGTCCTGCTACTTTGCTGAATTCAATTATTAGTTCTAATAATTTTTTTGTGTGTGAGATCTTTAGAGGTTTTTACATATAAGATCATATCATCTGTGAACAGAGATCATTTTACTTCTTCCTTTCCAATTTGAATGGTTTTTAAATTTATTTTTCTTGAGTAATTGCTCTGGCTACAACTTCTACTACTATGTTAAATAGAAATGGCAAAAGTGGGCATCCTTGCCTTATTCCTGATCTTAGAAGAAAAGATTTCAGTCTTTCACCATTGAATATTATGTTCACTGTGGGTTTTTTATATATGGCTTTTATTATGTTGAGGTAGTTTCCTTCTATTCCTAGTTTCTTGAGTGTTTTTATCATGAAAGGGTGCTGAATTTTATCAAATGCTTTTTCTGCATCAATTGAGATGACCCTATGGATTTTCCCTTCATTCAGTTAATGTGGTGTATTACACTGATAGATTTTCATATATTGAAACATCCTTGCATTCCAGGAATAAATCCCACTTGGTCAGTGTATAATCCTTTTAATATGTGGCTGAATTTGGCTTGCTAGTGTCTTGTTGAGAATTTTTGCATTGATAAGTGTTGTTGAGCCATAGTTTTCTTTTCTTGTAATGTCTTTGTCTGACTTTGATATCAAAGAATAAGTTAGGGTGTTTTCTTTCTTCAATTTTTCAAGAAAAGTTTGAGAAGGATTGATGTTACTTCTTATTTAAATATTTGATAGAATTCACTAGTGAAGACATCAGTTTCATTGATTTTCTTTGTCAGACTTTTTATTACTGATTCAATATCTTTACTAGTTATAGGTCTATTCAGATTTTCTATTTCTTCATGATTTTGTGTTTCTACGTTTTGTGTTTCTAGGAATTTGTCCATTTCATCTAGGTTATCCAATTTGTTGGTGTACAATTGTTCATAGTACTCTCTTATAATCCTTTTTATTTCTGTAGAATCAGTAGTAACATCCCCGCTTTCATTTTTTTAGTCTTCTCCCTGTTTTTCTTAGTCCATCCAGCTAAAGATTTGTCAATTTTGTTCATCTTTTCAAAGAACCAACTTGGTTTATTGATTTTCTCTATTGTTTTCCTATTCTTATTTTGTTTATCTCTGCTTTCATCTTCATTATTTTCTTCCTTCTGCTAGATTCATTTGTTTGGATTTCATTTGTTCTTCTTTTTCTAGTTCCAAGTTGTAAAGTTAGGTTGTTGATTTAAGCTTTTTGTTCTTTTTCCTTTTAGCCCTTTAAATATATCAGCCAACTACCTTCCAGCTTCCAAAGTATCTAATGAGAAATCTGCTGATAATCCCATTGAAAAGCTCTTGTATGTGAAAAGTTGCTTCCCTCTTTTTGCTTTCAAGACTCTCTCTTAGTGTTTGTCTATCAAAAGTTTAATTATAATGTGTCTTGGTGTGGTTCTCTTTGAATCCATCTCTTTGGAGTTCCTTGAGCTTCTTGGATATTTATTTTTATGTCTTTTTTCAACTTGGGGAAGTTTCCAGCCATCATTTCTTCAAATATTCTCTCTACACCTTTCTAGCTCTCTCCTCTTGCAGAGAACCACACAATGGGTGTGTTGGTCCACTTGATTGTGTCTCACAGGTCCCTTATACTCTGTTCACCTTTCTTCAATCTTTTTTCTTTCTGTTCCTCAAACTCAATCATTTACATTGTCCTATCTTCAAGTTTACTGATTCTTTCTTTTGCTGTCTCAAATCTGCCTTTGAATCATTCTAATGAATTTTTAATTTCATTCATTGTGCTTTTCAGTTCCAGAATTTCTTTTTGGTTTCTTTTTAGGTTTTCTATCTCTTAATTGATATTTCCATTTTATTGATACATTGTTTTCTTGACTTTCTCCACATCTTCCTTTAGTTCTTTGAGCATCTTTAAGGGAATTGGTTTTTGTTTGTTTGTTTTTGTTTTGTTTTTTTGGCTGCACTGCACAGCATGTGGGATCTTAGTTCCCTGACCAGGGATAGAACCCCACCCCCTGCTGTGGAAGCATTGAGTCTTAACCACTGGGCCTCCAGGGAAGTCCCTTAAAGTCTTTGTCTAGTAGATCCACTATCAGGTCTTCTTCAAGGACAGTTTCTGTCGTTTTATTTTTTCAATTGAATGGGTCATACTTTCATGTTTCTTTGTATCTTGTGGGTTTTTGTTCAATACTGGACATTGAATAATGTGGTAACTCTGGAAATCAGATTCTCCTCCTTCCCAAGAATTGGCTGAGTTTTGTTTTTGTTTATTATTATTATCATTATTATTATTATTAGTGTTTCTCTGCCAAGGATTAGTCTGACGTGTTTAGTGCTTCTCAGGTCTTTTCTGAGCCTGTGCCTTTCCCTGGCCATACACGATGACTTTATGTTTTCCCTCATATCTGCAGTTCCTTTTGAATGTCCTAGTTTTTAATGTCTGGCTACCAAAAGGGAAAGAAAAATGAAGGGGAGATAGAAAGGTTCCAGTCTTTTAAATCCTCTGGAAGTCACTTCAGCTAAAGGGATGGAGGTTGCAACAATTGGGGGAAGTGCAACAACAATGGCCACAGATCCCTGATGTTTTGTGGACAGAGTTCTGTTTGCTACCTTGGCTCTTGCAAGCTGCATTGCAAGCTGCTCCTGGAATATGTGCACAGCTGCCTGCCAGGGGGCTGAGAGGTGGGGAGATGGGTAAGTGCTACTGTGCTAAGAGCTGAAATTGATCAAGATTAACCACAATTTACCATCCAAACCTTCCCTTGGAAGTTGCAAGTCTCCTGTAGACTCTTGAGTTCCAAAATAGTTACATCAAACAGATTCTGTCAGTGTAATTTTGTCTAGATGGGAGAGAGATTCCTTGTGCTTCCTACTTCACCATCTTCTCAGAATCCTCTCCATGAGTATCTTTAATTTCTTGATTTACTTTAAATAATTCCCCCAAACAGGGAATCATAGACAATGCATTTATGGATATTATTTATGTGAGAAAACTGAGACTGATTTCAATACACATATACCAACAACAGATCATAAAGAAAGGTTTAGGCCCTGTATCAAAGATTGGCAAATAAATGTACAGTTATATGTTTCAGATTAAAATAATGTGAAAGAATGTGATTTTGTTTATGATTATCCAATTTAATCACTTTTTCAATGACTTATTGACCAATTTCCAGGTCCCACTCAGAAAACATTAATTTAAAGTGTTTCTACTGTACTCTGGATAATCTATACCATATATTCTGTAAATCCAGTAGATACTTTTCATTGCCAACCTTACCTGACCTCTTGGCAATATTTGACACTATTGACATCTGTATTTTTTAATGCTCTCTTTCTTTGGTCTCCATGCTACCACATTCTCCTGGTCTTCTTTCTGTCTGGCTTACTCCTCAGTTTCCTTTGTGGGCATCTCCTCTTCTGCCCAGCTCTTAAACATTGGTATATCTCAGGTGTTTTTCCTAGCTTTGTATTCTTTTCAGTCTGTACACTTACCTTAAATGATCTGATTCATTCCTGTTGCTGATGACTCACATATCTGTAATTCCAAGTCTAATCTTCATCCTGAGGCACACACTTATATATCCACTGCCTAATTAACACCTTCACTTGGATAACTCTCTGGTACCTTAAACAGCATATTCAAAAATGAACTAACCACTTCTCCCCCACTGAATGATTAGAGCTCCTTCTTCAGTGTCCAAGCATGGTGAGTGGCACGATCACACCCTTATTTTCAAACCAACAACCTAATAATTGTTCTTAACTCTTCTCTGTTCTTTTCTGTGACATCCAATGAATCTTCAAGTCCTGTTGTGTTTTTTTTTTTAACCTGCTGAGTATTTCTCAAACCCATGTACTTCTCTCCATCTCTACTACCATCATTTTCTCCTAATTTTTGTAATAATAACCTACTAAATGTTCTCCCTACCTCCAGTCTCTCTTCTTACCAATTTATTCTGCAACTGAAGTTGCATACTCAAGCTTCAGTGTGTGTACAACTGAATTAGTAAAATGGCTTATTAAGCTCTGCATGGTCTGGCCTCTGCCAGTCTACTCTTGCTATTCCACCAAACACTCTAGCTCTACTGAATTTTTTTTAGTTCCTAGAACAACATCCTTCCTTTCCGTCAAGCATTCACATGCTTGCCCTCAAGCATTCCCTCTACCTGGAACACTCCTACTCATCTTTCAAATCTCAGCTTTAAAGTCATTTTCTCAAGAGAGTTAACCCTATCCCTAGACAGATCTCCCTGAAACATGTTCCCATTACACCTCTCTTTACTGTAATTACTTATTTAATATTTGTTCTCCTGACTAGATGAAGTTTCTATAAGAGTAGTGGCCATGTTTGTCCTACTCACTGCTGGATCCATAACCCAATGCCTATCACATAGTAGGTACTCAATAAATACTTGGTGAGCAAATGAATGAATAAGTAGCACTCAATAAATGTTTGTTGAATGAAACTGTTAAAAAAATACACTGCAACTTTCTATTTGGAGCAGAATTGTCCTCAGCGAGCTCACTGACGTGGAAGATGTTATTCAAGTATTTGTAATTCTGGAATTGTTTTTGGAATTACCTTCAGAAATGCAATATGTTCTCTTAAATACCCTAGACAGTGGCAAATATTTACCCTTTGAGGTTGGATTTTATTTTGGAAGTAGCAAAATCACTCAGAGTCGAGATGGGTAATTAATCTGGGTAATACTATCAGAGGTGAAAAATTATGTGTGACTGTAAATTAATGAGTCTGACTTTTTTGTATGGCTCATAAACTGGGTCTTAAGGCAATTCCAGAAGAGAAATTTCAAAAATGTTTTGAGCAATGGCAAGATTGTTAGAATGTTTGTATAGCTTCCCAAGGGAACTACTTTGCAGGGGGCACTGCTCATTTAGATATATACAGTCAAGAATGTTTTGTTTTGTTTAATAATTCTTGTTTCCTTTAGATACAGTTTCTACCAATGTGTGAGCTTTACTCAAAGCTTCAGAAAGAGCATGATATCGTAGTATACAGAGCCCAAAAATGTTAAGTAAATGTTACTTATCATCACCATTATTGAGAACATTTAATAATGAGCAAAGCACTTACAAATTAATCATCACTGTAATTTGGCCCATATCACCACAAAGAAAAGCTACTTTAGCCCACATACTTAACTACCTCCCCCAGCAAAAATGTTATGAAATATAGAGTAATCCTTTGCCAAATAAGATAGCTCTCAAGGGTACCAACCACTGTGAGATTTGGTTGGCTCAGTTTACTGAAGTTAATGAGTGAGACCAACTGCCACAGATGGTGCCTTCAGATTCTGGTCAGACATCTCAAAAATATGTATTATTGGTCACAAGGGAAATCACGGGCAAGACCAGAACTACAGAAATAAATCTATCTTCCCTATTAAAAGGAAAAATAATAAATCTCATTTAGATCCCCCTCTATGTGCCAGAAATTATGCTAAATTAAGCACTTAATGTACAAGTATTATTTTTTCATTTCAGAAACCAAAGCCAAGAGAGGTTAATTAATTTGTCCATTATCATACATCCAGCAGTTGGAAGAGTTAGACTGGGAACTCGTGATCTACATAATGCCAAAGCCCCAGTTCTTTCCACTTTACTCAAAGTACCTAATGAACTAAGGCCACATCATATGCAAAGACAGTACATTTTAAATCCCACCACTATCACTCTAATTCTTTTTGTGGCCCATCTTCTCACCAGTGTCTCAGTCTTCTGGTGCCTCTACTTTCTTCAAAATGAGCATCAAGAGTTTTCTATTAAGTATATTTTTCTCAACTTTTTACTGTAAAATTGAGTGTTTTCTGACTGCATTCTCAGTAACTGTTTTTGAAGAGTTATGCCTAACTTCTAACTTCATTGCCCCAAAAGTTGTTACTAAGGCTCAGATCCTGCTTCTATGACCTGCCCTATGGAAACTAACTTTCCATGATCTCTGCTTCCTACAGAATGGTAATGCACCAATCCTTTATGGGGAATTTTTCTTGCCTCCTGATATTGAGCCTTCTACGGGAAATGGGGTGGTTGATGGGACATTTCCAGTTACTAATCTGATGTCTATACCTTGTCCAAGCAAAGACTCCAACTTGGATGTTTACCTTGCTACAGACTGTCAGTTTCCCACAGAATACATTGACAGTCATAACATTTTTGTCATATCTCCATCTCAACTCTGCCATTATGTAGATGGAACCAAATTCATTTACCCCCCCCCCCTTTTTTTTAACATCTTTATTGGAGTATAATTGCTTTACAATGGTGTGTTAGTTTCTGCTTTATAACGAAGTGAATCAGCTATACATATACATATATCCCCATATCTCCTCCCTCTTGCATCTCCTTCCCACCATCCCTATCCCACCCCTCTAGGTGGTCACAGAGCACCGAGCTGATCTCCCTTTTAACTTGATGCCCTTGGAGGAAAGTATTTGTCTTGGATAGGTAGCTTGACACATTATCTCTGTCTTCTAGCTTAAAACTAGCAAAAAGACTATGATGCAAGAGCCTTTAGTGCCCAATGACAAGGAAACACCCAACTAAAGGAAATTAGAAAAGAATAGTAAAGCTTTGTGTCATAAAAATCAGCAGTACATTCAAATATATACCAAACTATAATTTTTTTTATTATTTACAAGCTAGCATAATTTAACCCCACCTTTTTGTGTTTCTCCTCTTGTCTCTATTGCTGACTGATTTCATGGCATTTATTTTAAGGTCAGTAGAGTCTGTTTCCAGCACCTCATAAATTTTAACTCTTCATCTGTCCTTCATCATGATTTATTATTTATTATAAGCATCTCTTAAGTCACATCTGTTCATAGTGCTCTTTTCTGGCCCTTAAAATGATATTGAACCTTCTAAATCATGCTCTATATTCTCAAAAAGCTTTTTGGATTGTAATAGGAAGATTACACACATAAAAAAAAAAACTTGGGCTTCCCTGGTGGCGCAGTGGTTGAGAGTCCGCCTGCCGATGCAGGGGACGCGGGTTCGTGCCCCGGTCCGGGAGGATCCCACGTGCCGCGGAGCGGCTGGACCTGTGAGCCGTGGCCGCTGAGCCTGCGCGTCTGGAGCCTGTGCTATGCAACGGGAGAGGCCACAACAGTGAGAGGCCCGCGTACCGCGAAAAAAAAAACTTACCTAAGACAAATATTTTTAAGGATTTTTTTAAGGAACAGTCAAAAAGAGAATATGCAATGAAGAAAATTAATAAGGGTATTAAAATTGCTGTTTTAGCAGTTCTCTCCATCCATATATTTAGCCTACTCTCGCTCAGAGCAGCCTACAGTATTATTAGTCTGCTAATATTAATTTTCCAAGGGTTCTGGAAAGTAATTTAGTAGCAGGAATTATTCTTACCAAATATACTGGGGAACTAAATCACAGCAGGACTTGTACAAGGTCTCCTGACAATCATAGAAATAATATTTAGACATCCTGACTTCCAGTTAATTATTTACTAAAAATAAGATGATTTCTAAGGAGGTTTAACTACACATTCCTTTGTTATCTGTTAGTATACAGTATTATTACACATTAGAATACTAATATATATGTTAGTATATGTTATCTGTTAGTACACCTATTTCTTCCTTCTGCAAAGCTTTAAGTATGAAAAATAGATTCTAGCATATGATAATTAGTGATAAAAGAGTCAAGGGTTACTAAGAAGAAAACCAAAGAAGAGAAACATGTACAAAATGTTAAAACTAGTAATGATTTTCATAATTATTTTACTCTAACTCAGTGCCTTTCAAACTTTTAAAACCATGATTCACATTGATAGATACATTTTATCTTAAGACTCAAAGTAGTTACTCTCACTATGTATAATGCACCTTTGATGCTATTTCTATTTCATTTTTAAAAATTCTGATCAGGACTTAAAAAATGGGTGAAAATTCATAGTTTGAAAATCACTGCTTTAAATTGTCCATATCTACCAAGGGGGAGAAGAAGAAGGAGGAGGAGGAAAAAAAAGGAATAAGTTAATGATGACACAGGCTAGTCGAAGTCAAGTTTAGTACGAGATATTTAATATGATCATTTTTTCCCTCACTGACAAATATGTACATTTTCTTCCAAAGAAACCTAGTGTACTTGAATTCATATTTTACTATGACATTCATCTGGGAATGTAGAACACTGTGTTTACCAGCTATAAATCATACAAGAAACATTTTTTTCTGAATTTTATACCCAATTTTTGAAACAAAAGACATGATACAAAAGATATTCTAACTCCATTTAAAAAAAACTTTTCCAAAGAAGGAAGTTATGTTCCATATTTTTAAGATGCCAAAGAGTCTTTACTTAGGTTTCTTGTTCGTATTTCAAGTGATAGCCCAAAAGCAAAGATGTATTTGCTTTTTAAAAAAATCAACTAGTGTGAATTTTGAATATCAGATTTCTGCTTTCACAAATAAATCATTTGTGTCAAATTCATCTGTTCCTCTTCATATGGCATATCACAAGTGTATTGCAGCTGGCTGCTTTACAAACTGGAATTTGGATTCTATTAACAGCTCTGGTGAAAGTTTCCTCTCTAGTGTCTGGGCTTCTTCATTGCTGCACACACTGAACATGGCTTTAGCACAATTACTTAAAGCTCCTTCAATTAGAAATTACAAGACAGTTGTCATCAAACTTATGTAACACGGATCAACCAAGCATCTGGGAGAATTCGTATGTGCAACAGATCCAAACCCTGCAATGCATTCTCATCTTGAAGCATATACATTGATTTTATAGCTAATGGAAAAATCAGAGGTGTCTGTTTTCCTGGTTTTAAAAATACACACACAACAAACCAAATCTCAAAGTAAAATGCATGTTTTGTAAAAATTGCAGTTAGGAAGTACATAAAATAGCTTTATTTTCATCAGAGTGAAATTTTAGCATTACTTTTAAGACATGAAATATAAAAATCACAAGAAATTGGTAATTTTGAATAAGTAACATCATTGCTAAGCATTTTGAATTTTGCCATCTGGAGAACCCATTTAAAAATTCACTCTAGGGGCTTCCCTGGTGGCGCAGTGGTTGAGAATCTGCCTGCCAATGCAGGGGACACGGGTTCGAGCCCTGGTCTGGGAGGATCCCACATGCCGCAGAGCAACTGGGCCTGTGAGCCACAATTACTGAGCCTGCGCGTCTGGAGCCTGTGCTCCACAACAAGAGAGGCCGCGATAGTGAGAGGCCCACGCACTGCGATGAAGAGTGGCCCCCGCTTGCCACAATTAGAGAAAGCCCTCGCACAGAAACGAAGACCCAACACAGCAAAAAATAAATTAATTAATTAATAAACTCCTACCCCCAACATCTTAAAAAAAAAAAATTCACTCTACTTCTAAGCAATATTGTGTCATATGGTAGAACAGACAGTATAAAAGGCCTGGGATTTGGGCTTAGCTCATCCATTAACTGCTAATGTAAATTTGGGTGATTTGCTTAACCTTTCTAGGCCTTGGTTTCCTAATTTTAAAAATGAAGATATTAAACCACATGGTTTCTAAATTCCATAATATCTTGGGAATAGTGAGGTGTGAGTTAATTTAATCTACAAACGTTAACAGACAGAAATTATCCACTTTTTTCTTTCTGCATTAATTAGTGGGTATCCCTCATCATGTAGGTAGGAAGTAAAGCAGTATCTTTGCTTGAATGTAAGAGGATTTAATAAACCTTTTTTAAAAAATCTCTGACCCCACTTAGGAACTAAAAGAAAAGAGGTTTCCGAAAGCCTGTTCTGTTTATCTAGGCAAAGCTTGTGATCACTACAGTAAAAGAATAAATCCTGCAGAAAACACATTAGCAAAGACTGAAGTGAATAATAAGATAAAACAGTGTGCTCATCCACCCATGTCAGTGAGAAAAGGCAATGTGTTTTTATACAATTGAATTGAACAAAAATTATACTAACATATGAATCCTAGGGCTGCCAGAGAGAGAGAATGGCGACCATCTGGAGGTAAGAAGTTTCTTCTTCGTGGAATCACAGTGACAACATCATTCACAAGGGGCAGAACATAGTAAAGTATTTATCTTTCATTCCACAAGGTGGTGTGTTTTATGTATAAAAGATTTGAGGTAGTGTTTTTATTCTGAATCTAATGATGTGCTTTTTAAATGGTTTTCTTATTTTTGCCTTGTTAGTACATCACTTAATATCCTGCCTCTGGATCTAACAAATTGCCTGATGCTAATGTAGATACAAGTACTTGTTCCCAAATTGATAACATATGCCAAGATTTTCTGTATTGCCCTCCATAAACACACTTCTGGGGGTATTCTTGACCCTGATCTCAATGAGAACTTCAAATGTGTTCCCTCTCTGCAAGATCACTTTCCGTGTGCTTTTCCCCCTGTGGTTATGGCTTTAAAAATTAAATATACTTTAGAGAAATAATATGATCCTTTACTTAGAAATGTTATTTGCATATAGTATAGGACTGAATGAGATTTGTGAAATAATATTAGAAGTTACTTAAAACAAAAGTTGAAGAATTGTTGGCAATAAAGTTCACCAACTTTAACCTAAGAATCTACTTAGAGCCTTCCAAACACCTAGGATTCTGCCTTTCTTCTCTTCCATAATGACTTCTTCAACCAAAACCCCTCCCAAATACTCTCAAAAGAGTCTAAGAATAGTTTCAAGGAGTCTGGGTTAAAGGTGTTTGATTTCTGGTTCTTTATGTTTGCCTCCTAGATCTTTGTTTCAGATACATCTGTAAACTGAACATCAGTGGGTAAGGTAAGGTACAGACATTCATAAACTGCAGTGTATATTTAGAGTACATTTGCCATTCATTCATTCATTCATTCTCTCACTCATTTTTCAAATATTTATTAAATGCCTTCATTGTTCCAGGCATTGTGTGTTAAGACTGAGGGTACACAAATGTAAAATAGATAGCTAGTGGGAAGCAGCCACATAGCACAGGGAGATCAGCTGGGTGCTTTGTGTCCACCTAGAGGGGTGGGATAAGGAGGGTGGGAGGGAGAGGCAAGAGGGAAGAGATATGGAGATATATGTATATGTATAGCTGATTCACTTTGTTATAAAGCAGAAACTAACACACCATTGTAAAGCAATTATACTCCAATAAAGATATTAAAAAAAAAAAGACTGAGGGTGCTAAACAGAATGAACTCTCTATTAAGAGTAATATTATAGTAATGATAGCATCAAACTTAATATTCAGCAAGATAAATGAGAAAATAACTTTATTTTAATGAAATCTTAAAGATTTTCTCTATTTTTTCATTATGGATTTGAAATCATTTTTTCATTTATTTTCTGCTTTCCTGTCTTCAATGTAGTTTAAGCTAAGAATTATTTATGGTTTAAACACCACAACTTGCCAGGGAAAAAAAATGACCAGTAAGTGCATATGAGTTTTTAGTAACTCCTAATTGTTATTCCACTCTAATGTTTGCTTTAAAATAATTTTAGAATCTCATGGTGTACTTGGGTCTTAAGATACTAGAAAAATGGAGGGAAATGTTCTCTGCCAGCAGGTCTATGGGGATTGGAACTTGGATATTATTTATTTAGAGAGGATTATAATAGATATGAGCTCAGAGATCAGGAGATGGTACACACTACAAAAGCAAATATAATTACTAATAGGATACATAATAGAAGGTTTAGCTGTGTATAAAACAGAAATGAATAGTCACTTTCCACCCTGGGAGGGACTGGTTGTCTTCTTAAACAGTGTCCTGGTTCAAAAAGTAAAACAAAGCTGTTGATCAAATGCTTTCCTAACTAGAGATTAGCTAGGTGTTTACCTTTGACAGTCGTCCTACTCAGGGTATAAAAAATGGCGTGTTAAAATGAAAAAACATTCTGTATACTGAGAGAAAACGATGCTGTTTAATGGTAAGATAATTCTTATTCAAACCAAAAATGTCCTTTTTTCTTTCACTCAAATTGAATCATCAGAATGTTCAGTATTATGCTTAAGCCAATAAAAGGAAGAAAGACTAAAATATTCAGAAGTTAAACATGTCCATACTTACACAGTTTCGTGTTAGAAATGGTTGGTTAATTATCTTATTAAGTTGCTATCCACTACAATATTTAGTGCTTTATATTTCTGAAGGGCTGCACAAATACTAACAAACTGATTCCGTAACACTCTGTAAAGTTTGTTAGTGTTGTCCCTGAGATTTCTAAAGCAAAGAGAAAAGAGATCATTTCAATGAGTGTACTTTGGGTTGAGGGGACTATAGCACGTTCAAGACACCCTTAAAATTAACCCTGTTTTGGAAGTAAGATATGCCCTTCTGGAACATTTAGGGAATCTTCAAGATTGGACATGATTATGTACCAACATAGACAATAAATGCTATAGATCAGAGTAGAGAAAACCAGATCTATAGTTTATCTTAGAGCAAAGAGCATTTTGCTTCTTAGAAACAGGAGGAAATAATATACCATGATTTTGTCTTCCACCCTAACTACTTCAGTAGTTACTTTGAGACCAGGGAAGGTAATTGCCCTCCTTCAGCTAACTCTGCACACATATGGAACATACTAGCCTTGTACTCAAAGTCAGTTACTTTAGCATCTAAGATGGGTGCAGCACTGCTTGTCAAATTTTTCCAAAACAAGAGACAGTAAAAACTAGCCTTTCCCCAGGAGCAGAACTTCAAAATTAGATGTGTGATCAGAAACTTGGAGGAAAAAAAAAGAGTTGAGGCAACACTGTGCCATTTTCTACATGAGCTCCCTGCACCCCCGGCCTTTTTAAAAAATAAATTAACTCATCATGAGATTTTCAAATGCATTCTTTTAACATATGGTAAGAGTGTAAACATACTGGATTTATTTCAGGGGAAAAAGTAACCTGATTGATTCAAACAGTACCTCAGAATTTATTCAGTAATGTCAAAAGTCACAACTTCTTTTTATCACTTTGGATTCACAAAATTGCATCAGGGGAAGATATATGCTTGAGTGTGATTGCTCCCAGACATGCATTTTTTCCTCCATCAAGGATCTGAAATAATACCAAAAAGCCAACTTGTATTTGTGTGGGTTTTGGCGGCGCTCATCCAGAATGATTTCCCACTGAATGTTATGCCAAACCTGTAAAACAATAAGGATATATCCTGACAACAGTAATTTTCTCTCTGGCATCCAAAATTCAGATCCTTCTGTTGATAGAACTGTTCTCCGAATAAAACTATCCTGTATTGCCTCTGCTAGGTGAGGGGAGGAGTGCTGAGCAGGCAAGTATGGGAGTGAACATGTGAGAAATTAAAAGAACGTGAGCAATTGCTTAATAATAGAAGAGCTCTAATAGCGGAGATAATGGTATTCTTACACTTAGAAATGAGCAATGTGAAATTCAAAGCACAGTTTAGTTGAATGTAGAGAAAGTATACATTGGAATGAAGTCAAGTACTGCCAAGGATTAAGTCTTCATTCCTTTTCACTAGGACGAGTCCCTCCGGTGCACACGTGTCGCCACACTAATAGGCAGCAGGAGACACTGTTGCACTGTTTTCTTCCCAACATGAGAGGCCTGAGGATGAAATCAGAGATCATCTGCTTGTGAATGTGGGGAAAAGAACCCATTTTTACTGCAAGGATTTAATGTGATGTTGATGGTAAGTGACATGATCACTGAAAACAGATGCCATCTGGAGTCTCGCTGATTGATGTGCAAACCTCTGACAGCAGAAACCCATGTTGCCATTTTGCCTTCATGCTTGTCTTATTGAGATCTAGTCAGGAAAGGATCCTCTTCATTTCAAATGTTGGGACATGAATCACGCTGACAGAAAAATAAAAGGTCCTTCTATCTGGCCTTATTATTCCAAAGTGTAAGCAACAGAGGGAATTTTTCTAAAGGTGAGACTCAGAAATTTTGAAATCCCCTTTAACAAATTCTCCTCTTTAAATGAAGAACATTTTCACTAGAACCTGTTTTCTTGTTTAAAACAATGTTTTATTGTCCTTTCAGATGGTTGCTATAACTTTTATAGTGTTCGCTATTTTTCCAGTTCTATATGTGACAACTTTGATTAACTTGCAAAATGAGGAATTATGGGCCCTCATGCTTTTGTGTGAGCTTGGATGCTGCCATAGTACAAAGAGAAAACATGACTTCACCATGTGCAGTAAAAGAGGGACTGACTTGAATTAGGAAACCTCTCAGGAAGCAGCCAGAGAGCCTCTCCACCTGAACTAAGTTTGGGAGACGTGCAGTTTGGTTTTAATTGGTGCGGTCTGACCAAGCAAATCACAAGAATGAAGTATTTATAAGATCTAGAGTGAATGGTATTCTTTAGAATCTCAAAGAACGACATATTATGATAGATACTAATCGTACGTGATTCTGTAAAGAAAAGCACTTGGCAACAACATGAGAAAAGATGGCATTGGATAATATGTTGTAGTGAGTAGAAAGGCATCTGAACCCAAGCCTATAAATACTTCATTCCAAAGGTAGATCCTAATTATATTTTCTGAATTGGTTTTTGATTGGTTGGCCCATTTTATGTTTGTTTTAATAATAACATCTATTAAAGATTTTCTACTATAAAAGCAATATATTTTTCTCTTTTAAAAATTGGATAATTATAAGCAAAACCACCCATATTTTTACTACCCAAAGGCAACCAATATACTTTTCTATGCAGAAGTTTTTATATTTTTAAATATACACCACATATAATATTTTGTATTCTGCTTTTAAAACTTACTATATCACATAATATTTTTTGTATTAAATTCTAAATTTTCTTTTATTAGCTACCATGATAATCATCAAATGAAAGTACTATCATGTTCTTAATCTTTCGATCATTGATGTTTACCATTTCTTCTCATGATAACGAACAATTCTCTGCAAAGCTGTGTCTCTGGATCTTGGTTTATATTTATTTAACTGGTTTCCAGATATAGAATTATTAGTTTAAACTATAAAAAAATTTTAAAGGCTTTTGAGAGACACTGTGAAAGTGTTTTCTAGAACGATTGTTTCAATTTACACTCTCTCTAGCAGAGTGTGATATTATTCATTTTCATGGTTCATTCAAATGACTGATTTTTTTAACTCTTTTGGGATTCTGTGAGGCACAGTGGAATTTGGAAAGAGATGTGATTGCAGTTTGGCCCTTTGCTTAACCCCCTTAATGTCTCCATGTACAATTTTCTTCATCATGAGATGAATTATAAAATATCTCACAAAATTATTGTATGAAAAGACAGTAAAAATCAATGGAAAATAACTCATAATTTAAAAATATCCCGTAAGCACCTGCTGTGTATGAGATTATTCTACATACAAGTATTTTTTTACAAGTATTTTTTTTAACAGGGAACACCTAACAAATTTTTATTTTCTCCAGATGATAGTAGTTTAGGGAAGGAGAGGATGAAAATTTTTGGTTAGAGAATCAGGAGACCCACTTTCTATTTTACTCGTGCACTAACTTACTGTGTGACCTTTTGCACAAATTACTTAACCTCTTTGGGTCTTCATTTCTTCATCAAGAAGGGCAGTGGATTTAACCAGATTATCTCTAAAGTGCTTTCTGACTCTAAGATTCTTTGATGCTATCAAAACCATTTTTCCAGAAAAGAATGACCTTTCTAACTACTCCTCCTTCCGAAATCCAAATGGAGAGTGTCTGCAATATTTATTTCCAAAACCTTTCAGTGAGTTCAAATCTATATGTCTATGCTGGCGTAACTTTCATGTTCCTATCCAAATTCACTTTAAAGAAATATCATGATGAGAGCATAATCTTTGTGTGATCCTTTTGTCAGTTAAACAAAAACAGAAGAAAGTTACAACAAAGAATCCTTTAAAAAATGTAAGTATACTGCAGAATGTGCCAATTTATTTCCTAAGTTTTGTAGCATAATGGTCACTGGTTTCAGTGGGAATTTCATACAGACCTCTCAGATTAGAATTTGGGGGTCATGACTACAGCACAGTAGATATCCTATCTCAAAAGATAGTAACACCTTATCTGGGCTGCAGGGAACATTTATCTTGTTGATTTCACTTTTGTATACACTCTTAAATATGATGCTGACAAAGAAAAAATCATATATCTTTTTCCTAGCAGGATTTTGTTACAGAACACTTAGCTAGATTATTTTAAAAATAACAGCTTTATTGAGATATAATTCACATATCATAAAATTCACCCTTTAAAGTGTATAATTCAGTAGTTTTTAGTATGTTCACTGAGCTGTAAAGCCATCACCATCGATGTGTTTTTAAAACAAAATGAAAGTGTGTAGACAGTACACCAACCACTTGCTTCTGTTTATTGGATTCGGTATTACGTGTAGATTTTTTTTTTTTTCACTCAAGACATGGCTCAGTTGTAAGAATTTAAACTCTTCAGAGTTAATGAAATAATTGCTGTGTTGTGGGCACATTTTCAATTTAATTCAAAATCCACCATCTATCAAATCATACTTTGAAATCTTTTGTTTACATAATATAGAAAAATTGAAAGTGTGTGTGTCTGATTGTTTTGCAATACGATGAAAGGTGAATAAGAGGCTGAGGAGGATTCATGTGTTTTTCAATTTATTTAAAATATTTAGAGTCATTTAAAAATTTTGCCTCCCCCTGTTGACTTAGAATTCTAATGGATGATTAAATATCAAGGCCAGAGGTGGTGGGGACGGGGAGGGGAGGAACATCTGAAGGTGATGGAGGGATAATAATTGTCTTTTCAAGCCATGAAAAAAACCCAGAACAGGGCTTCCCTGGTGGCGCAGTGATTGAGAGTCCGCCTGCCGATGCAGGGGACACGGGTTCGTGCCCTGGTCTGGGAGGATCCCACATGCCGCGGAGCGGCTGGGCCTGTGAGCCATGGCCGCTGAGCCTGCGCGTCCGGAGCCTGTGCTTCGCAACGGGAGAGGCCACAACAATGAGAGGCCCCCGTGCCGCAAAAAAAAAAAAAAAAAAAAAAACCCAGAACAACAAAACCCTTCTTATATTTTGAGAAAGCATAGGTATGATTCAAAGTGATAAATAATAATAACTGAGACATTTATATTTTTATCCTAAACATTTCATAAGATCAATTATGAAAAAGTTAACTAGATTTTTCTTTTACTTAAACCTCTGCAATAAGCTTGCTAGTAATCTTTTCTTAACTATTTTGTAAACAAGCTGAATAACTTACTACTGCATCGAATGACTTTTTAGTAACTTGTACTACTGATGCTATAAAAAACACAACACTACCTTTGTAAATATAGATAAAACCTTTTCTCTTTAACACTCCACTATAAACTTTTCAGTGTAGCATCTCATTTTTCTTTCCCAGCCCATCTCTTCAGAAATGAATGGGTTGTCATAAATTATTCTCTCACTGTTAAATTCTCTCACCCATGGAAAATTTGAAGTAAATCTCTCACTAGAGAGGTGAAAAAGAAGAGGCCTAACATTCTTGCTAGGACCTCAGGACAGACTGTAATGATAAGAGCCTCTTCTCTAAATGTTTATGCAAATTACTTGAAATGACCTTGAATAAGTCATTTAACATTCACATGCCTTATTTTCCTCATCCACCAAATGAGAGTGAAGAGTGGTCTAGTTAGGTGGTTGCTTATGATGATCAAAAATATAACATCAACTAATTGTATATCTTTTGTCCCTCAGAAAGACATTAAAAACTAATATTTTCAATATGACTAAATTTTCTATGATACCTTTATCTGTATTTGGGGAACTAGTTGAACTCAATCTAAAATACACTGAAACATTGGAAAGGTATAAATAAACTAACTCATATTATGGTATTGTAGAGACATTATAAACATTGATTTTTGTTCTTGAGTTTTTAGGTGAGCATTGAGATATATAAGACGCAAAGTTAGCTTGAGGAAAATAAAATGACTCATAATGAGACATAAGAAATATTCAGCAAAAGTGTGGGACAGTTAGCAGAGATTAAATACTTAGCTGAGAAAAAACAAACTTGGATACAATAGACACTGGTAATATTGGGCATGATTTTCATTTTTGTAAAATTGGTTGGTTATTTCTGGGAATGTTCTGTATTTTATAAATATGATTTATATCTTAGTTGGATGCTACTTACTGAGGCAGCGTTGTTCTCTAGAAAAAAGACTGATGCCCTCTACTGTCATCTTATTTCCTCTGCTTGCTGTCAAAACAGGAGGGAAAGGGCAAAACCCAAGAAAAGTGGTCATGGAACAGTACTGTTAGTAGCACCCCATGGGCTGAATCATCTGCCTATGTCTGACTGTTTTATAACTTCACTCTGAAGTGAGTTCACATCATCATTAGAGGAACAAACATAACTGTTTTTAAAAGATTTTTTTAGTAATACCATCTGATAGAAATATATGCTGTGGAAATTCAGGAAAACTCATATGAGGTGGAAATATCTTTTGTATGAGATTTCTCTTGAAGTGAAACTAAAATGGATTCCTTTGGTAATCAGAAGAAACCTTAGTCAAAAATTCTTTTGGAACTAATGAGTTTTGGAACTTACTCCACGAAGCGACCAAAAATATTTAAAGTGTATGCTGACCGGACAGGCCTAGAATTGTTATTTTTTATTATTTTATCAAGGCCCATGGAAAATTCTGGCTGTAGATGGCAGCATCACACTAACACATCCATTCTAAAGCCTCCTAGGGCGAATTTGCGAGAAAGATGCTAAAAGCTCTGGTGCCTGGAGGACTACAGTTCATTCACTAGAAACCAGCCACAATTTTTCTTTGTCAAGGATGAAAACTTTCCTGGACTCTGCAAGCATCCACCTCTGAATTCACTACATTTAAATTTATCCTCAAGGTTGTGAGTGTGTTCCTTTAGTTGTGGGGTTTGGCAGACACAAAAGATATGAATTTTATTAGAACTTCTGAAAATACCAGTTATAGGGCCTTTGAAAACCCAGAGTTGTCAGCATTTCACATTAATGGGTCTTTTATTTGTTTATTTTTCTTCCTGATTTATAGACAGCACCCCATTATAGAGGTAATATATCTTCATTTAAATAACTTTCAAGTTATTTATGACTGGCAATGACTTTGAGGCTGGGGTGTTTTACTTTGTTTTATTTTTGTTAACAGGTTCATTCCGGTGCTAGTGATAATAGTATAACCTAAAATAAAGGCAGTTTTACACAGTTCTCTGGATGATTGGAATAATCTAGTTAATTGCATTAAAGACCCAAATTTTTCATGAAAAGTCCTTTTTCATTTCCAACTATATTCAAACTTAAGTTTTTAACAAAAGCAAATAATAAGTAATCAACAAATGATGAAAACACACTATGGCACATACTAAGTATGGCTCTTTTATACCTTACTTTCTTTTTTTTTTTTCTTTCTTTTTTTTTTTTTTGCGGTACACGGGCCTCTCACTGTTGTGGCCTCTCCCGTTGCGGAGCACAGGCTCCGGACGCGCAGGCTCAGCGGCCATGGCTCACGGGGCCAGCTGCTCCGCGACATGTGGGATCTTCCCGGACCGGGGCACGAACCCGTGTTCCCTGCATCGGCAGGTGGACTCTCAACCACTGCGCCACCAGGGAAGCCCTCTTATTTTCATTTAATCCTTGTTACAAACCTATAGTTATTCTTATTTTGCGCATAAGGAAGCAAGCGCAAAGAGTTCAGTGACTTGCCCAAGATTTCACATCTAATCGTGGTGGAGCGAAGCTGCAATACAGGTTTTTTATTCTCAGGTCAGTTTCTTCAGAGCCATTGTAGCTGCTTCTCTGAGGAGACTGGTAAGACATGAGAGATTTAAAACAGGAAAATGGATATAATTTGTAAGCACTTGGAATGGGTAGGTGGGTGATTTTTAAAATTTGCTTCTTCATTCAATAGATATTTATTAAATGTCTGGTATGTTTTAGGCCCAGGATAAGAACTGAGGAAACACTGACATAGTCTAACATACATAGTTCTTGCCTTTTTGTAGTCTGTAGGGAGAAACTAACACACACATAGATTATAACATAACACAGTGTAGTCTATCATTGCATTTAGTACATTGTAATATGTGGTAATGTGGTAACACAGAGAAGGCAAATCTTACCTGGGATAGAGGGGAAGAGAGTTTTCTTGAAGGAAATATTTCAGTTGTGTCTTATAGGCTGGACTAGACAATTGGAAGGGATAGAGGAGGGGCATTCCAAACAGTGGAGCAGCATAAACCAAAGACAGCATGGTACGCACATTAAATAACAATCTAGCTCTAATACTAAAGTGCAAAATTTAGAAAATAATTTTATTGAGTTCAAAGGGAAGAAACAGGGTCACTATTTTCTTGTCAACCCTTACTATAACCTAAAACCTATTATAATAATGCTAAATCTCAAGGACACTTACATTACAACCTTAACCATCAAAAATATAGTTAAGTACCTGGGAGAGGAAAGAAAATAAGAACATTGACAGTTCTTGAATAGCATTCATGCTGTCTCAACACTTCACATTAACTCTGTGATATTAATATTAATGTACCTGTTTTATGATAAGACTTAAAAACATTAAGGAACTTGCCCTTGGCAAGCTAGGAGAAGGTAGAGCCAGAGTTGGTGGTGCAGTGACTCTAAAGCCCATGGTTTTTTTATGCTTTTGTAGGAAAGGAAAAATATCTTTTCCCCCCTACCCTTCCAAGATCTTGACTGGGATCCCTGTAACAAAAGACAGATTAACAAGAGAAAAGCATACAAATTTATTTAATATGAGTTTTATGTGACACAGGAAGCTTTGTAAGGAAATGAAGACCCTAAGAATGATTTTATGCAAGTGTAATGAAGAGTGGAAAGTCGTGGGAGAATGTGATAGGACAAAAAGAGTATAAGGCAAATGTAGTAAACTGGGGGAGACTTAGTAGGGCCAATTTGATCAGAGTCCTCTCAGCGTCCCTCTGTCTTCAGAGATAAGGATGCTCCTTTCCTCCAGGTACTGGAGGGGAGAACCTCTCACATGAGGGTCTTATGACCTGCTTCAGGGAGAGGTCAGAAAGTTCTTCCTGTACTTGCTGTGTCTCAAATTCCTTTAGCTTAAGATATTCACTATGCCAACAGGTAGCAGGTCCTGAACCCCATCACTTTCTTTCCTCATAGGAGCCAAAAGTTAAGCATTGCTAAGTCTAAACACTATGACTTCCTACACACTTCACCCGTAAGACAAGTTCCTTGAACTCTGACTCTGGTGGTTTACTTTCATAAATCACAAATCCAGTCTCATGCCTACTGCTCAACATCTCAGACATAGATTAAAAATTAACTTCCTCTCTCTGCCTCAGTCTTACCTCTCTCTGCCATCAGCACCACACTGCATACAACTTAAGTCATTTTCCTAAAACAGAACTAGTCACATCAGTTATCCAAACAAAAACCTTTACTGCCTTCCAGTTTTCTTCATCATAAAGTTCAAACTCCTTAGCATAGTATTCAAGGCTATTCACTTAGACCTGGCTTTGTCTAGCTGTCTTTTTCTCTCCTTCCCTCCCTCTCTCCCCTTCTCCCTCTCCTTTTCCCTCTCTCTCTCTTTCTCCCTCTCCTTCTCCCTCTGTCTCTCCCACTTCTTCTGTCTTTCCCTCTCCATTTGTCTCTTCTTCTTCCTGTTTCCCCCCCCGCCATCTCTGTGTCTCTCTCTATCTCATCCCCTTCCCTTTTACCATGACTCTTGTCACACCAGAGTATTTATTGTTCCCTGAACATAGTATGTTCTCTTCCCCTAAAGTGTAATTTTCTATCTGATATGATCTGACAAAATCCAATTCATCTCTCAAGGCATATTTAAATGTCAGCAACCCTGTGACATCTTCCCCTCTCTCCCTGGTTAAATTAATAGTTCTTCTTCATACTACCACAATACTATTGTCACCTTTATTAGTGCACTTAGTGTTTTGTTTTACAGTTAGCTGTGTACATATATGCCTGTTAAATTGTGAGTGTGTTCATGCTCATCTTAGGGTATGAAAGTCATTAGCAGTACCTCAGAAACTAAATTGATGGACACTCAGAATGTTTATTGAATGAATGAAGCTCAGTTATCTGAATTCACAGACGCATTAAATATAAAGAATTAGGGTAGGAGTCAAGATGGTGGAGTAGGAAGACACGGAGTTCTCATCTCCTCACAAGTAGGGCACCTGCCAGGTGCTGGTGGGGGACCTCAGACACCTAAAGTGATGGGAGGAATCCCCAAGCGACCGGTGAGGAATCCCCGAGGATGTGGGGGCCAAGGAAGGAGGGGAGGAAAAGTGGAGGCTGGATGGGACAGGCACCCCTGAGGGGCAGCTGGGGGAGGGGAGGGGTTCCCACACTCAGAGGGGCCCACCCATGGAGTGGGGATTAACAGGAATGGGGAGAGACCTTTGGGGTGTCAGGGGATCAGAGGGGAACGAGGCTAGGGTCTCCCCCACCCGCTCGAGCCCCAGCGAGACTGTTGGGGCCCCAGGACTAAACCTCAGCCCTCCAGGGCCCTCTTTGTCCAGGCTGAGCCTAGGCCCTGCCCCCCACCTAAGCCCCGGCCCCCAACCAAGGCCTTTTCTGGCTTTGTTTTTGCTCTTGTGGTTCTGTTTTGCCTTGTTTTTGTTTCATTTATACTTTTATTTTTTCTAACATGTTTTTTATTTTTCTAATTTTTATTTTTTTATTCTTTGTTATTGTTTGGCTCTTTTTCTTTTTCCTGCCACACAGTGCCGCTTGTGGGATCTTGATTCCCACTCTGGGGGTCAGGCCTGAGCTCCCGTGGTGGGAGCACCAAGTCCAAACCTCTGGACTAACAGAGAACCTCAGACCCCAGGGAATATTAATCGGTGTGAGGTCCCCCAGAGGTCCTCATCTCGGCACCAAGACCCAGCTCTACCCAACTGCCTGCAAACTCCAGTACTGGACGCCTCAGGCCATACAACCAGGAAGACAGGAACACAGCCCCACCCATCAAAAAAAAAAAAAAAGGGGCTTCCCTGGTGGCGCAGTGGTTGAGAGTCTGCCTGCCGATGCAGGGGACACGGGTTCGTGCCCCCGTCCGGGAGGATCCCACGTGCCGCAGAGCGGCTGGGCCCGTGAGCCATGGCCGCTGAGCCTGCACGTCCGGAGCCTGTGCTCCACAGCGGGAGAGGCCACAACAGTGAGAGGCCCGTGTACCGCAAAAAAAAAAAAAAAAAAAGAGAAAACAAAAAAATAAGTTACAGTTGAAGGAGCAAGGTAAAAACCTACAAAACCAAATAAATGAAGAGGAAATAGTCAAACTACCTGAAAAAGAATTCAGAGTGATGATAGTAAAGATGATCCAAAATCTCAGAAATAGAATGGAGGCAGAGATCGAAAAAATACAAGAAATGTTTAACAAAGAACTAAAGAACAAAGAGTGATGAACAACACAGTAACTGAAATGAAAAATACACTAGAAAGAATCAATAGCAGGATAACTGAAGCAGAAGAACAAATAAGTGAGCTGGAAGAAGAATGGTGGAAATAACTGCTGAGGAGCATAATAAAGAAAAAAGAATGAAAAGAATTGAGGACAGTCTCAGAGACCTCTGGGAGAACATTAAACTCACAAGCATATGAATTATAGGGGTCCCAGAAGAAAAAGAGAAAGAGACAGGGCCTGAGGAAATATTTGAAGAGATGATAGTCAAAAAATTACCTAACATGGGAAAGGAAATAGCCACCCAAGTTCAGGAAGCTCAGAAAGTCCCATAAAGGATAAACCCAAGGAGAAACACACCAAGACACATATTAATCAAACTAACAAAAATTAAATTCAAAGAAAACATATTAAAAGCATCAAGGGAAAAGCAACAAATAACATACAAGGGAATCCCTATAAGGTTATCAGCTGATTTTTTAGCAGAAACTCTGCAAGCCAGAAGTGAGTGGCAGGACATATTTAAAGTGATGAAAGGGAAAAGCCTACAACCAAGATTACTCTACCAAACGAGGATCTCATTCAGATTTGACGGAGGGATCAAAATCTTTACAGACAAGCAAAATCTAAGAGAATTCATCTCCACCAAACCAGCTTTACAGCAAATGCTAAAGGAACTTCTCTAGGAAGGAAACACAAGAGAAAAAAAGACCCACAAAAACAAACCCAAAACAATTAAGAAAATGGTAATAGGTACATATCGATAATTACCTTGAATGTAAATGAATTAAATGCTCCAACCAAAAGACACAGACTGGTTGAATGGATACAAAAACAAAACCCATATATATGCTGTCTACAAGAGACCCACTTCAGACCTAGGCACACATACAGACTGAAAGTGAGGGGATGGAAAAAGATATACCATGCAAATGGAAATCAAAAGAAAGCTGGAGTACCAATACTCATATCAGATAAAATAGACTTTAAAATAAAGACTGTTACAAGAGATAAGGAAAGACACTGCATAATGATCAAGGGAACAATCCAAGAGGAAGATATAACAATTATAAATATATATGCACCCAACATCGGAGCACCTCAATATTTAAGGCAAATGCTAACAGCCATAAAAAGGGAAATAGTAACACAATAATAGTGGGGGACTTTAACACCCCACTTACACCAATGGACAGATCATCCAGACAGAAAATACATAAAGAAATGCAAGCGCTAAATGACACAATAGACCAGATAGATTTAATTGATATTTATAGGACATTCCCCCTGAAAGCGGCAGAATACACTTTCTTCTCAAGTGCACACAGAAGATTATCCAGAACAGATCACATCTTGGGTCACAAATCAAGCCTCAGAAAATTAAAGAAAATTGAAATCATATCAAGCATATTTTCTGACCACAATGCTTTGAGATTAGAAATCAATTGCAGGAAAAAAAAACTGTCAAAAACACAAACATATGGAGGCTAAATAGTGTACTGCTAAATAACCAAGAGATCACTGAAGAAATGAAAGAGGAAATCAAAGAATACCTAGAAACAAATGACAATGAAAACATGACAACCCCAAACCTATGGGATGCAGCAAAAGCAGTTCTAAGAGGGAAGTTTATAGCAATTCAATCTCACCTCAGGAAATAAGAAAAATCTCAAGTAAACAATGTAACCTTACACGTAAAGCAACTAGAGAAAGAAGAAGAAGAACAACAAAAAAACCCCCGAAGTTAATAGAAGGAAGGAAATTATAAAGATCAGAGCAGAAATAAATGAAATAGAAACAAAGAAAACAATAGCAAAGATCAATAAAGCTAAAAGTTGGTTCTTTGAGAAGCTAAAGGAAATTGATAAACCTTTTGCCAGACGCATCAAGAAAAATAGGGAGGGCTTCCCTGGTGGCGCAGTGGTTGAGAGTCCGCCTGCCGATGCAGGGGACACAGGTTCATGGCCCGGTTCGGGAGGATCCCACATGCCGTGGAGCGGCTGAGCCCGTGAGCCATGGCCGCTGAGCCTGCGCGTCCGGAGCCTGTGCTCCGCAACGGGAGAGGCCACAACAGTGAGAGGCCCGTGTACCGCAAAAAAGAAAAAAAAAAAAATGGAGAAGACTCAAGTCAATAGAATTGGAAATGAAAAAGGAGAAATTACAACTGACACTGCAGACGTACAAAGGATCATAAGAGATTACTACAAGCAACTATATGCCAATAAAATGGACAACTGGAAGAAATGGGCAAATTCTTGGAAAGGTACAATTTTCCAAGACTGAACCTGGAAGAATTAGAAAATATAAACAGACCAATCAGAAGTAATGAAATTGAAACTAATTTAAAATCTTCCAGCAAATAAAAGTCCAGGACCAGATGGCTTCACAGGTGAATTCTATCAAACATTTAGAGAAGACCTAACACCTATCCTTCTCAAACTCTTCCAAAAAATTGCAGAGGGAGGAACACTCCCTAACTCATTCTACAAGCCACCATCACTCTGATACTGAAACCAGACAAAGATATCACAAAAAAAGAAAATTACAGACCAATACCATTGATGAACATAGATGCAGAAATCTTCAACAAAATTCTAGCACACAGAATCCAACAACACATTAAAAGGATCATACACTATGATCAAGTGGGATTTATCCCAGCGATACAAGGATTCTTCAATATATGCAAATCAATCAATGTGTTACACCATATTAACAAACTGAAGGATAAAAACCATATGATCAACTCAATAGAGGCAGAAAAAGCTTTTGACCAAGGTCAATACCCATTTATGATAAAAACTCTCCAGAAAGTGGGCACAGAGGGAACCTACCTCAACATAATAAAGGCCATATATGACAAACCCACAGAAAACATCATTCTCAATGGTGAAAAACTGAAAGCATTTCCTCTAAGATCAGGAACAAGACAAAGATGTCCACTCTCACCACTATTATTCAACATAGTTTTGGAAGTCCTAGTCATGGCAATCAGAGATGAAAAAGAAATAAAAGGAATCAAAACTGGAAAAGAAGAAGTAAAACTGTCACTGTTTGTAGCTGACATGATACTATACATAGAGAATCCTAAAGATGCCACCAGAAAACTACTAGAGCTAATCAATGAATTTGGTAAAGTTTCAGGATACAAAATTTATGCACAGAAATCTCTTGCATTCCTATACACTAACAATGAAAGATCAGAAAGAGAAATTAAGGATACAACCCCATTTACCATCTCAACAAAAATAATAAAATACCTAGGAATAAACCTACCTAAGGAGGCAAAAGACCTGTACTCAGAAAACTCTAAAACACTGATGAAAGAAATCAATACAAACAGATGGAGAGAAATATGATACAAACAGATGGAGAGATATACCATGTTCTTGGATTGGAAGAATCAATATTGTGAAAATGACTATACTACCCAAAGCAATCTACAGATTCAGTGCAATCTCTATCAAATTACCTATGGCATTTTTCACAGAATTAGAACAAAAATTTTTACAATTTTTATGGAAACAAAAAAGACCCCAAATAGCCAAAGAAATCTTGAAAAAGAAAAAGGGAGCTGAAGGAATCAGGCTTCCTGACTTCAGACTGTACTACAAAGCTACAGTAATCAAGACAGTATGGGGACTTCCCTAGTAGCACAGTGGTTAAGAATCTGCCTGCCAGGGGACGTGAGTTAAATCCCTGGTCCAGGAAGATCCCACACGCTGTGGAGAAATAAAGCCCACAAGCCACAACTACTGAGCCCACGTGCTGCAATTACTGAAGCCCGTGCACCTAGAGGTCATGCTCCACAACAAGAGAAGCCACCGCAGCGAGAAGCCTGTGCATTGCAAGGAAGATAACCCCTGCTTGCCACAACTAGAGAAAGTCCGCGCACAGCAACGAAGACACAACGCAGCCAAAAAAAAAGACAGTATGGTATTGGCTCAAAAACAGAAATATAGATCAAAGGTACAGGATACAAAGCCCAGAGATAAACCCATGCACCTATGGTCACCTAATCTATGACAAAGGAAGCAGGAATATACAAGGGAGAAAAGACAATCTCTTCGATAAGTGATGCTGGGAAAACTGGATAGCTACATGTAAAAGAATGAAATTAGAACACTCCCTAACACCATACACAAAAATATACTCAAAATTGATTAAAGACTTAAATGTAAGATGGGGCACTATAAAACTCTTAGAGGAAAACATAAGAAAAACACTCTTTGACATAAATCACAGCAACATCCTTTTTGACCCACCTCCTAGAGAAATGGAAATAACAACAAAAATAAACAAGTGGGACCTAATTAAACTTAAAAGCTTCTTGCACAGCAAAGGAAACTATGAACAAGACGAAAAGACAACCCTCAAAATGGGAGAAAATATTTGCAAACGAAGCAACTGACAAAGGACTAATCTCCAAAATATACAAACAGCTCATGCAACTCAATATCAAAAAAATAAACAACCCAATCCAAAAATGGGCGGAAGACCTAAATAGACATTTCTCCAAAGAAGACATACAGATGGCCAAGAGGCACATGAAAAGATGCTCAACATCACTAATCATTAGAGAAATGCAAATCAAAACTACAATGAGGTATCACCTCACACAAGTCAGAATGGCCATCATCAAAAATCTACAAACAATAAATGCTGGAGAGGGTGTGGAGAAAAGGGAACACTCTTGCACTGTTGGTGGGAATGTAAATTGATACAGCCACTATGGAGAACAGTATGGACGATCATTTAAAAACTACAAATAGAAATACCATATGACCCAGCAATCCCACTATTGGGCATATACCCTGAGAAAACCATAATTCAAAAATACACACGTACCCCAATGTCCACTGTACTATTTACAATAGCCAAGACATGGAAACAACCTAAATGTCCATTGACAGATGAATGGTTAAAGAAGATGTGGTACAATATATACAATAGAATATTACTCAGCCATAACAAGGAACGAAATTGGGTCATTTGTAGAGATGTGGATGAACCTAGAGTTTGTCATACAGAGTGAAGTAAGTCAGAAAGAGAAAGACAAATATCGTATTTTAACGCACATATGTGGAATCTAGAAAAATGGTACAGGTGAACCTATTTGCAGGGCAGGAGTAGAGATGCAAATGTAGGGAATGGGCATGTGGACACAAGGGTGGGGAAGGGGAGGGTGGGACAAACTGGGAGATTAGGATTGACATTTATACACTACCATGTTTAAAACAGATAGCTAGTGGGAACCTGCTGTATAACAGCTCAGCTCGGTGCTCTGTGTTGACCCAGATGGGTGGGATGTGTTGGGGGGCATGGGAGGGAGGTCCAAGAGGGAGGGGATATGTGTATACATACAGCTGATTCTCTTCATTGTACAGCAGAAACTAACACAACATTGTAAAGCAACTATACTGCAGTTAAAAAATAATAAAATAAAATAAAACCAGGCCACTTTCTCACTACATTAAAAATATATATATATAATGAATTAGGAAGGGAAAAATGAGATTACAAATTATGATAGGAATCCTGATTTTAGCAAAAATGACAGCTCTCAGCAAGGGGAAGATAGAAAACCATATAAAACACAAATAACTAAAAATACCAGTCTGGGACCGTTTCCTGTGGAGCCAAACATCCAATTTGTTTCAGCGTACCTTGAGTGGCACTATTACTACATAATACAATATAATTGTTACTAAGAGTAATGATCCTATATCATTATGAAAGCATTTACAATTTGTTCTGTGTAGTGTGTTTAAGTAAGACAGATAGCTAGTGGGAAGAAGCCGCATGGCACAGGGATATTGGCTCGGTGCTTTGTGACAGCCTGGAGGGGTGGGATAGGGAGGGTGGGAGGGAGGGAGACGCAAGAGGGAAGACATATGGGAACATATGTATATGTATAACTGATTCACTTTGTTATAAAGCAGAAACTAACATACCATTGTAAAGCAATTATACCCCAATAAAGATGTTAAAAAAAAAAAAAGAATCCACCTGCCAATGCAGGGGACACGGGTTCAACCCCAGGCCAGGGAAGATCCACATGCAGTGGAGCAACTAAGCCCTTGCGTCACAACTACTGAGCCTGCGGTCTAGAACCCGCGAGTCACAACTACTGAGCCCGCGAGCCACAACTACTGAAGACCGTGCACCTAGAGCCCTTGCCCCACAACAAGAGAAGCCACCGCAGTGAGAAGCCCACACACCACAACGAAGCATAGCCCCCACTCGCTGCAACTAGAGAAAGCCCGTGCACAGCAGTGAAGACCCAACGCAGACAAAATAAATAAATAAAATAAAAATAAAAGGTATCAAAAAAAAGAACTCTTACAACTCAACAGCAAAGGACACACAGTTCAATTTCAAAATGGGCAAAGGACTTGAATAGACAATGGTCAATAAGTACATGAAACGATGCTCAACAAAATTTGTCATTAGGACAATGCAAAGTAAAACCGCAATGAAATACCACTTTACATTCATTAGGATAGCTATAATTTTTTAAAAAAGGAAAAAGAAAATAATAAGTGTTGGTAAGGATGTACAGAAATTGGAACACTGTACTTTGCCTGTGTGAATATAAACGGATGCAGCTGCACCATTTTATATTAAAGCAGTTTGGTGTTTCCTCAGAAAGGTATAGAATTACCATATGATCCACAAATTTTGGTCCTAGAATAAAGAATTGAAAACATGTGTTCATAAACAAATCTTCAAAGCAACAAAACGTAAACAAATCTTCAAAGCAACACTACTCATAATAACTAAAATGTGAAAATAATTCAAATATCCATCAACTAATGAATGGATTCAACAAATGTTAACATTTTGCTATGTTGGCTTTAGTTTTGTTTTTCAAGAAATAAAATATTACAAGTAAAGTCCCTTTTGTATCCCTCCTTCATCCCATTTCCCTCCCTCTTGCTCCCAGAGACAGCCACTGTCCTGAACTTGGTATGTGTGACTCAATCCCATTTATTTTTAAATATTTTTTTACATGTTGAATCCATAAACAATATATAGTATTGTTTGATGTGATTTTTAAACTTTATATGAAAAGTATCACACCTATCCAGCTGCATTTTGCTTTTATCACTCAACTTTTTAAATATATTATAAAATTTATGTAATTTTAAGACCTTAAAAGACTGTCGCAAATGTCTCCTAACTTTGTCTCCCTCCCTTTAGTGTTCCGCTATCTCCAGTGCAACCCTGTTTAACTATTTCATCAGTTGAAAATTCTGATGAATCAAGGTAATATATGACATAAAAACCAATTCTGTAGTCCAAAAATACAGTCTTACTATGTTATACATATTTTTCTGTTATAACTAAAATTATAGAATTTAAGCTATAAGACATAAACCATTCAAAGAAAATCATAGTTAAAAGGTTCAACAAGTACCCAAGAATCTTTGTTTAATTATATTTCAATTTCTGGAGAACATTGGCCATATATGTAATGCAAGTATTTATTTAAAAAATTAACACTATTGAGAAATGTAAGTATATTCAAAATGTTCAAATAATTTCGCAATAAAACCATACAAAGTCAAAAGTATGGGCTAGATCATAACTATATTTAATGTCAAACACACATGGTTCTGTGTGTTTGTATCTTTAAATCAGAACTTGCAAAGTTGTATTCTCAGACCAATACTTCAGCTTCAACCATATTTGTTTTGAGAAACTAATTTTATCAAGGCGTGAACTTTGGTGTTTGATGGTTTTATACATCCTTCAGGTACCCCTACACCCCACTGGAGTCTGGCTATTTTTCATTACTGAGTATGTGACAAAGGCAACCTCTCTTTTGACTCAGGAAATACATTTATTCTGACCTGGAGTGTGATGTAAGTCCCTGATCTTCTCTTCCCTCTCCCATCTCATATTGTGCTCTTACTGTCAGCTACAAGAACTCAAAGATGGACCAGAGGTTTGGCTCCGGTACCTGAGCATTAGGTTGGCAATTCATTTATGCATCTTTCTGCCTAATGCATGATCCGCCTCAATAACAGTATTTTCCTGGGTGGTATTTTTTGTTGTTGATCATTATGCTTAAATATGGGTTCTTATATTTCCCTGTGAATCATTATATCAACATAGGTGTGGTTAGGTAAACACAAAGGAGATAAATGAGCTAAATCTGAACCTGTAGAAACACTTTATTTTCAGTGCTTATAGTAATGACTTGCACATTTGTAATATTTCTTTCTGGCTTCTTTTCATGGGGCGGGGGAGGGCGGTATTGAGTGTGCAAGCAAAAAAAAAAAAAAAGAAGAAGATAGGTGGAGGTTGGTGGGGAATGCTTCCCACCAAGAGCTCAAGACATCTAAGGTGAAAATTGGCTTTTGAGTAACAAATATGCACGTGAAACACTTAAAAGAAAACAAAGATACCTAATAGTTCTCAGGTAGAATTAGTCATCATAACTTTGTAATACCTTCTAAAGTGTGCTTCTTTGAACTTTCAGTTGAAATGAAACCCGTGTCAATTAGCATGCAGCTTCTTGTCTTGGATATCAACACGTTTTAAAACCGGGTAGAGAAGTCAACTTCAGTGTTAATCTAGGAACACCCTAGATTAACCTTGAAACTTCTTTTAGCTTTAAAACATACAACCTCTCAACTCTACAGAAAAGTAGGTGTTCGTTGAGGAACTTTTCAGCTTGTTTGTGCTTCATCCTCATTCTTGGTTTTCATAGAGATAATAGTTCCTAATAATAATTGTTTCCAGTGAAAGGAAGTTCAAGGCAAGTTGAAAATACTTTTGAATGAGCTCAAACAATTTACAATTTCTATAGAATGCAGCACTCTCCTACTCATAGGTAATATTGTTTGATCATTGTTAACATGTTAGGTACAAGATCAGTGATTTCTGCTTGATAATACCTTTCACTTTAAAGTGTATTTAGTGTTTGCTTATCATCTGGTTTTAATGTGGTAGAGTCATAATACATAAAAGAGTATTTTCACTAGGGACATCTTTTGGGTTACACCCATTAACACAAAAGTTGTAATGTTTTCCAAAATACCTTCATTTAATTACCAGTTATGCTGAACTTTTCACAAGTTGCATCAATGATGAATCACTTAAACTAAAATCCACGAATGTGTACAATAGAACAAAAGAGAGGCGCAAAAGAAGTTTCAGCCTCTAGACAAAAGTAGAATTTTTCAAAAGGTACAAAGAAATAACCTTTTGTCAACTTCCCATCCTATAGAAGAGCTGTAAAAGACTAAAGAGCCTAGCACCATGTAAACATTAATAGAAAACTAATATTTCAGCAGGTGTGCATGTTGCTTTTTAAACTGAATACAGTTATCCTTTGATCATATCTCTGAAAAGATTTTCTTTCCCAGATATGTTGCAGCCACTTTTCTTAAAGGTATAGCTTTCCTTTCTGGAAATTTCTTGATATCATTATTAGTTTTTGTTAAAAAAGAAACTCAATAAAAGTAATTTGAAAAGAAATTATTGGCCATTCTGCTTTTAGAATTTCTCCTCTTTAGATAAATTTACTAACTTCTGCTATTAGTCATGCCATTAACTGATATTAAGTTTTAATACAGTCAGAATTATACTTTTCTTCATAAGGTCACATTATATTAATATAATAATTAAGCACACTAATCAAGTATTTATAGTATTCCTATTCCATATTTAGGACTGGACTATGTACTGTGTTAGGAAAATATAAGAAATGGTTACTGCCTTCAAGGAGCTTACAATCTGAGGGAATGACATTAACATATATTAATATAGTATGTGCGGGATTAAAAATATACATGACACCAAAATAATAGCCAGCCAAATTGTCTACAATTAGAAAAGTCATTTAAAAAAAAACTATAAAAATTTCTTTAAGCTATAAAATATATTAACATGTTTTGAAGGTACCACCACTGCAAAATGCTTTCACCAAGTTTTGTCAAGGCCCTATAGACATAACCTAAGGACAAACCTCTCCATCTCTGCTACAAATACTTTCATTCAAACCTGCATCATATCTTGCCTACAAGCTAGACTTCCTGCCTCTCTATAACCTTATCTTCTCTTAAATCTGTCATCCATATTGCACCCAGAACAATCTGCCTACAACTGCTTGCTTAAAACTTCAGCAATTTCTCATTGCCAACTGAATAAAGCCCAAGTTCTTTAATGTGCATGTAAGACCTCTGGCCCCTCATTGCCCAATCCTTTCTTCTGCATCGCTCCATCTGGACTTTTATGTTCTAGTTATACTGGATTTTCTTTATTGTTGCAAATACACACATACTATTTCATACCTTTGGTGCCTTTTTTTCTTATGTTCCCTCTACCTGGATTGCCCTTCCCATGAATCTTTGTTTGTCTAATTCTTACTCATCTTTTAAGACTGCAGGGCTTCCCTGGTGGCGCAGTGGTTGAGAGTCCGCCTGCCGATGCAGGGGACACGGGTTCGTGCCCCAGTTCGGGAAGATCCCACATGCCGCGGAGTGGCTGGGCCCGTGAGCCATGGCTGCTGAGCCTGCGCGTCCGGATCCTGTGCTCCGCAACGGGAGAGGCCACAACAGTGAGAGGCCCGCGTACCGCAAAAAAAAAAAAAAAAAAAAAAAAAAAAAAGACTGCAGTTCAGGCATCACTTTCTCCTGAGGTCCTAGGTTGAACTTAAAAGTCCCTTTCTCTGTGATCCCATAATGATCTCTGAAAATCTCTATCAGCATATAATGTATGTTGAAAGCATTCATATACATATATAGAGAGGAAATGTCTTCTCTTTTATGTCATCAGTGCCTAATACTGAACTTAATGCATACATTTGTATGTTTTCTGGAGTAAACATATAATAGTTTAGTAGGTGTTTTCTTTCTTGTATATCGCTTTACTATTTTTTAGCTAATTGCCTAGGGCAAATCACTTGCCTCTTTGAAACAGTTTTTTCATCTTTAAAATGAAGATAATAACTTCTAATATTTATTGAACACCTGCTATGTTACAGGTATTCTTCTAAGTACTTTGCATGTGTGCACATCAATGCTGTGAGGTAGATACTATTATCATCCCTATTTGACAGATAAGCAAACTGAAGCATAAGGAAAGAAATTTAACCATTTTGCATAGTTAGTAAGTGGGGAAGCTGGCCTTCCAGCCTAAGCAGTCGGATTCCAGAATTCAGACTTTTAACAGCTGCACTACGCTGCAACACAGGAGAAAGGTTATCAGAAGGACCGAGTGAGATGCCAGTAAGGACACTTGGTAAAGCACATAGTATTATGCAAAAAATAATAACTATAGTTTTTGAAGCACTAGTATGTGTTGTGCATAGTGCAAAGAAACTTACACATAGTATTAATTAATTTAATCCCGGGTACTGTTACAATCCCCTCTAAAGATAGACAATCAGGGCAAAGAAAAAACTGTACAGCAGTAGGTGATGCAGCCTGCATTCAAGCACAGCAGTCTGAGTCTACAGCCAAGTGTGCTTAACAGTGATGCTGTGCTGCCTCTCAAATATTAGTTATTTTAAATTAGTTGCTGTGTGCTCCCTACAGGGGAATTTTGTCACATAAATCTTCCCATTTACATTGCATGTATCTGAAATTATATATGCTTTAATCAAAGTGGGTTTCTTCCACTTGGAACCAAAAGGAAGTGTTACAAAGCAGAATATACCTGTCATGCAAGTGAGGACTTTCAGGATTGGCACCTTTAAAGAACTTGCTTACCTTCTTAAAGGCATGTATTTAAAGATGGAATAACATATATACTAAATGTACTTATGCATATGTTTTTTTTTTTTTTTTTTTTAGCGGTGCGTGGGCCTCTCACTGTTGAGGTCTCTCCCGCTGGGGAGCACAGGCTCCAGACGCACAGGCTCAGCGGCCATGGCTCACGGGCCCAGCCACTCCGCGGCATGTGGGATCCTCCCGGACCGGGGCACGAACCCGCGTCCCCTGCATCGGCAGGCGGACTCTCAACCACTGCGCCACCAGGGAAACCCCTTTATGCATATGTTTTAATCAGTAGAGGAAATCAACAAAAAATTCAATTGTGATTTAGAAATCAAAGTCTCCAGTTCATTATTATCTAATTCGTTACTTCTTAAATAAATACCAGCATTATATCCTCTTCTGAAGAATTATAACATATGAAATACCCAGACACATTTTTAAAAAATCCTAAATTGGGATCCACTACTTAGTGGAAATAGAGAGATATGAGTTCCAAACACCCTGACTTTAGTGGGGTTAGGTGACAAAATAGAGTGATTTCATTTTAATGCTGGTTTTTAACATTTAATTTCCTTTTATAAGAGTAGTTTGACCTTTGCGGAACATGGGAAATGTAAAAGGACTGAAAGAAAGCCCCAGGGTTCTCTCCAGAACCAACTTCTCCAGAGGATCCCTCAAGCAGGCCACCTGCTTCAGTATTACTCAGATGGAGAGGCTTATATCTTCTAACAGCAAAACTGCGAACTGAATCTCCTACATGAGAGACCTGCTGGTTAATGTCCCTAGCAGCTATATACTCAGTATAATACGGCATGTTTACCTAACGGCTTGCTACGTGCTTAACATGTGAAGTTCCTTCTCATGGCTGTTTGTTTCTGTTGGACTGTATGTGTTAAAAATAATATAAGGTCAAATTCCATAGGAAAGCATGGTTCTGATTGAATTTCCAGTCCCAAACTCTGGACCTAAGCCAGTAGGATCTGGGAATGTGTCAGGGAGAGTATGCCTTACATGGCAGTGCTCAAAAGTGACTACTTACGTTGATTAACTAGTGGTGAAGATAGGTTTGGAAAGATATTTCAACCAGACTAATTAGCAAGCAGTCAGATGTGACAGAAAAGTGAGTAAAATATATGCCACCTCTCTGGAAGGGAACGAAAGAAATTGCACTGGGAAAAGATGGAAATAAGTAAGATGTGTGCTGGAGCCATGGTGAGAAAAGTTAGCTCCATTGCCTGCCTCATGCTGTTTAAAAATAGAAGTGAGAGCTCCTAAACATGATTTGAGTTAGACTAAGAGTCCAAGCCCTAAGTATATGTGTTTAGCTATATAATTTTTGGTGTAATTTATTATAAGCAATGTTGCCTTTAAGTCCATTTTAGAGTTTGAAACAGGACATAAAATCTAAAAAAGAAAAAAAGAAGACTTTATGATGTCCCTCCAAACTGCATTAGTCTAAATTTAAGCTCGGAAAGGATCAGTTTATTATCTTTTTAATTTCCTTTGTAAAATGCCCAGCAAAACACATGTATTCATGCTGACACTTTTTGGAGTTAACAATACTTTTATATGAAACCATCTGCCCAAGAAAACTGCCCTTTAAAAAATGGATTATGATTGTGAAAATGATGACTTCTCTCACATGGCTCAAACAACTAAAACTTTAACCATTGCTTGGTCACCCTCACACTCAATTTTTGTTTCTTAGATTTTGATTCTCATTTATATTTCCACTCTGGGACACTTTCAGTTGTCTGCCTGGAATGCCTTTCTCAACTTTTTTTTTTTTTTTTGGTGGTACGCGGGCCTCTCACTGTTGTGGCCTCTCCCGCTGCGGAGCACAGGCTCCGGACGCTCAGGTTCAGCGGCCATGGCTCACAGGCCCAGCTGCTCCGCAGCATGTGAGATCCTCCCGGACCGGGGCACGAACCCGTGTCCCCTGCATCGGCAGGCGGACTCTCAATCACTGCGCCACCAGGTAAGCCCTTTTTTCAACCTTTTTAGCTTAATAAAATCCTGTTCATCTTTTGAGGAATATTAAATATTATCTCTTACAGAAACTTTTCTCTGTTTCCCACCCTCCATTCTTCCCCCACAGAATTATCTCCCATACTCTGTGGTTCTATAGGATCTAGTACTGCTTCTATTACAGCACTTGTCGTATTATATTACAGGTAGTATGTATTTGTCATTCTCCCAAATTAACTGTAAGCTCTTTGATGGCAGGAACTGCTTTCTTTATGGTGGAACACTTATTCTCCATGTTCAAGAAATTAACTGAAAGACTTTCACATGGTTGACAATATATTTTGAAACCAAAGGATCTTCAAAGTAGAAATTCTGGTGAGGGGGCAGCATCTTTCCAAACATTCTCCTGCTCTGTTATTGAACTAGGCTTCCTATTTGTCCACATTCTCCGCAATGTAGAGATGAGCTTTCCTTCTTACACCGGCAAATCTGTTTATCAATTGTTTTCACTGTGAGATTGGACATGTTACTTTGAATCCGTTTATTTATTCAGAAAGTATGTTTTGACTACCTACTATGGCATTGCTGAAATTTCCACCAACATTAACGCCTCGATTTTCTAAAATGCTGATAAATAATAATATCCACTACCACCACTGTTTGTACAGCATTTTGCTGCTTCCAAAACTCTCTCATTTCATTAAAATTTCCAAAATGGATGGAGTGGATATTACTATTATCTCAACTTTTAAGGCCTTTCTTAGATAGCTGGCTAACTTCATTGAAGAATGCTTTTGTTTAATCTAATTACAAAATTGAAGATCTGTAAGGGACCTTGAAGGGTTCTTCCCCTTCCTCTTACAGATACGTAAAATGATATCTGGACAGATGAATTGGCTTCTCTGTCACATATTCTTAATAAATGGCAGAGTCTAAACTGCAGTAAAACCTGTCTTCTGAGTCCTATTTCTAGCCACTACCCCTACTGCCTCTAAGACAAAAAAGTTTGAGTACATCGCCCTTATTTTTGAGAAATTCTCTTTCTTCATTTTTGGGGAGTGTCATTTCTGACACGGTTTTGTAAATCTCGGTGTTCGTGTCATAGTCTTCTGCCTGGACTTGTATTCTCTTTTTGTTTTCTTTGTCTACTTTCACTCTCTGAAGTGTAACTCACACGCACACCTGCACCAGGTATTGTTACAATAACCTTTTCTATGCAATTTTCTCTCTAGTGGGCTCTATCTAACCATCGTGTTTTTCAAATCTCCTAGTTTCTTGGCCTTTAGTTCCTAATTTCAATATTCAGATAGCTAGTTGGGTCATTTTATAACATTTACCCAAAGGTCTACTGACAGAGCTGGGTGATGTGATATGTGGGCACCATTGTCTGGTACTCCTCCTTTGCTGAGAATTCAGAGAGTTTTAAACTGGAATGAATTATTAGAGACACTTGGTCTAATTCTGTTGTTTTCCAGATTAGGAGAATGAACTCCGGTGGGGGGGAAAAAAACTTGCCTAAAGTTATATAGCCTGGATCCAAATCTAGGATTCTAACAATGGTCCTTCTACTTACATTGCTTGTGGAATGAAAATAAGATCTCCGAACAAGGGCAAGGGCATTAGTTGAGTACAGAGAAGGGAAAGCGAAAAGTTTGTGCTGACAAGGCTCCCGAACTCGATAATCAGCAACTGTTTAAAAATTTTAAAAATTGACCTTAATTTGCAACTAAACCTGGAGAAGTCTTCTGAAGAGCCTGACAAATCTTATTTTCCTATTCCAATTAATCAAATTATTAGAAATGTGATCATTTTTTTCCTAAGGAAAATGATCGTCATGTGACAATTTTCTAACACTTTATGTCATCTTACCTCTAAAAGCAAGCCCTATTATTCTCTTCATGGCACATTATAGGGAAACACTGATAGTGTCTCAGCTGAGACTAGTTGAACTTAAACATAGTACATGAACCCTTTATAATTTATTAACAAGATTTGAGCATAGAGGCTGATTTTTGTAAAATTTGCTTCTGTGAGACAGAGTATTTTGCATTGATTTGGGATACTGACATTCAGACTGACACTTTCCAGACTTGAGTGTGTTCACATTTTTCATAGCTTAATTGTAAATCATCTTTCATTTAGAAGATTTAAAAACAGGCTAAAGACCTAAATCTTTTCAGTCACCCTCCTAACTGGGAAAAGCCTCTAGATGAGCCTTATTATGTTTTTTTCTAATGGATTAGAACAAATGGTTTGATACTGTTCAAATAGAACAAATACCATTGCAAGAAAAACAACTCTTTCCTCCAAGAGTTAAATGTAAAATTAGGTGTCATTATAGGGCATTTGGAAGATGTTTGAACGCCGTCTAGCCCAAGCAGGCCAAACCGCTCCACTGTAATGGGCAGCAAATCAAAACCAGAGTGGGAGGCTTGTTTTCCCCTATTTGTTTTGCTTCATTCTGCTTGATTATCTTGGCAAAGTTAAACTGAAATGGCAATGCTCTGAAGTTCTGTAAAGTTAAGCTTTTAATTAGGTAAAAGACTCTTTTGCAGCTCTTGTTGAGTGCTCATTTTGTGCTTGGAATGCTTTATTCCATACTTTGGTATGTTTTGAAAAGAGTTGTGGTACTCTGTGCCGACTCCCTCCAGTAGCCGTGAAAACCCTCCGTGGATCTTTTCCAAGTTTTATCTGCTTGGAGGTTGCTCTGTAGGTTCCTCGTGCATTTGAACATCTCTGGGATTTTCTGCACATTTGCACTGTTAAAAGAAAACTGATTTCTGCTTAAAGTTAACTCTTTAAAGATCTTCTATTTTAAATCATTTTTACATTTTAAAAAGTTTTAATTAACCCTGCCTGTAAATGGTAGATTTTTCTCAGAAGCTTTTCTACTTTAAGCTTTCACTAATACTCTCTAAAAGGTTTAGCTGATATGCACATGTTTTTATACCCGTGGTTTTAACTAATAAATGGAACATAGGAGAAAAACAGTTATCAAATGATGGTACAAGGGCTTCCCTGGTGGCGTAGTGGTTGAGAGTCCGCCTGCCGATGCAGGGAACATGGGTTCATGCCCCAGTCCGGGAGGATCCCACATGCTGCGGAGAAGCTGGGCCCGTGAGCCATGGCCGCTGAGCCTGCGCGTCCGGAGCCTGTGCCCCACAACGGGAGAGGCACGGCAGTGAGAGGCCCGTGTACCACACACACACACAAAAATGATGGTACAAGACTGTGGCTGTGTGTGTGTGTGTGTGTGTGTGTGTGTGCGTGTGTTAAGAAGAAAATATGGTCTTTACATTAATATTTTTCATCTGGGTAAAAATATCTTTAAATAATACTCTCATGTACTAGGACTTTAAAAGGTTCAAGTCTCCCGTATGAAGAATTCATTTAAGCAATGTAAGGATCATGAGGAAAATCTTGATCGGAATCAAATAAGTGTGTGTGTAGAAACATTAAGTCACTTTTAGAGTTTTTTAGGGGAAATCTCGAAATTGGCTTCGTTCTGAAATAGGAAATATACTGTTTCTGAATTAGTAACCACAGTTAGCGGTTACTCTATTTTTGATTAGAATCTGGTCTGCTTTTTTCCTGGAATTTAACACTTGTCTACATTATAGAAAAAGCAGCCACCATTGTGAAAATAAATCCTAAAGTATGTGTGTCAATATTCAAATGTTAAGACTGTCTACAGAAAAGAAATTGCTACCAACAGACAATCTTATCACACTTACTCTTGGGAAACAGGTGTCTGAACTGATTTGGGAGCTTTGGTTTTATTTTTGTCAGTGTTTAATTTCCTGCCACGCAGATGCACTTCACGTTAAGGGATTTATGTGATTAAGTGGCAAAATGACAAACAAGGTTTGTCTGGTTTGGTGCTCATCTTCTCTCTTTAGTTGACTAATCACCTTTGGATTCTGGGCTCTATCAGTGAGTCCCTTATTGCAAGCAAGCCACCTTTATCAATCTAGACATTTGATCTGTCCGTGACCACATTGTTAGAGGCGAAGTCCGAGATAAAAGTTACAGTTTGGATTTAGGAAGACATTTTATAATCCTGGGTTGGAAATGGTTTTCTCGGTTAGTGTAAGTTTCTTTCCTCCTGGTTATGTTGACAGCAGTATCCTGCACATGTACTTCAGCTTAAGTGGGAGTCACAACACTGTTGCCAAGATTTAAAGCCTCAAGAGAGGTAAAGTAGTCAAGATCATATCTTCTCATAGCAATTCAGAATCATTTTCTTAGAAGCGAAATGTTCACAGTGAAGGCTTGAGGCCTATACAGAATCATTCTGACACCAACACTATAGTTTGCATGTCTCTCATTTGCCCTTAACTTGACACACAACTTGAGGGATTTAAGGTGATTAACAGCTCTCCCCCTCTCTTTCTCCAAGGTGATGATTACCTCCCTGCAGCTACTATCATCCTAGTGTATTAGTGGTAGTAATGACCGGGATTTATGTAACACTCTCTTAAGGAAGACTGCAAAGTATTTTATGCTTATTGCATCCTCCCTTTGAGGTATAAGCCAGAATTGTTATTTAGAGCATTCTGACGGGGAAACTGAAGCACTGTATTTACAGGACTTGTCTTAGGTCCCACTGACAGGCAGTGGCATAAGCAAGGCTTAGATTTTTGATCTCCTGATTGCTAACCCGCTATTTCTCTAACAAGAATGCTGCTCCCTCTTCATTTTTCAAAGTGAATAGGAGCCATCAGCTTTCACATTTCACCCCAAGCACTGAAAACAACAAAAATACATCTATGCACTACCTTGAATTTGTATTGTAGCACACCATTCTCTGCATATGGCTTGACATACCTTGTAACAAAACGTTTGTGACAGAATGACCTGACTTTGAGCCATCAAAGGTGAGGCATGGCGCTGCTGAACTTTCTTTGTATAGGCTGCTCAAATACACGTGTTGCATGTTGTGAATGTGACTGGATGATGCTAGAGATGGTTTGAGCCTCTTTTATGTTTGGGGCTTCAGTTTCTCTTGTTTTGAACTTTCATTGGATTCTTTCCCTCATCAGCCCCTGTACCAAACCACATATTCACACATGACTGTAGGAGCTGACTAAACTGTTTTGCAATTCTATCGAATTCCTTATACAAAATTTGGATTATGCCTTTGGTACTTATATGTACAACCAAACCCTCTAAAACCCGGTTCCTTCGGTCAGCATCAATCTTTAACTGCCTTTCTAGTGATAAAAACACAATCTGATGAAGAGAAGAATTTGGTTTGATTCACATTTGGCTTGAAAATATGTTGTTGATAAAGGATCCCACCTAGGCATAGTTTTAAACACAGATAACTCTAACTTTTAAAAAATTTTTATTTTATATTGGAATATCATTGACTTACAATGTTGTATTAGTTTCAGGTGTACAGCAAAGGAAATCAGTTATACGTGTATCTATTCTTTTAAAAATTCATTTTCCATTTAGATTATTACAGAATATTGAGCAGAGTTCCCTGGGCTATACAGTAGGTCCTTGTTGGTTATCTATTTTAAATATAGCAGTGTGTACAAATCAATCCCAAATTCCCAATCTATCCCTCCCCCAACCCTTTCCCCCCATAACCATAAATTTGTTCTCTAAGTCTGTGAGTCTATTTCTGTTTTTTTAAAAAATTTATTTATTTATTTGGCTGCGCCTAGTTCTTATTTGGGCACGCAGGATCTTTTTTTTAGTTGTGGCATGCAGGCTCTTAGTTGCGACATGCAGGATCTAGTTCCCTGACCAGGGATAGAACCCAGGCCCCCTACATTGGGAGTGCGGAGTCTTAACCGCTGGACCACCAGGGAACTCCCCTGTTTTGTAAATAAGTTCCTTTGTGTCAGTTTTTTTTAGATTCCTCATATGAGCAATATCATATATTTGTCTTTCTCTGTCTGATTTACTTCACTTAGTATGATAATCTCCAGGTCCATCCATGTTGCTGCAAATGGCATTATTTCATTCTTTTTAATGGCTAAGTAATATTCCAGATAGCTCTTATTTTGAAGTGATTATTAATGTGTTCTTTGTAAAGGAAGGGAAGGGAAGAGAAGGGAGACTTAGACACATTGAGCACTGATTTTGTGCCAGTCTCTGTCATGTATGTTTTCATAAATGCTGTCTTATTCAAACCTCCTAAAACCTGCAAGGTAAACACTATTTTCTCCCATTTTAACAGAGGAGAAAATGTAGAGTCAGAGAGGTTAAGTGACTTGGACAAGTTACTTAGTAATGAACTAATAAATAGCAGAGCTCAAATTCAAGCCCTAGTGTGTCTGATAGTTATTAGCTAATCTATACTGGAGAGGCCCTTGGGTTAGTTTAAATGCTATAGATGAATAGCGTGGAAATAATGGAACTAAGGAGTTCTTAAAAAGAAAGGCCACTATATAGAGAGCTGTACCTATGCATATATTAAATATAAACACAAAAGAAATCTTTCCCAATCCTATAGGTTGTGGCAGTTGAGAAATCTTCTCACAAAACACCGCTTTTAAAAATAACTGTACTGGGCTTCCCTGGTGGCACAGTGGTTGAGAGTCCGCCTGCCAGTGCAGGGGACACGGGTTCGTGCCCTGGTCCGGGAGGGTCCCACATGCCGCGGAGCGGCTGGGCCCGTGAGCCATGGCCGCTGAGCCTGCGTGTCCAGAGCCTGTGCTCCACAACGGGAGAGACCACAACAGTGAGAGGCCCATGTACTGCAAAAAAAAAACAAAAAAAACTGTACCGTTTTAAAATCTTCTGAGATAACTATGAGAAATCAGGGAAAATGAGTGTCAGAGGCTCAATGGCTTGAAAGAATCAAACATTTTTTAGATTCAGACTTTGTGGGGGAATAAATAGTAAGAGAATCTGGTGTTTTCAGTCAATATTTCAGCGTCTGGGTAAAGGAAAAATTATCTGAAAAGGGGACTATTTCTATTGACCATTTTGCATTTCTAAGCACTAACCATTTTAGATGGAGCACTTTTCTCTAGAGGCAGGAATGGATGTAAGAAAAAAAAAAACACCCTCTCCCCTTTCTAAAGGGATCTAAGCATAGACTGGGAGACATAAGATAATAGATTACTTCCAACTCTTCGCATCAATGGATTTAAGTTGTGTAAACATTAAATTTGCTTGTAATTTTGCCTTGATAAAAGCCTCAGAAAAGATGTAAGCCTCAAAAAAAGAAAAAGAAAAAAAATAGTAATCAGACCCAATACAGACTCGGCCAGAAGATAGCAGTAGGACAGGCACCTGGAGATTAAGAAGTAGTTCCAGGAATTGGGAGGAGACCGAGATTCTGCCTTATAAGCATATCTGTAGAGACTTCAGTGACACAACTATCCGTGTGCCTCTGAAAATTATTTCCAAACTTTGGCAGGCTGTAGATTGCCCATGCTTGGTTGATGTTTTTCCGAATGTTTAATCCTAGAGTTGAAGCCATTCATACTCTTAACAGTAGAGGTCCTCAGTGCCACAGTTCTTCAACTAAGATGCTGAAAAATTCTCCCACCCTTGAATTATTTGGCATTTATAGGTGCTTGTGGAATTTAAGTCATTTTGTGGATACCAGTGTCTATTTTTTTACGTCATTAATAAGTGAAAAAATTTTAGCTTGCATTGTCTGATCTTCGCTTAAATTTTCACAATCTTTTGTAATAGCTGAAATGATGTGTCAAAATGAGTTGACCCAATAGTGGGATATTTGAAAAAATACATAAATTTATTATATATATAATATATAAAAATTTATTTATATATAAATATATAAATCATTTTCTTGAAATTTTGGAAGGACCATGAGAAACTATTTAGAGAAAACTTTAAAGTTTCTTGAGATGAAGGACAACAATGATTGCGGGGGTGTGCCAGTTTAGGAGTTACCAGTTTGGTTTTCTAAAAACTGCCGAATTTTTTATTGTCCTTTGTGTTAAGAACTATATATCTACAAGATCCTTGAGGAGGGAGGGGGTAGGTTTTTTGGTTTTTGTTTTTGTTTCAGGGGTTTTTACTTGAATTTACTGCCCGTAAACACAATTCATTGAGGACATCCCCACTTATCCTCTCTTTTCACCAGAATCTGACATTATCCTTAATTCCTCCCAATTCCTTACTCTCCATAGCTAAACAATCAGTACATCTTTCAATTCTATCTCCTGAATATTGCTTGCACCATTTCCTGCTTGCACCTTTAACTTAGCTATTGAAACTATCTTCAAACTAATCTATTTCCAGTCTCACCTCCTTCTAAACCATTCCCTGCATATTTACAAAACCACCTTTCTGAAATGCCATTTCCCTGCTTAACATTTTCAGTGGTTTGCCATCACTACTCAATAAAGCCCAAATTTTCTTAGCATAGCCTGCAAGTTCTTTTATAACCTTGTCCCTAACTACCTCTCCAGCTTTATTGCTTCCTTCTCCCTTCACCGCAGCACTCAAACCTATGTTCCAACCATGTACTGAATTACTTAGCGTTCTTCAAATGCATCAAATTATTTCAACCTTTCTGTCTTTACATGCTGTAGTTCTAATACTACTATTCTTTCTTCTCTCACTCCTTGTTTGCCTGACAAACACCTAGTTCTTCCTTTAAGATCCAGGCCAAGTATCTTCTGCTTTGAAAAGTCTTTCCTGAACCCCAGGCAGGGTTAGCCCTTACCCTCTTTGTGCCAATACTCTACTGTATATATTCTTCCACTAACACACTCCCCATATTAGATAGTTACTTCTCCTGCAAGACCAGTGGTTCTGGAGGGAAGCAGGGGCATTTGGCAATATGTGGAAACATTTTTTTTATTGTCACACAGCGGAGAGGGAGTGTTACTGGCATCTAGTGGGGTAGGAGACAGAGACTCAGCTAAACGTCCTATAATGCCCAAAACAATCTCCCACAACAAAGAATTACCCAATCAAAAATGTCGGGCTTCCCTGGTGGCGCAGTGATTGAGAGTCCGCTTGCCGATGCAGGGGACACGGGTTCGTGCCCCGGTCCGGGAAGATCCCACATGCCACGGAGCGGCTGGGCCCGTGAGCCATGGCTGCTGAGCCTGTGCGTCCAGAGCCTGTGCTCCGCAACGGGAGAGGCCACAACAGTGAGAGGCCCGCGTACCGCAAAAAATAAAAAAATTAAAAAAAAAAAAAGTCAATAATGCCAAGTTTGAGAAACTCTGCCAGACTATAAACTTGTGTCTTTTTTCAACTTTAGATCCTCAGGATGTAGAACAATGTCAACCAGAACTATACACTAAATGAATATGGTTCAGTGAGTAAAATATTTCATAGGATTCTCTGAAGGGAATTCATCCAAAGGTGGAAAAATAAGATTCTTTGAGAAAATTGCCAGAGCCCAAATTCAATCACATTCAAAGATGTAATTTGAAATTCATTAAAAAATTCTCTTTGTAAGGCATAGAGGCTAGATTAGAATTGGGATCTGATTATGTGCCTACTTCCTCTCTTAAAAAGTCATGTAAAATGTAAGAAAACATATGTTAAAGGAAGAAAAATTCATCAGATTAGATATTTTGAAGAATACCTACAGGAGAACACAGAGGATAAAAGGAAGAAAATAATTAAAGAAATAATAGAAGAAAGTTTCCTAGATCTAAATGAAAATAGAAGCCTTCAGACAGAAAGGGCTTATATCAGAATACCAAGGATGAAGAGAAATCTCAGAATACCCAGGATAAGGAGAGGAAAAACAAATTATCTACAAAGGAATAGATATCAGTTGGGCATTATATGTTTCATTACTAAGGCTGGATGCTAAAAGACAATGAAACAATATCTCAATATAAAGATGTAAAAGTATTTTAAAGCTAAAATCTTATTCCCACCCAAGTTAACATTTAAATGGGGGTGGGGTGGAGGTGCAAAATTAAACATTTTCAGACATATGAAGACTTGAAAGTTAATCACCCACAAACTTCCTCTTTAGAGAATTACTAAACAATGTAACTCAACCCCTCCTCCCCAAAAAGGAATTCATAGGAATATGAGAGATAAGGAACAAATGATCAGCAAAGAAACAAAACCTAAGTAAGTCTAATGATGCTCATGAATAATAAGAAATAATTAACAACAACCTGGAACTAAAACACCAGATAATTTCAGTATGGGCAATAGGAGGGAAAAGATGAGAGCAGAGGGAAGTGAATGTATGCTTGCTAAGACTGTTCTGTTGTTGGGGGCAAGAGATGTATTGATATATAGATTAATCGTTAGGAAAAATGATAGAAAAATAAAAATGTTTAAATCAATATTTAAAATGTAAGAGTAATCATTAGAAAAATAAAATATAGCTTTAAATCAATCCAACAAAAGGCAATAAATAAGAAAATAGAAGAAATCACAGTAAATAAAAAACATAAAATAAAGTAGGAAGATTAAGTCCAAATATACCAGTAATCACAATTAATGTAAATAAGTTAACTTCTCCAATCAAAGGATAAAAATCTAATTGGGCTTCTCAAATCTTGCTGTATGCTGTTAAAAATATATATATATATAATATATATATACATATATAAAATATTAAACATAAAGAAAATAAAATAAAGAAATGGAAAAATATATCTTATGTAAATGCTAACAGAAAGAAAGCAGTATAGGAATATTAATTTCAGACAAAATATTAGTTTCAGTTTAAAAAAAGTGAAAAGCAACAAAAGGGGCGAAGAGGGACTTTTCATATTGATAGAAAGTACAGTCCACCAAGAAGAAATAAAATTTTTGAACTTTCATCAACTAAGAACATAGCTTTGAAATATATAATAGTAAGTGAAATTTGATAGAAATACAAGGAGAAATTGACAAATTCACAATTAAACTGGAAGATTCTAACAACCTTTTCTCAGAAATCAGATAATCAAGTACACACACAAAAAGTAAAGATAGAGAGGATTTAAAGTACACAATCAAACAACTCTGTTTTAATGATACACATAGAATATAATACTCAACAAAGACGGAATACAACTATTTTTAAACATCCATGAAAGAAAGATTCTTAGAATTTAGCCATGTATTAAACTACAGAAGAAATTTTAACAGATACTAGAATAGAAAAATGTCTCTATGTTCTACAAATCTCTGACCACAATGCAAAAAAATAATGATTTGGAATTAATAATTAAAGGAAACCTCCCCGAATCTCTCTGCATGGAAAAAATTTAAATGTCCTAAATGCTATTGTATCAAATTACAGACTATTTAGAAATGGAAACCAATAAAAGCACAACGTATCAAAATCTGGTGGATTAGGCAAAGAGATATTCGGAGGAAATTTTCGAGCCTTAACTGCATTTATTAAAAAATAATAAAGATTTAAAATAAATTAATTTAGCATTCAACTCAGAAAACTAAGGGAAAAAACATAAAATAAACCCTAAAAGGAAGAAATAATTAATGAAGATGAAAGCAGATATTAATAGGAAGATCAAACTAGAAATCAATAAAACTAAAAATTGGAGGGTTTTTTTTTTTTAAGACCAATAAATAATACAAAACTTTGGCAAATCTGATCCAGAAAAAAGAAAGCACAAATAAACTCATTGGAAAAGATTTAAAGTTGTACTTACATACCCCAAATTTGAAAATCTAAATGAAATGAAAGACTTTCTAGAAAAGTATAACTTAGCAAAATCTACTCTACAAGATAAACAATTTAATATATCAAAAATAAAAAAAAATATAAAAGTGGGAAACAGTCTTCCTCTAAGAAAGCATCAAGCCCAGTTTTTTATAGATGAATTCTACAAAGCCTTAAGGAATAACTGTTTCTTTTGATGGATAAAATGCTCTAAAACATAGAGAATGAGCTCAGGCTTTCTAACTCAGCCTCCTAGGCTGAACCCAAATCTAGACAAGGGCAGTATACACTTAGATATACACTAATGTCATTTATGAAAGATTCAAAACTTTAAGTAATATATTCAAAAATCAAATCTAATGATTATTAAAAGGTAAATGCATTGTGTCCAATTAATATTTGTCTCAGAAATGCAAAAATAATTTAATATTCTATAAATTATCAGATTAACAGAGGAAAAAAAGGTGGTCTTCAAAGTCCCCAACTCAGAAAAGAACATTTAATATAACTGAGCACCATTCCACATTAAACAAATAAAAACCAATAATTTTCAGTAAATTTGAAATAGAAGTAGACTTCCTTAACTTGATCAAGTTTATCAGAAATATACAGCAAAATGGTTCTGAAGAACCTAGGGGTAGGACAGGAATAAAGGCACAGACGTAGAGAATGGACGTGAGGACACGGGGAGGGGGAAGGGTAAGCTGGGATGAAGTGAGGGAGTGGCATGGACATCTATACACTACCAAAGGTAAAATAGCTAGCTAGGGGGAAGCAGCCGCATAGCACAGGGAGATCAGCTCGGTGCTTTGTGACCACCTAGAGGGGTGGGATAGGGAGGGTGGGAGGGAGGGAGACGCAAGAGGGAGGAGATATGGGGATATATGTGTATGTATAGCTGACTCACTTTGTTATAAAGTAGAAACTAACACACCATTGTAAAGCAATTATACTCCAATAAAGATGTTAAAAAAAAAGAAATTAAAACTAAAAAAAGAAATATACAGCAAACATATAAGCATTCCCTTCAAAATCTGGAACAAGGTAGGATGCCCACTACAATTACTGTTCAATGTTATAACTGAAAGCCAATGCAATACGAAAAGGAAAAGAAATGAGAATAATAAATATTGGAAACAGAGACAGAAATGTCATTGTTTGCAGACTACATGAGAATCTGCTTAGAAAAATCAACAGCTCTAAAAACCAAGAGAATATAGCAAAATAGTCAACTAAAGATCATTATAGAAAGATCAACAGATTTCTTATATCCCAGAAATTACATGTAATGGATAAATTCCTAGGAATAAACCTAACAAGAAATGTGTATGACCTATATAAACTGCTGACCTTCAATGAAAGCCATAAGAGAAGAATCAGTGGAGACAAATACCATGTTCTTGTATTGGCAGACCCTAAATTGTAAAGATGTCAGATCTCCTCACATTGCCTATAAGTTTAATGCAATCCCAATCAAAATCCCAGTATTTTTCATGGAATTTGACAAGCTGATTCTCATTTAGTGAGGAGAAACTGACTGAGACCATAAGAGGACGGTTTGATACAGAACAACGAGGGGGGAATTGCCTTACCAGATATGAAAAAATACTGTAAACCTATGATAATTAAAACATTCTGACACTGGTGCAAGAATAGGCAATTAGGTTAATGGAACAAATGCAGAGCTCAGAAACACACACTCATATACAGAAACTTAGTTTATGATAAAAATGGTATTTTAAATGAGTGAGAAAATACTGCTGAGGTAATTAACTGTCAATTAGAGAAATAAAACAAAATCATATCACAATCTCACACCAAATATAAAACTAAATTCTAAATAAATTAGAAAGCTAAAATAATAAAAATATCAGGAGAAATGTAAATGAATATTCTAAATTTGGTCTGCAGAAGTCCTTCCTAAGCATAATGAAAAATCTAGAAGCCATAAAATAGATTGACAGTAAATGAAAACTACTGAAACTGAAAACACATAAAGTTTTAAAAAAATGACACAAGTGTAAACATGTATAAAAACTTTTGAACTCTATACCTACCATATGTAAATTATACCTCAAGTTTTGTTAAAAGGTAAGAAAAATGACAGGGAGAAAATAATTGCAGCATATGTAATAAATTTATTGAATGTAACATTCAAAATATAGAGTAATAAAAAGCAATCAGAGAAATTAGAAAACAAGAGTAAAAATGGCAATTGACAGAAGAAATTAAAATGACCAATTATCATCTGAAAAGATGTTCAAATGTGCTAGTAATCAGGAAAAGGCCAACATAAGCAACAATGAAATGCTACTTTCTGCCCATCTGATTGACCAAAATTTTTAAAAAGATAGGTAATATCCACTGTTGATGAGTATAAACGGTAGGCACTCGTATGAATCACTGAGAACTAGTGGAGTTTGAAAGGTGTTTTTAAGTTCTCATCAACCATTTCATCAACCTGTCTCTGCAGTTTCTTGGTTTTTAACCTAGATAAATCCTTGCACCTATAAATATTGAAATATATATGGGGATGTTTATTGAAGCTTTGTTTATAATAGCAAAAAACGAAAGAGAAATAACATAAATATTCCCAGAGCTAAGTAGACTAGGGCTCTATGGATTCATGGAATATGATCCCACTTATAAACAAGACCAAATATAAAAATATATAAACACACATATATAAGACATAAATATGTAGAAAAATAGTCAAGAAGGATATACCAAACTGTTAAGAGTAGTTACATCTTAGGGAGGGAGTAGAATTGGAGATAGGGATGGGAAGAAAGAACTTTCTGATATTTATGCTATCTACTTGTGTATTTTTAAAAATTTCATGAGACTATATTTCTCACATAAATAATTTTAAATTTACATAAATGTTTGAAATGACACCATTATTATAAAAGCAATGCCTTTTTATTATAGAAAATTCGGAGAAGGAAAATAGGAAAATAAAAATTAGCCTGTAATCCAGAAATATCCACTATTAACATTTTGATGTATAGCCCGCCAAATTATTTTATTCATATACATGCATTTTAAAATAGAAATGGCATTGTATATTGTGACCATCTTCCCTAATATAAAACTACTTGTGTTCAGTATCCTTTTTAAAAGGATATATTTTCCTTCATTTGTTCAGTAAGTACTAGGAATACAATTGTGAGTTAAAGTGTAATGTATTTAATTAATCGTCTGTTGTACTTTTAGATTTCTCCCAATTTTTTGCAGTGTTGAAAGACCTCTTTAACTAAATTATTATTGTGATTTTATTTCCTCAGACTAATTCTTAAATTGCTGGAAGTGTTGTTGCTGGAGCAGATGCAATGTGCCTTTTCTAGGCCTTGGGTGTGTATTTCTACAAGACTTTTGGTAAATTACTGTTTAATACTCACCAGCAGTGCATGAGAGTAGCAGTTTCCCAGTTCCCTGACCAACACTGGATATTGCAATTTTTAAAAATATGAATTTAATAAGTAAAGTCTGGCATTTGTTTTTATTCATGCTAATCAATTCTTTGATTATGAATAAAGTTTAATACTAAGGATATTAACCCTTTGACAGTATATTGCAAACACACAAACTTTTTAGCCCCCAGCTGTAAACTAAGGTTACATTTGATTGCCTTTAGAAGTCTCAGTAATATTAATTGCGCAGTTATTATGTATGTGTGTGTGTGTGTGTGTGTGTGTGAAATACATCACTCTACATACAAAAAAATAACATTACCATCTTGGCTTGTGATTGACTCATATTCCCTTAGAGAAAAATTAATTTATTTTCCATCAGTTAACAATGTTTTAAAAATTAAAATGTTTTCTGGAAAACTACATTCTTTGGTAAACCTTTCTTCATGAGAGATTGAAATCTGCCTTAGACTTTTACATGGATTAAGTTTTAAATTAGCATAGAAGAATAACAATATGAATCAATTTGATCAAAGAAAAAGTGTCACTAATTATTTAAACAAGACACTTACAGCAGGGATTTAAAGGCAAAGCAGCGGATTTCCCTTGCATGTGGATCAAATCAGAAGTATCCCATAATTGACTCTTTACAAGACCCTGCTTCAGTATAATGGACTAGATATTAAAGCTCTAAGTATTTAAAGCTAGTTTCCGTCTTTCTCTAAATGGAGGCCCGCCACTAAGAGCTATTTTACAAGTCTGACACATTAGCTGCATCACGGGGAAATACACTGGCTCTGCTTCTAGGGCGCGGAATTTCAAGTGCTTTCAATAGTTAAATGGTGTGAAATGGGTAACGTTGAACCTGTGAGAAGCAATGAGCACCTAAAAAATAAATTCCAGATGGGAAGTTTGATGGAAAGGGATATAGATACTGTAATGGTTCTTTCAATGAATTAATTCCAAAAAGAGCTCATACGTTTTGTGTGGGGTTTTTTGTATTTTTAGCCAACTTATCTGTGCATGACTTTGAGGGGGAAGAAACTGTAATTTTCCCCTTCTATTATTTAACATTGTTTGGAAACAAAGCAGGTTTTGTAAACTATTACTGTCAGATCAAACACAGGAATAGAATAAGACGAGTCATATAAGGAGTATTTTATAACTTTCTTAGACCAGTAAAGTCAAAGGGTCAAGTCCAGACCACAGCTCTTCCTTACAGGGTAACATTAGACTAAATAACTAACCGCTTTGTATGTTAGGATTCCCACTACAGAATAGAGGTTTTGGTATCTACCACTGCAGTACATTATTCTTCAGGACAGGATATGTTTTAATGTTTTGATCTCATAGCATCTTTAGTAGTTCACATAAAGAACAACTCTGAAGAAGAATTATAGTGTAGTGAAAAGAGTTTTAATGTTTGACTAGATGTGGGTTCAAATCCCAAATTTGCCACTTAGTAAATTATCTGGGTCATTTTACTTAATCTCTCAGGGCCTCAGTTTCCTCATTTATAAAATAGTCATATCACTAGGAATGTTGAGGGGATTATACAACGCAATGTCTGAAAAGCACTAAGCACTAACTTGTAAGTTCTCAAAAATCATAGCTCTTATTATTCACAGTAAATGTTTATTGAACTAATTTTCTTGTAATTTTTCTTACCAATAATCAAAATAATTACTAATTGGTATTCAAAAGACGGCCCATTTTGACACTCAGATATTGGCCATTCTTTCTCCTGTACAGTATGCAGAATGTTGGAAAATATATTTGTGCTTCTACCACCCAATATAATGAATAGAATGGAGCCAATGCAACACGCTCAGAATGGGTTTTTGAAGTTCTAGCTTCACAACTTACCAACACAACTGCAAAAACCAATAGCTCCAAGGTACTGCAGTGTTCCATTAGTGTGAGAGTCACATCGGCCAGTGAAGGGGGGTTCACTCTGCAACCCCTCCTCTCCATTTGGCAGTAACTACTCGTAAGTGAAAGGTGCCGGAGGAGTCAGGATAGGGATCTGGCTCTGACTCTAGTTAAAGTTTTCCATGTTTTCATTACCAACTCCATTTTTATGGTTTAGATCTTGGCTGTAGTAAACTCCAGACTGAATAGACGCCTCACATATACATCTGAGACCAGCATTCAGTCTTAAATAGCAGACAAGTTGCCTGCAGATGCATTTTTTGAAATGGGGCATAGAAAGGTTTTTTTTTTTTTTTTTTATGTCAGGCATCAAGCAGCCTCACAAATCATTTTTACGTGGCTTCCTGGACCTTTGTTTTTAGCAAATCCTTTAACGGGGGATTGACTCATTTGTGTATTTCTTCAATGGAAGGATTTTGCAGGTAGCTCTTCATGAGGTCTGTCACCTTCTAGGATTTGGGAGAAAGAGAGTTTTAAAAGAGTAGAGATGTTTACTTCTGAGAAGTCATTGTTTGGCACCTGCAGCCATTAGCTCAGGAACTAAACCACTGGCAATCTCGGGCATAAAAGTAGGTGTCTACGCCACAAGTTTGAGGTCCCAGGACTGAGCTGGAGACAAAGCAGTGATGTTTCAGAAACTCATTAGCATTTTTCAATATCACCGTTTCTTTTTTTCTCCAGCTTTATTGAAATCTCATTAGTGTTGCTAATAAATGGACATGGTTCCATGTTAACCTAAGAGCAGATTGTGGCCTATTCATTTTATAAACATGAATTCTGTTGTATGATGTCTGCTTTGAAAGAAAAATCATTTAAACATTATGAAATTATTTTTCATCCCTTCATGTTGGGTTTTTGAAATAAAAATATAAATGGAATTTAGGTGGCTTGTGCCTCTAAGTTAAAACATAAGCAATTCTACTTAGCCAAAAAGCCAAATTTATTGTCATTTTATTAGGCAGGTGGTATACATATTAGATGATTTCCCTCTCGGGTTTTACATTTATTTCATGTGTTTTTCTCCAAAGAACAGGAGTTATTCTGTCAAAAGTGGGGAGGTGAAACCTCGGTTAAGGGGATACTGCAAATTCTACCCTTTCAGCAGAAGTAATTTATAGTTTCATAATATTCCAGAGTTTCTCTTTGTCTTTTACATGACAATTTATGACCAAGGTATTTTCATGTTTCCCTTACTCCTTGCTACAAGCCTGAACAAATAAACTGTGTACATACAGCATCTTTTTCCCTGTGCTATTTTCCAGGTATCATTATTTTTTCTTCCCCTGGCCTCATATGACATAAGCTGGATTCTGCATTGCATTATTTTAAACCAGAAAGCACATAATGTGAAACTAAACTAGTGAGAAAGAGGTTTTTGTGTTATTTTGTCTAAAACTATTCTTTAAAACAATCCAATTGTTAAAATCCATATCCTGAATACTAAAAAAAAAAGTTCTTGGCTGCCTGGATATATATATTTGGTATACCTAAAGAATGACTTTCTTCAGGCATCTGCCCTAAGGTTTTTTTTTTTTTTTAATTCTTGTTACAGGTACAAAACTGGGGGAGGAAATAATACAACAAATACCTTTCTACTCACTGCCTAACTTAAGGAATGAAACATTAGCAATAAATAGAGGTTCTCTGTGTGCCCCCTCTCCTTAGTTGCATCCTCCTTCCAATCCTCTAGATGAGGGAATCTGGAGTTTATCATTTTGAGGGATTTCTGTATATTTTTACTGCATATGTATGTATCTCTAAATGATATTTAGTATTAATATCCATTTTTAAAACTTTATATACATGTTATCCTACTCGCTTACGAAACTTGCCTTTTTCTTTCAACATTTTGTGTCTGAGATTGGTCCACATTGATATATGTGGCTCTGATTCACTAAGTTTCACTGACGTAAAGTATTACTCTGCATGGTTATACCACAATCTATTTAGACATTTCCTGTCAATGGACATTCAGCCTATTATTGTTTGCTGTTATTAACATTGCTGCTATGAATATTCTTGTGCATATATTTTATACACACATGTAAGGATTTTTCTAGAATATATCCCCAAAGTAAATGCATATTCACTTTTTCTACTTATTGCCAATTTTTTCACCAAAGTGGTTGAAGCAAATTCAACCCCCACCAGCAGGTTCTGCTTCACTATCTCACCGAAACTTAGTATTATAAGACTTTAATTTTGTTAATCTGATGGATGTGAAACAGCTCATTTCCCTGATCACTTAGTGAGGTTTAATATCTATTTGTTTATTGGCCACCCATGTTTTATCTTCTGTGAAATATAAGTTTATGTCTTTTGTCCTTGGGGGGGGCAAGGGGATTATTTGTCTTTTTCATACAGATTTGTAATATATCCTGAGCACTTATCTTTTGTTGGTTTTATGTATTACAAGTACGTTTTTCTAGTTTGTGTCTTCTCTTTTCACCTTTTCTGTGGTGTGTCCTTTGATAAGCTGAAGTTTTAATAGTTAAAATAGTCAAATATATCAATCTTTTCTTTATAGTTTATGCTTTTATGTCTTGATTACTATAGCTTTATAATAAATCTTGATTTGGGGTGGGACAATTTTCTCCACCTTGTTTTTGGAGATGTCCTTGGACAAAATGATATCCTTGGATTTTTAAAGTGTGATTATTCCTGCTTTTCTAATAGTAGGACTTTATTTGAATATCCTTTTCTAGGCTTCTGATCATTTCCACAAATGCACTGATTATATCTTTCCTGCCTCTGCTCCTCCCCTACTCTATCTCCGTCCCAGTCTTTCTTCTGCCCACTCTGATTTCCAGAAAAATGTAAAAAATAGGGTTATCTCTATGCAGATTGCCAAATAAATGATCAGTTGCTCTATAAAGAGCCAAGATTCATACACTTTTAATGCTATTTAAAAATTTAATGCTAAAAGGAATCAGAGATTATTGATTTAAACCTCTTCATAAATGATATGAAGATGAGAAAATTTTTAATGAAATCAAATTTCTCTGAGTGATGGAAAACTAAGGACCAAATACAAAGAACATGTGCTTTGGATTCAGCTGTTCTTCCTCTTTCTAGCTATGCTATTCAGCCTCTCTAAACTTTGTTTCTTCATCTATAGAATTATCTCAAAAGGTTTTTGTAAGCATTAAATGTTAAATATCCTGCATGATACCTGAAGTATGGGAGGTACTTAATGATGTTGTTCTCTCCCTGCCCCCGTGCTAACCTTTTCTCGTGGTGGTGAGCACAATGCTAGGGGAATACAGTTTTAGGGGATTCAAGAAAGCTTCCCAAAGAGGTGATGCTCAGCTGAAATTTGAAGAATGTGTAGTAGTTAGAGGGATAGGGAAGGGCCAAGGACACTCCAGGCCCAAGGAACAACATGTGTTTGGGAACAGTTCACAGTCTAGGTTTCTCTATGTAGACCACAGCTATCTTTTTGTTTGTTTGTTTGTTTGTTTTGCGGTACGCGGGCCTCTCACTGTTGTGGCCTCTCCCGTTGCGGAGCACAGGCTCCGGACGCGCAGGCTCAGCGGCCATGGCTCACGGGCCCAGCCGCTCCACGGCATGTGGGATCTTCCCGGACCGGGGCACGAACCTGTGTCCCCTGCATCGGCAGGTGGACTCTCAACCACTGCGCCACCAGGGAAGCCCTATATTTTGATAATTAATAGAGAAAAGGACTTCCAGAGGCTTCCCTGCAGGTTATGTACTATGGTGATGTGTTGGAACAAAGGGTTTAACTTTCTTTAATGAGTTTTGGATTTACGTTTCTTGCTAAGCATTTCGATTGGTTGTGGGTGTGTCAGCACAAAGGCCGTATAAAGCAGTGTACTTCAACTTGAACGCACCTCTGGGAGTTCCCAAGATCCCTTCATGGTGTCCACAAGGGCAAAACTATTTTCTTAACAATACTAAACATCATTTGCCTTTTCCACTATGTAGATATTTGCACTGATGTTTCAAAACAACGGTAGATAAAACTGCTGACACCAAATTGCAGTAGTAATCATTGCATTCTTCACCACTGCGTGCACACCACACACACACACACACACACACACACACACACACACACACAGCAACAAATAAAAACAGCCAGTTTTGTTTAAGGAATCCTTGATGAAGCAGTAAAAATCATTAATTTTTATTAACTCTCAACTCAAGTATAGGACTTTTTGAATAGTCTGTGTAACAAAAAAACGCATAAAGCTCTTCTGCTGCATACTAAAGTGTAACGGCTAGCTCCAGGAAAATTACTGTGCACTGGTTTGAGTTTCAAGTTGAACTAGCTGCTTTTTTCACAGAACCTTATTTTTACCTGAAAAAATGTCTGAGAGACAAGTTGTGGTTACTCAGATTTGGCAGATATTTTCTTTTCTTTTTTTTTTAATTTTATTTATTTTTGGCTGTGATGGGTCTTCATCACTGTGCGTGGGCTTTCTCTAGTTGTGGCAAGCGGGGGCTATCTGCGTTGCAGTGCGTGGGCTTCTCATTACGGTGGCTTCTCTTGTTGCAGAGCATGGGCTCTAGGTGCGTGGGCTTCAGTAGTTGTGGCACACGGGCTTAGTTGCTCCACAGCATGTGGGATCTTCCCGGACCAGGGCTCGAACCTGTGTCCCCTGCCTTGGCAGGCGGATTCTTAACCACTGTGCCACCAGGAGAGTCCCAGATATTTTCTTTTCCTTTTTTTTTTTTGGCGGTACGCGGGCCCCTCACTGTTGTGGCCTCTCCCGTTGCGGAGCACAGGCTCCGGATGCGCAGGCTGAGAGGCCATGGCCCATGGGCCTAGCCGCTCCGCGGCGTGTGGGATCCTCCCGCAGGGCACGAACCCGCGTTCCCTGCATCGGCGGGCAGACTCTCAACCACCGCGCCACCAGGGAAGCCCGATATTTTCTTAATGATGAAAAAAGGGAGCCAGTCATTTCAACAACTAATATAGTATTTGTTGCCAATGATAAAAGCCCAGCTTCCAAGCAAGAAGAAAATTTTGTAAAATTTTAGATATTTTTAATCACATCAGTGGTGATATTAACGTGTGATTTTTTTTACATTATATAATGAAATGTGTCAACATTTGGAAGATCTGAATAACTCAGTGAACCAATATTTTCCAAATTACCAACGAATGATGTTAAAAAAAAAGGATAAATGATCCATTCTAAGTGCATGAGAGACCAATGATTTTGATGTAAGGGAGTACAAAAAGTTCATTGATAAGGTTGCAGATTCCACCTGGCAACTAAACTTTAAGAAATTACCACTTGTCAATTTTTCGTGTAGCATCAAAGAAAAATAGCCACAACTATCTCCAAATCCTCCTTAAAACACTTTTTCAACTACAGGTCTGTATGAAGCTGCTTTTCTTTGTATACTTCAATCAAAACATTTCACAACAGATCAAATGCAGGAGCGGATATCAGAATCCCCTGTCTTCTATTAAATCAGACATTAAAGAGATTTGCAAAAATATAAAACATTCCTGCTATCTTTTTGTTTTGAAAATATAGTTTTTTAAAATAAATGTTACTTATATTAACATATAATGACATTAGTTTTTAATGAATTAATAAATACCTATATATAATTTTTCTCAATTTTAGTTTCTAGTACAGTAAATACTGATAGATATAACTTACATACATAAGAAGTCTTTGGGGTCCTCAATAATTTTTAAGAGTAAAGGGTCCTGAGACCAAAAAAGTTTGGTCCGCTCATATAGACAGAGAAGAAACTTTGAGATTTAAAGAAAAAAGTAACCAGCATGTTAGTATGGTTGATGCATTGTGTTGAATTAGGGCAAAACTATGATGTATTACAAGATAGCACAATGTTTTAAAAAAAAAATCACTGGAGTCAAAACTGATTTCTCCTAATTCTACCGTTAAGCAACAGTTACTTCAAGTCAAGTAACTAGAAGTTACTTCCTTTTAGGGTTGCTAGATTTAGCAAATAAAAATACAGGACGCTCTGTTAAATTTGAATTTCAGATAAACAATGAATAATTAGTTAGTATAAGAATGTCCCAAATATTGCATGGGATTCATATTTAACCGAGTGTCCTGCATTTTTTCTGGCAGCCCTACTTCCTTTTCCAGGTCTTAATTTTCTCGTAAGTAAAATGAAGATGTAGGTGAAACTCCTATATGTCTACTCTTGTATTGATGCTGGTCTTTGATGGTAAAACAAGAAAATTTAGGAATATATATTGCACTTGTATGCATGTATTAATATAAAGTTGTAAACAGTCCTTTATTGAAAGAATTATCACTTATTTTGAGGTTATTCTTCTACGATATTAATTCATAGCTTGAGTGCCTACCATCTTCAAACCCACTTCTAATTCTAATTCCATTATTCCAAATTCTACTACTTTCTGCTCTAAAGTCCAAAATTTCTTCTCCCTCTGTATCAGCAGTTATCAAAATTTTTGGTCTCAGGGTGTTATAATATCCCTTTTTTCATGATATGACTGGTATTGTTTTTCTAATGTCCTTTTGGGGCAAGTATGATAGTTAATCCTTAAAATTGTTTTTGAAATTTTACTTGTATAAAATCCAAAAGATTGGAAACCACTGGACTAGATGGGATCTAAGTTTTCGCCTAGCTTTTACATCCTATGGACTTTGCTTTGGGGAGTCAGGGGAACACGAGAGGCACGCAGACTTTTCCGCCTATACTCCTAAGCGACTCTAGCATAATTTCTTTTCTAAGCCGCATTTCCTCACTATGTAATATAAAGAGAACAGCTCTCACTCCCTTCTCCTGCACTGTTCCTTACTGGGAGAGTGAATGAAGTCATGTCTGGAAAGTGCTCTGAGCTCTTCAGAGAAGTACCTAGAAAGGGAGGGAGGTGTCGTTACCCTGTACTGGGAGCAAGAGTTGAGTTTTTAGGATAAACTGAAAAGCTGAGAGTATGTTTAAAGTATTGTTTTCGATTTGCACATCTTCGGTTTGATCCCTAACAACATGTTTTCTATGATTCCAGGAATTTTGTGATCTTAGTTCAGTGTTGACATTTTACATCCTCCCTAGGACTCTAAGTACTCTTTAAGGAATGCGTGGTTAATGCAGTAGAAAGAAAAATCCAAAATCGCACTGTATCCGAGAGCCAAAAAGTCCAGCCTTTTTATTGGCTTCCAATACTGGCCTTAAACAAACATGACTCGTTTTTCTGGAAACACCTGTCAACTTAAAACAATCAAAAAGGACAAAGCCAGAATCCTCAAGATTCACTGAATAGCTATCAGCCATGATTTCTAATCTTCCAAAGGTTGTGATTGTTTGTTTATTTTTCCATACCATTTCTTAGACTAACTTTCCCCCCAAATAAAGGCTAAATATGACGCATCATGGGCAGAGAATCCCTGATCCAAAGCCCCAGAGATAACCTGACTCGATTATTCCACATGCTCTGTATTCTCTACCAAAATAGACTTCTTTTTAACTAGAGTCCAATTTCCAATGGGTTTAACCTAGAAAAACAGCAAAAAGCTAATAAAAGCTCAGAGGCTGGTCCAAGGAAAGCATCGTGGCTGCTACACGTTTGGAGGCCTGGTCCAGCGGAGAGGTTTACAAAAGCTGCCAATTCCTCCAGTGAATTTGCTGTTCTCTGGGATGTGGCATGGGGTACCTGGTAGACTCCTGTTAAGTTCTCGTCCAGGAATAAATTATACTTGACTTCTTTCCTGTATTGCCAAAACCTGTAATAATTGTGATACTGGAGTTGCTAACAGACTTGATCTTTGAAAAGAAAGAGGGAGTGTGCAGATAACTTCTTCTACAGTTTCTTCCTACTCACTCTTCACCCAGATTAGGATTGTGACAGATTCATCTTTTGTGGCACATCTGAGAACCATATTTTATCAGAAAAACATATTTTAAACACCTGGAGTAATACCTACCACTCTTCTATTCATTCTCTACCATAGTATCCCACACTGGGGGGTTTCAGGAATTTTACTCAAGAGGTATAACTTACAGTCACTCACTCTTCAAACTTGAGTCGATTTCGCTGTTATCCGTAGCTAGGTAATCTCAGCCAGCATCAGATGGGTAATGACCTTTCTTACCTCGCTTCCCACGCCCTCCCCGCCTCCCTGTATTTATAAGATCTCTGAATTTGGTGCTCTAAGTCCTATTGTCAGGTTTAACCTCTTGTATCTACATGTACTGTATAGTACTGAATGGTAGATTTTACATCTGCATATAGTGTAGGGTCTGATCAGGAATTTCTTCTTTCTTTCCTGCCGAGTTTCAAAGTCTACTTGTTTTCCTTGTTCTCAGCGACTGACTACAGACAAATAGGTCCTACAAATTTGGCTGTCAAAACAATTAAAATGAGAGGGTTTTTTTGTTTTTGTTTTTTGCTGGATTAAGGACCTAGTATGTCTTAACATTTCTCTGAGTTCCAGGTTTCTTTGGCAGCTTCTTCTCCGTATCTTAGAAAAATTGATCGCACACTCTCTAGATGAGAGAACTTCTACCCAGTAAGTAAAACAAAAAATTATGAAACATCATGATTGTCAAGGAGGAAAGTAGACATCAAATACAAAATAGTAAATATCATTATGTAAAAACGTCTCCTTGAGGCTCAGGTTGATGTTACCATAAGAGGTCTCATTTCTAGTATACTATACATGTGGGATCCTAATATCAGTTAGTGGCTTGGGAGGGCAAAGGCCAAACAGAGAAGTTTTTGTGTGAGATGAACTCAGCCTGCTGGGTTATGATGGGCCTGAACCACTGAGAAAGTCAAGTGATTCCAAACCAACTCCTAAAACAGCTTCAGAGAATTTGCCTCTCTGCTGCCAGGGTGAGTTTACTAGATCTCTCTGATGGACCGTAGGAAAAATTGATAATTATCATCATTGAAAAACAAAACTCCGGCTTCCCTGGTGGCGCAGTGGTTTAGAGTCCGCCTGCCGATGCAGGGGATGCGGGTTCGTGCCCCGGTCCGGGAAGATCCCACATGCTGTGGAGTGGCTGGGCCCGTGAGCCATGGCCGCTGAGCCTGCGCGTCCGGAGCCTGTGCTCCGCAACGGGAGAGGCCACAACAGTGAGAGGCCCGCGTACCGCAAAAAAAAAACCCCAAAAAGCAAAACTCATTTATTGAGAGCTTAACATGCGCTGTGACTATGCATATGTTATTCTATTCTCAAGACAATTCTGCAAATTAAGATGTTATTGTCCCCATTTTAGAAATAAGGAAACTTGCTTCAGAGAGATTAAAGGATTTATTCAAATTAATGAGAGAACTGGAATTTAAAATCAATCCTATAGCCTTAGAAGTCCTTTGGTCTAAATTGGTCCTCTTTATACAAATAGGGAAACTGAATCCCAGAGAAAGAAAATGGACTTTCCAAGTCTATATTGTTGGTAAGTAGAGAAGCCGGAGTTAGAACCCAGTTGGATTGTATGATTGCATTTACAGGAAGGGTCTAGAAGAGGCAAATCTAGAGACAGGAAACGATTAGTGGTTGCCTAAGGTGGAGTGCGTGAGGTATAAGGGATACAGGGCTTTTTGTGAGGTGATGAAAATGTCCTAGGGTTATTATGGTAATGGTTGACAGCTCTGTGAATATCCTAAAAATCAGTGAGTTGTGCACTTTAAATAGATGAATTATATGGTGCATGAATTATATCTCAAAAAAGCTTTTAAAAAATGCATTAGTGGGCTTCCCTGGTGGCGCAGTGGTTGAGAGTCCGCCTGCCAATGCAGGGGATCGGGTTCGTGCCCCGGTCCGGGAAGATCCCACATGCCGCGGAGCGGCTGGGCCCGTGAGCCATGGCCGCTGAGCCTGCGCATCCGGGGCCTGTGCTCTGCAACGGGAGAGGCCACATCAGTGAGAGGCCCGCGTACCGCAAAAAAAAAAAAAAAAAAAAAATGCATTAGTGGCCGCGAGTATTATAATTAGAGCACCTACTCCTGTTAGTACTAGGTCAAACAAAGAAGGAACAAATAAAAGTTTTCCAAGTGTTTAAAAAGAAGAAGCTTAGGGACTTCCCTGGCAGTTCAGCAGTTAAGACTCTGCACTCCCAATGCAGGGGGCGCAGGTTTGATTCCTGGTCGGGGAACTAAGATCCCACATGCTGTGTGGCACAGCCAAAAAAAAAAAAAAAAAAAAAAAAAAAACAAAAAACAACGAAGCTTAAATCTGAAAAAAAAAGAAAGAGAGAAAAAAGAAAAGTTAAGTGAGGTACAAATGTGAAAGCTCACAAAATCAAGGCTGTGGCTAAAATCAAATCACCTAATGTAGGTTCTCACCCCATGTGTTGAGATCTTTCTGTATATCACAAGGGCTTCCATTGTCAGTTTCAGGTCCTGTGTTTCTTCACACTTCTTTTAAAATTTTTGACCAAGAAGTAAAGGGTTTAGTTAGTGATAACAATGAGAGAAGAGGGAGAATGCCTTCTCGGGTCATGGAGTGGGTGGTTAAAAGTCATATCAAGAGCCTACTCTATGTTTTGTTCTAGGCTTTGTAGGAAACACAAAGATGAAAAAATATGATATCCGTGTCCATCAGGAGCTTGCAGACTCTCGAAGAGATTCGACAGAGTAAGTGACCAAGCTCTTTGAGCTGGAGAACTGGAGGGAGGAGAGAATATCTACCCTGACGTTTCCTGGCAAGTTTCATGTTTCACAAGGTTAAAAAATTGAAAAAATACTAACCCGACTGGTTATGTGCACGACAGTGTGTGATGGATGATTCTTTTTCACTTGTGTGGTCAGGTCAGTCTAAACTTTAGGGTTCAGATCCTCCAACAGATGCAACAATCTGTCTGTCTGCATTATGTGGTTTCTCGTTTCCTCCACCCTTTTTCCTTCATCATCTCGTGTTGAACTCCCCACATCTAAGCGGAGGGCTCAGAGCAGAGTTCTTCCTGACCTTAATGATAGCAATCTCTATCTCCTGCAACAATCACAGTTTACCTGTTGGAGCCCCAAACTGGCCACTTGTTTCACACAAGGTTTCTGTTGCTTTTTGTTTTTTAAATAGAGCCGGTAATGTTCTGGATGACTCTGCAGTTAACTCTGGTCTGACCCTGCACCTCAGTGGTTTTATTAGCTGTGTGTTTGGCTCTGGGATCCTCTCCCTAGCTATTGTCGTTATTGAGACTATTTGTGTCTCCAGTGAATCTCTCCTAAATCCCTGCCTGTTATCTGGCCTGGGTATGTGTGTCTAAGAAGTGAGTGCATTCTTGTCTGAAGTATGTCCTGACTGTCTCTGATAGCAGCCATTTCTGACCTAACTTTACTGGGTACTCAGATTGATATGATTAAGATTAACGAGGCTTACTCTCAGTCATGAACCTATTCAAGGATAAACTTGTAAATCCAGGGAGTTCTGAAGATGACTTGTTACTACTTACCTTTCAACCTTTAGGGGATTTGAGGGATGATTTATAACTACTCCTTCCCCCTCCAACAATATCATTAGAAAGATGTCGTGAAAGATACTCTGCTCCTGCAGCCCACAGATTATTTTTCATGAAAAATATGCTTTTATTAATAATAATCCATAAATTATATTTATGTGTTTGTAATGAACAGTGGTTCAGTGAAGTCATTGCCACAAAGACAGGACAACACATACACCAGCTGAAAAGTATACAGCTCTCATGATTTCTATGACAAAATCCTTCCTGGGTTGGATTTTCTTCAAAATGTCCACTGAGAGGACCATATAAAATCATCTACTAGAAAGACAGACATGAAAATTACAAAACTGCACTAACACAAAGTTGGGAAAAGTGTAAGGAGCCTGGTTATATGGTAGGTCCTGTGGCACTATGTATGTGGTCATTCCGGAGAGCTAAGTTTTCCAGGTAGCTGGGTGCTTGCCATTTAAGTACACTTTTCCATTAGTTTAACCAATGCAATTTCCCTGGCTTTTTTTTTTTTTGCGGTATGCGGGCCTCTCACTGCTGTGGCCTCTCCTGCTGCGGAGCACAGGCTCCAGACGCGCAGGCTCAGCGGCCATGCCTCACAGGCCCAGCTGCTCCGCGGCACGTGGGATCTTCCCGGACCGGAGCATGAACCCGTGTTCCCTGCATCAGCAGGCGGACTCTCAACCACTGCGCCACCAGGGAAGCCCCTTCCCTGGCTTTTTAAACAGTTATAAGTTAATCTTCTTTTAGTGACTCAGAGCCAGGTCTATGGATGTTGAGGCAGCATGACAGTGGGAAAAGCACAGGCTCTGGTCTGCAGACCTGCATTTGAATACTGGCTCCTGCTCTTCATAGCTATGTGATCTTGGGCAAATTTCTCGAAGTTTTTGCGCTCCAATTTCTCATTTATAAAATGACAATGGTAGAATGAAACTTAACAGTGATGATTTGAGGATTAAGTGATATAATGCAGTGGTTTTTAAGTATTTCTCATCCTAAAACTCTTTTTACAAATGAAATCTTACGCAGAGCCCCATTGTGAACAAATAAAAGTGGAAATGCTCTGAGTTTTAAAAGTCACTGCATCTGGTACAGAGCCTGACATGTAGTAGATACTATTGATATTTAAATGATAGCAGTTTAGTATTGTCATCACTTCATGTGAAGATTTTATTCATATTTGTGCTTTTATCCTCATATCTGGTTTTTTAAAATTGAAGTATAGTTGATTTACAATGTTTTGTTAGCTTCTGGTGTACAGCAAAATGATTCAGTTTTATATATATATATATATATATGTATATATATATGTATGTGTATATATACATATATATATATATATACACTTTTTCAGATTCTTTTCCACTATAGGTTATTACAAGATATTGAATATAGTTCCCTGTGATATACAGTAGATCCTCGTAGATCTATTTTATATATAGTAGTGTGTATCTGTTAATCCCAAACTCCTAATTTATCCCTTCCCTCCCCTTTCCCCTTCAGTAACCATAAGTTTGCTTTCTACGTCTGCTGTTTTGTAAGTTCATTTATATCATTTTTTTAGATTCACATGTAAGTGATACCATATGACATTTGTCTTTCTCTGTCTGACTTACTTCACTTAGTACGATAGTCTCTAGGTCCATCCATGTTGCTGCAAATGCCATTATTTCATTTTTATGGCTGAGTAATATTCCATTATACATATATACCACATCTTCTTTATCCATTCATCTGTCAATGGACACAGGTTGCTTCCATATCTAGGCTATTGTAAATAGTGTTGCAATGAACATGGGGGTCTCTTTTCAAATTAGAGTTTTCATCTTTCCCAGATATATGGCCCGAGTGGGATTACTGGATCTTATGGCAATTCTATTTTTAGTTTTTTAAGGAACCTCCATACTAGTCTCCATAGTGGCTGCACCAATCTTATATCTGCTTTTTTTTTTTTTTTTCTTTCTTAACGGTACGCGGGCCTTTCACTGTTGTGGCCTCTCCCGTTGCAGAGCACAGGCTCCGGACGCGCAGGCTCAGCAGCCATGGCTCACGGGCCCAGCCGCTCCGCGGCATGTGAGATCTTCCCGGACCGGGGCACGAACCCGTGTCCTCTGCATCGGCAGGCAGACTCCCAACCACTGCGCCACCAGGGAAGCCCTATATCTGCTTTTTAATGTGGTCTTACCATCAAGTTGTCATTAGTCTCTTCTCACTGTAATCATTGTACTTGCTCACAGAAACCCTTCTCCCATCTTTTAATTCACCATTTCTTTCTAATCAGCTCTGGACTTAGACACCAGACAACCATGACTTAGAATTACATGTAAAGTAGAGCAACCAAGTTCTGCATGAGGGTTTCAGAATCCTAATGTGAGTAAAATATATGATCCCTTTTTTTTTTTTTCTTTTTGTGGTACACGGGCCCCTCACTGCTGCGGCCTCTCCTGCCGCGGAGCACAGGCTCCGGACGCGCAGGCTCAGCGGCCATGGCTCACGGGCCCAGCCGCTCCGCAGCATGTGGGATCCCCCCGGACCGGGGCACGAACCTGCGTCCCCCGCACCGGCAAGCGGACTCTCAACCACTGCGCCACCAGGGAAGCCCTGATCACCTATTTTGAGCTCATATTTTGTAACACAAGTCTTGGTTATTCAGAGACCTTTTCAGAAAATAGTGTGTACAGTGGAAAGAAACTGAGTTTGGGAGTAAGACCTAAATCTGAATTTTAATTCCTCTGTTAGTCATATGACCTTGGGCAAGTTACTTGACCTCACTGAACCTCAGATTTATCAGCTTTAAAATAGAGAAAAGAGGGCTTCCCTGGTGGCGCAGTGGTTGAGAGTCCGCCTGCCGATGCAGGGGACACGGGTTTGTGCCCCGGTCTGGGAGGATCCCACATGCTGCGGAGCGGCTGGGCCCGTGAGCCATGGCCGCTGAGCCTGTGCGTCCGGAGCCTGTGCTCCGCAACGGGAGAGGCCACAGCAGTGAGAGGCCCGCGTACCGCCAAAAAAAGAAAAAAGAGAAAATAAAACCTGTATCATAGAATTACAATGATTAAATGAAGATATATATATATATACATACACACACGATGTAGTGGAGTCCTAGACACATCGTAGGTGATATGCAAAAATTCATTCTCTTTCTTTACTTCACCCTTCATTTTTCCTGGTTTTTCACTGTGTTTCTGGATAGATTAAGTTGCTGACTGGCTCAGGTGAGATATAATGGTATAAATTTTGGAATATGTTAGGGAAGGGGTAGCAGTGATACCAGAGAAGAGTGAAGACCATAAGAAGCTGAGAGATGGAGTGTGGCTATCATTTCTCACCCATAAAAGAAAAAAGGAAGAAAAAGGCCAAGAAGATAAGGCAGTTTTTCAAAGATCATAGCATAAAACGTCAGTAGCACAAACATCAGTACAATATATTCAGTTACAGGATGCTGCATCCTTAAGCAGGCACTATTCTGAACTATCCTCTCTGCTCATTTTTGACATAAAATCTTGCCTGGAATCCTGTTGGTTTGAGTAGCATCAATAGTTAAAGGGTTTTGTCTGTTTGAACTCAAGTCTTCATAAAGACTTTTAAAAGGATCTTTTGAGAATAACTATGTATTACAGAATGAACTATATTTTATCAAATAGTTAATTTAAACATAAATCTATAAACACAACTATAGTAATAAATAATATATTTCTGACATTAAGCACTGGCGGAATGACTCTCTCTTGGTCCTATTCAGACCCTCTTCTTCCATTGCCTGACAGTACACTCTCTGCACATCTTCTGTGTCCCATGCTGTCTCGTAGCCCTCACTTTTCGACCTTGTCCAAATGCTTTTAGCTAATCGCAGAGAATTTTAGGCTTCTCTGTCTGCAATGGCTCAAAGTTTAGTCTTTAATTACAATCCTTTTGAACTGTATTTCCATAGCACTAGCAAAACTGTTTTGCATCTGCTCCTGAGCAGAACCATTTAAAGCTCTTACATAGGAAGGTTTATTTTCTTTCACGGTGCTCCTTGCAAAATGTGTGCCACCACTGTCCACTCTTTATCTTGCACAGCTTTGATATCTCTTGCTCTTCCTCGCTTGCTTGCATCCTCTGTCTCTGTGTGTCTCTCTGTTTCTTCTTTTAAGGATGAGACTAGTTTCCAGGTTGAAACAACTTGAAAAGTCTCCACTGTGCAGAAGAAATTATAGTCTGGCTGTAACAAACCAGAGTTTTGTTGTCTAATTATTTCAGGCCCATCTCTATGGGAGCATCAAATATCTAAGCATATTTTACTGAGTTATGCAAAATTTCCTAGTTGTTTCCTTTGTTTTATTGTTGTTTTACCTTACTGTTTTCCAATTAAATTCTGATCATGGAACAAGAGGTTTTATAAAACAATCTCTGAGGAAAAGAAAATTACTAAAACTAAAATTGGAGAAAGTGTAAAAGAAAAAGGAATTAAGTTAGACAACTTGTTTTAATTCCTTTTAAAAACGTATACGCTCATTTGAGCCTTCATTGCACCAATTCCAAGGTACTTTCTGAGATTCTCAGTAATAAAGAAATGATACGTGCTTTCTTTAGACAGTGAGCCTTTTTTAAAGTATAAAGTCAGTCTTTTATACTGAGAACCCATAAGGTGATGAGGATTCTACCATCTCCACCAGCCCTTCTTTCTTGTTCCACAAAATTCATGGAATAGTGAAATGAGCACCAAACTTAGAATCAGGACATGGTTCAAGCCCCAGCTTTTCACGTACTAGCTATATGACCTTGGCCAAGTCACTTAACCTCTCTGAGTCTCAGTCTGTAACATGGAGATAATCTACCTTATAGGGATGCTCTGATTAATTCATGAGACCATACACTATAAAGCACCATGCAAATAAGTCATCAGTTTTGAAGTCATCAATTTCCATTCTTCTCTCCCTTGGGTTCAGTCATGGGCAGTCCTCCCAGAGCCAGTCCTCATAGGTCCTGATCCCCTCTCTTGATTCAGGAAGAAAGAGCACTGCCCTCACTCAATACTCACCTAGTGAGTGTCAAGCACTTTGCTTATATTACTTCATTTAATCTTCAAAACGATCCTGTGAGGTAGGTGCTGCAAGTATTTGAATCCAGGCAGCCTGACAGTGTCTGCACGCTTAAAGCCATGCTGATTTGAGGTACGTTTCAGGCAGGCATCATTACCTGTCACTCTTGCTGCCATGAAGGAAAAAGCTTCTGATAGAAGTTTTCTTTCAGGAGGATGTAAACTCAGCACCAGCCAAAGCCATCGGGAAATCGGGGGAGCCCTGGATACTTCAGGAATGGCGCCCTTCTGCGTCATGGGAAGGATTCACAGGAAGGCGGTAGCTGGACCTAGGATGATAGCTTGATGCAGTACCACTCAGGGCCACTTGGGAGATCTGAGGCTAGGAGGGCCTGGTAGAGGGCAGTCCAGGGCAGCACCAGAGAGCTTTGAAACCAGTAAGGCTTCCACAGGCTGGGCTCTGCAGCCAGCCAGGCTTCACACTGAACATCTCCAGATGGGCCTGCATCTGAGCTGCTTTCTTAGCTGGGCCAGAGGGAGGCTTGGGAGATCTGAGAGGAGAACAAGAGGCCCCAAAGAAAGCTGGACAGGAAGTTTCCTAGCACAGCAGAGGCCAGCAGCAGCAAGAGAATAGCACTACCCCCACCAGCACGCAACGTTCTACGAAGTGCAAAGATTGTGTCAGCGTTTCCATTTTAAACCCTTAATTTCATAGGCTTACAGCTCAAGTCATAAAAATTCACTCTGGGCTGAAGTTTGGCATCCAGTCTCTTAGCTGTTCTTGTGTGCTCAAAAACAGAGACGTTTCCAGTTTCATACATTTTGGGGACTTCTATAAACACCCCCAAAACTTCATTTGATAAAAAATGGGTTTCTAAGCTGTCGGCCTATATGCAGCGAAAGCCTGACTCTGTAAATATGCAGAAAATCTGTTTTGAAATAGTAATATTGTCCCAGTAGAAATATCGATTCCCTACACACTGAACTAGGGCAGTGGAAGTAAGTGGAATCTAATGTTATTGCATATTTAGAGTAAGATGTCATGTGACACGTGACCTTCACTGCCACTCACCACCAGGGGCTGAAGCTGTTCTCTCCCTAAAAGATATTTGGATTTCCAACTGGAGACAGTTTGGTAGAGGGTTGAAGTCAGCAATGGATTCCAGTTTTTACAAGTTATTGGGTCTTGACATATTTACACCTCAATTAGACTTTCCTTGCAGGTTTAGGTACAGACAGAAAAGATAACATATGTCAACACAGCCTGACATATAATAGACTGACCTTTATCGGTAGCAACTTATTGGTAACTCAGGGACGTGAGTATATGGTAGTCATGAGTGAAAAGTCCTCTAACCTCTTCATTTTAAGATTTCCACCCATTCTGCTCTTCCCCTAATACCTCTCACTGGCCCCTGAAGCTATAAAGACATTCAAAATATTAGGTAAATTGAAAAATAAATTCCCAAGAGAAAGCTCCCAAGAGTGACGTTATAAACCTCAATCTTTGAAAAATCAGACAAGTGACTAGGAGTTAATAACTCTACACGTATGGCAGGGGTCTCCAAGACCTGTGAGAGCTCGAATCAGATAACTTAGCTCTGTAGGTAATGCTTGGGCACTTTGGCTCTTGTAACAGTCAGCCTGATTGGAGGGAAGTTAGAAGAGGCTGGTCTTCTCAAGTGCTGGGACTTTGGCAGCTAAGAATAGGAGCAATGACAGTCACTGAGGCAGATGCCTCAGCTGGAGAGAGGGCAGGGCAGGAGCAGGGCGGCCACTGTATGGACCACCCATCCCTGGGCAGGACGTTGCCCTGCTTCCCAAACACGCTGAGAGACTTGGGGAGTCAGTGCTAACCTCAGGGGAGAGAGAGGGAATGTCTGGCTGTGGGGCCTGGTTTGGGAGCCAGGAGAGGAATCCCTGGCTCTGAGCCCCAATTCCAGGCTGCCAACGTGATTTCCATCTCTGGAAACAAGTTTTCTATCAACAAAGGGATTTTCCAGAAACATCTTCTTCATTAACGGAGGCACTACTGAAATGTCCATGGAACATTTAGGGGTCAGTCAAACCTGAAGTTTAACTTTTACTTTTTAAATGTCAAAAGCAAACTGCAGATCTACGAACAGTTAACAATTTTACCTACTGCTGTCTAATCCTTTTATCCACTGCAAATTCCATTCCGAAGGGAGTCATCAAGGCAAAGTAAAAGTGTTTGGTGAATACTAACTGATTAGGGAGGGGAAGTTAGTGAAGTTTCTATTAAAACTAATGTGTTTCTAAGCCCTTCATACTCTTTCTTTCTTTATATTTTTAAATTATGCATTCAAAAGAATGCATATAAAGTATACATTAGGCAGAAGAATAAGATAAATGCTGGTATACCCAAAACACAGGCTACGAAACGAACACCATGCATATCCCCAAATACTCCTGTGAGCTCCTCCCCATTTCAAATTCTGCTCCCTCTTCCCTGGAGGTTACCCTATCCTGGTTGTCATGTTTATTACTCCTTGACTTTTCTCTAGCATGTAGCTCAGCTATGTGAGTACATATCTCTAAACTATACTGCTCAGTTTTTTCTTTTGAGCTTCATAAAAATGGTGTCATACTGTATTCTTCCACAATTTACTTCATTCATTCAACGTGCTTGCAATATTCACCCATGTTGATCTACATGGCTAAATTCATTTTCACTGCTGTGTAATATTCCATTGTTTGACCATACTAAAATGTATCCAACCATTGTCCTCTTAGATGTCTGGGTTGATTCCAATGTTTTGCTATCACAAACAGTTCTGCTTTGAAGCTCACTGTACCTATCCCTTGGGGAACATGACGAGAGTTTCTCTAGAAATTTATTTCTGCCAGGTCATAGAGTTTGCGCATCTTCAACATACCAAAAAATGCCAAATTATTTTCCAAATGTTTACACCCAACCACCAGCACTGTGTATTTGTTCCACTTGCTCCATATCCTTTTAAATTCTTGGTTTTGTTTGACATTTTAAGTATTGGCAATCTAATGTATGTGAAATGTTATCCCTTTGCGATTTTAATTTGCATTTCACTGATTTCCAGTGAGGTTAAGCATCTTTTCATATGTTTATCAGTCAACTGTATTTGTTCCTTTGTAAGCCAGGTTTTCTATGGGATTGTTTGCCTTTTAGTAATTGTTAGAAATTCCTTCTATGTGCTTTATCCTTGTCACTTGATGTGTTGCAAATATATTTTCACTTATTTATGCTGACATTTGATAGGCAGAAGTTTTAACACAGTTTGTTTTCACTGTCTTTGTTCCTTTCTTCCATGGTTGCTTCTCACAGGAGGAAATACAAGCTGGAATTTAGTTCACCCTTGGTGAATGGCTCCCCTAGTCCCTCTTGGGTAGTATTGGTTGGGATGGATCTGGAGTTGATTCGGTTTGTTTTACACAGTTTTTTTTCCAAAGCAGGAGCATGTCTCTAGAGGCTCTCAGAAAGTACAGGCTTTGTTGATAACTTTCACCTGTTTTGGGGGAATTCTGCTTAGTGTCAAACAGCCATCAGAGTCTCAGAAAGAGTCTTCTGTTCCTAAGAATCAGTAAGAAATTGGAAAAAGGAATCTTTATCCTTACTTAGGGTTCGTGGTGGTGTGGCAATATGGAGCCCCCAAACCTGGCATCTAAACCCTGTTCCAATCCTTATCCACTATGTAAGCTCTCAGAGCCTCAGGCTTGTCTGTCCATGAAGACAATTACACTTGCCTTCCTCCCCTGTGAGACCCGATGAGATGATACACATCAAGTGCCTACATGACACACAGCTCTCAAAACTGTGTGTTCCCTTCACCTTAGGAAGCATAGTCCTTTGACAGCAGTCCACCTGTTCAGCGCATCTGTGGTCTTTGGCCAAAAACCTTTCCTCCACTAATCTCGCCAAACCTGCACCTCACATTTGGCTTACGTGAAGACTAGAGTAGACAAATAATTGTTGTCTGGGGCTTCTGATATTTTTCTCTTATTTTTTATTTTTATTTATCTATTTTTAAAAACTTAATTTCTTTCTTTTCTTTTTGGCTGCGTTGGGCCTTTGTTGCTGCGGGCGGGCTTATCTCTAGCTGCGGCAAGTGGAGGTTACTCTTCATTGCGGTGCCCGGGCTTCTCGTTGAGGTGGCTTCTGTTTGTTGCAGAGCATGGGCTCTAGGTGTGTGGCCTTCAGTAGTTGTGGCACGGGGGCTCAGTAGTTGTGGTGCACGGGCTTAGTTGCTCTGCAGCATGTGGGATCTTCCCGGACCGGGGCACGAACCCGTGTCCCCTGCATCGGCAGGCGGACTCTCAACCACTGCGCCACCAGGGAAGCCCAGTCCCCTTCTCTTATGTTTTTAAATACTCAGAAATATGAGCACCATGTGCTTAATCATTCCAACTCAACTCTGTCACCATGTTCCATATATTTGTCAAATGAAAAGCCAGTTTTATTTTTATAAGCACATAATCTTAAGGAGGAACACTTACAACAAAGTACAATTGGACATTCTGATTTTCATTTTGTCAGTCACAAAGTCCACTCACAAATGCCACATAGACTTTCATTCATATTCTGTCTGTCTGTCTGTCTGTCTCTCTCTGTCTCTAGCTATGATCAGAATGACTCAGGAGCAGTTGCAGTGGTGTTCTGGTTAAAAGCTTCCAATTCCATCTTTACTACTTTTTATCACAGAATTTAAGAAGCTTTGTAAGGCCTTTCTCCTTGGTCAATCTTTTCATCAATTGACCCTGCCCTGGGTAGTACCAGCAGTTGTGATCTTGGTAACGAGATGACCTAGCATATATGCTGCTCAGTCTTTCTTTAGTCAAATTTAATTTTTAGTAAATGTACCAGTTCAGGATCTCAGATACTTTTTGTAAGCCGTTCATTCTTTTATTTTATAATCTTTCCTGCTTGATCAGTTGCACTGGTTCATTTATCACTTTCCCATTTTGAATTATTTTAACGAATTCTACATTCATTCATTCTTCATGTAATCAACATGTGTTGGGTGTTATGTTTTACTTTAAAAAACGTGCTCTTAAATTTACTATTGCAGAAATCATTGCTAGAGTTTAAAGTAACTCGTAGCACATTTATCTGTTGTTGGTATGCACAGTGCTTTTATTACATATACATTCAGATAGTTCTATCTCATTCTACTTTCATTAATATCAAAGCCCTCCCTTGATATGGTGATTTTCAGTGTTTCTGTTTTCCTATTCTGTTCTTTGTATATACCACTCTTACAGGGTGTATTTTACACCGCTTTGTATCATAGTTATGATTTTACTTGTGTTATCTCCCCTTCTAGATTGTAAGTGCAACTTAAATGTCTGCCTGGCCACCCCCCCCATTCTTTTTTTTTTTTTTTTTTTTTGACCACACCATGCGGCTTGTGGGATCTTAGTTCTCCGACCAGGGATTGAACCTGGGCTCTCAGCAGTGAAGCGTGGAGTCCTAACCACTGGACCACCAGGGAATTCCCTGGCTGCCTCCTTTTAAAGATCACTTTCTTCTGATATCCTGAGGAAAGAGGGTTTCATTTCAAGGGCACAATCTTGAATTGTCCTCCACACACTGCTGCTACCAGCCACACTGCCTCAAGGGAGGTGATGTGGAGTAGACTTCATTTCTTTTATTGCCCTCACCCTTGGTTCCTGCAACATCACGTATGCCAGGCTGTTATGGATAGCATATCTTTATGGGGGACACAGATAGGTTAACAACGCAGTACAGCAAACAACTTAGAAGTGAACATCCCTGTCCCAAAGTCCCCAGGCCATCCCCATTACAGAGAATTTTTCCCAGAGAGAAAGGAACTTTCTTTCCTTCGGTTCCTGCTTCTTGTCATCTTCTGAGGCCCTCTTTTCTCCCTAGTCCCTCCTCATCTCTCCAGACATCTCTACCTTGTGGTCCCACCCCATCTCTTTCACAATGATGCTTTACAGAATTTCAGACCTTCTCTATTTCTTCCACAAAGAACTTCAGCTCTCCCTGTGTCTAGCACATCTAGGCTGATCCTTTCTCAGCCAAAAAGTTCAGCCAAAGAGTTTTCCTAAACAATAATGTTATGTACCCTGAAAATCAGTTTGGCAACTTCCCTATAGTAGAAGTGGCTGCAGTCAGGTGTTTTTTCTTTAATAGCGTCATTTCGCATCACTACAAACATGAGGACCATATCTTTCACACATCATACCATCATGCATATGAGAGGCTCTGATCTTGCTGTTTCACTCTTTTGGCCTTATTTAACAAAACCAGCTGCGTTTCAACGGTATGCGAAAAAGAGAGGTAAGATAAGAAAGGAGATGACTTTCACTCCAAGTTTTCCAGCTTAGGTGACCAAGTGATTGGTAAATCATCAGCCTTTGCTTAGGACACACAGGAGGAGGAACTTTTTTTGTGGGGAAAAGAGTTCAGTTTTAAGCATGTCAAGCTTCAGGTATCCATACGATCAGATATCAGATAACAATGCAGATAAATATTCAGGTATCAGATAATATTGCCAAACAGCAATAGGAATGCAGATGTTGGTCCTCAAGAGAGAAGTAATTTCTCTCTCTCTTTTTTTTAATTTATTTATTTTATTTATTTTATTTTTGGCTGTGTTGGGTCTTCGGTGCTGTGCGTGGGCTTTCTCTAGTTGCAGCGAGCAGGGACTACTCTTTGTTGCGGTGCGCGGGCTTCTCATCGCGGTGGCTTCTCTTGTTGTGGAAAGCAGGCTCTAGCTGCATGGGCTTCAGTAGTTGTGGCGCACAGGCTTAGTTGCTCCGCAGCATGTGGGATCTTCCTGGGCCAGGGTTCAAACCCGTGTCCCCTGCACTGGCAGGCAGATTCTTAAGCACTGTGCCACCAGGGAAGCCCATTTTCTCTTGACTTGGGAATCATTGGTGTACGGGGCACTGGTTAAGCTATAAGAGAAGTCATGCAGAATGCCAAGAAAAAGAGAAAAACTACATTGAGAGAGACCATGACAGATATAGAACTCAGTGGATAAATGTTGCTCCTGGAAAGAATAGAATAAATGGGAACAGATGCAATAATCAAATATATAATAAAAAACATAAGGATAAAACACTAGGAGGATTTCTGTAGAAGTCAGGGTCAGGACAAGAAGGGTCGCTATCCCTACGCTTATTTATCGTTGTTAAAGTTAATTCTATACAACAAAAAAATAGAAAAGAAGGAAGGGGTTGGGGGGGGAGAGGTGGGAAGATGATCAATATTTGCAAATGATAAGATGATCTAACTAGAAAATCCAAGAGAACCAAATAATTACTGCTAGAACCAAGAGAGTAATAGTATCTATTTACGAAATAAAAACTGTTTTCCTACTCTTTTTCAGAAACAACCACTTAGAAAATCTAATGGAAAAGTAATAAATACCATGTACAATGAAAATGAAAATAAGGAAAGAGCTACATTTGGAGATGCAGAAGAAGAAAGTTAAAGGAACTCCTTTCTTATGGTCCCTGTTACAGGTGGAGATTACGCTGCACATTTTTGCTGTTGCTGCACGTGTGCTAGCTCTGAGTCTCCAGTTAAACCACAAGCTTTTGGACCACAGGACCTGTCCTTCCTTCTGTTTCTCATCTGAAATCTACTAGAAAGCTAAGCACAGAGGAAAAGGGCTGAAACTACCTTATTCCTCCTGTTTTTGTGCATTTTTCTCAGTTTGACATAAACTTCAAGTAGAGACTTAACAGAAGGAAATAACTACTTTGTGAACTAATGAAAAAATACCACTATATCAAAATCATTCATCTAACTCCTTTCCCCCAACTTGAAAACTAACAGTTCCACACGACAAGATTTAGTGGCCACATTCCTGTTCACTTTCTTTGCTTCAACTAAGTACGTTTTATAAAAAGACCTTTTAAAAATGAATCTGCTGGAATAGCCATAAGACAGCCTCCTCAAGCAGACTAGGGTCAAGGGAAAGAGAAAGCAAAATCTTTCAAACCAGAGTCTCCTCTCTCCTGTCACTTCTCTCTCCTCACCTTCTTGCTGGCAGATAGATTACTTGGAGCAACAAGGACGGTAATTAGTACATGTAAATCAGACATAGAAAGACAAATACTGTCTGATCTCACTTATACGTGGAATCTAAAAAACAACAACTTCCCAAAAAACCAAACTAATAGAAAAAGAGACCACCAGACTTGTGGTTATCAGAGGCATATGTGGGGGGAGGCAGAACTAGATGAAAGTGGTCAAAAGTTACAAATTTCCAGTTATAAGTATGAGGATGTACCATAGAACATGTTGACTAAAGCTAACACTGCTGCACAGTTGCTAAGAGTTCTCATCACAGGGAGGAAAGTTTTTCCTTTCTCCTTTTTTTCTTTCTTTTCTTTTTAATTGCATCCATATGAGAAGACGAATGTTAGCTGAACCTATTGTGGTAATTACTTCACAATGTATGTAAATCAAACCATCATGCTGTACACCTTCAACTTACACAGTGATGTGTGTCAATTCTCTCTCAATAAAACTGGGGTGGGGGTGGGATCCAGGTGAATCCAGGGTGATATATGAAGAATCATTTAAGACTATTCTAAATCACTGGTCTTTAACCTCATAGTTGACTGAGCCTAGATCCCTGCTTCAGTTAGAACAGTCACTTGAGAAGTAAAAATGCTTAAGGAAATTCAAACAAATGGGGTATCATAGTATTGTATTGTGGTTATAATCTGCATTTCCCTGATGACTATTGAAGTTGAGCACCTTTTCATAGAAGACTTTTGATGTTGACAATATTGTGACTTAGATAACCTGAAAATGCTTCAGCTCAAAAACCTCTCGAAAGATGGATAAGACGTAGCAACTTTCTGCTAAGAGAGTGGATCTTAAAAGTTCTCATCAAGAAAAAAAAAATGTGTAACTACATGTGTGATGGACATTAACTAAACTTTATTGTGATGATCAGTTTGCAATCATGCATATATCAAATAATTAATTTGTACACCTAAAACTAATACAATGTCAATTATATCTCAATAGAAAAATATATAGCAATTTTCACTTAAATATATAGCTGAGCTTTTAAAAAAGTAAGAAAACCCCTCAAAAATGAAAAATGTAAGAGGAACTAGAAACAGTCAGTTGTAAATTTAAGCTGATGCTGGGACTACCTGGCGTTAAAGAACCTATCTTACTAACCCAGGGGCTTGAGTTTTTCTCTTTTTAATTGGTTAAGGATTGTGTTTTTTTAATAAACTTTTTTAGTAAACTTTTTTGAAGTGTAACATGCATAACAGAAATTTGCACAAATCATAATTGCACAGTTTGGTGCATTGTAATGAGTGAACACACCCGTGTAAACTAGTACCCACACCAAGAAACACACTGTTTTCCTGGCACTCCAGAAGCCTCCCTTGTACCCCAGCCAATCACTACCCACCTCTCCAAGGGAAACCTCTATTCTAACTTCTAACAGCATCAAATTAGTTTTGCCTGTCTGGACTTTGTATAATGAAAACACATGGTATGTACTCATTTAAGTCTGGCTATTTTGTTTAACATTATCTTTGTAAGATATATCTACAATTTTGCATTAAGTTGTCATTCATTCATTCTCATTGCTGTGTAATAGTCCAGTGTATGAATGTACCACAATTTGTTTATTCTTCCTATTGCAGATGAGATGGTGTTGTTCTCACTTTTGAGTTTAATGACTAGTGCGACTGTTAAGATTCTGTACAGATCTTTTTGTCAGCACACACATGCATTTCTTTTCTGTATGTACCTAAAAGGGGAATTGCTTAGCCATCTGGTATGTTCCCATGTTCCTACTAAACATAATTGTAGGATACTGACAAACAGTTTAGTAGATACTGCCAAATATTTTTCCAAAGCAGTTATGCCAATTTATATTCTCACCAGCTGTATTTGAAAGTTCCACCAACACTCTGTATTGTTTTTTTTTCTTTTTTTTTTTTGACCCCGCCTCGAGGCTTGCAGGATCTCAGTTCCTCCACCAGGGATTTAACTCAGGTCACCGCAGTGAAAGTGCCCAGTCCTAACCACTGGACTGCCAGGGAATTCCCTTGTCTTTTTCATTTTAGCCATTCTGATGGGAGTACAGTAGTATTGCATTATGGTCATAATCTGCATTTTCCTGATCACTATTGAAGTTGAGCACCTTTTCATACATTTCCTGGAAATTTGGATATCCTTTTTTGCAAAGAGCCTGTACAAGTCTTTTGCCCATTTATCTATTGGTATGTCTGCCTTTCTCTTATTGATTTATGGGAGTTCTTTATTCTGGAGTTGAGTCCATAAATATATACAAAAAATATCTTTAGGGCTTCCCTGGGGTGCAGTGGTTGAGAGTCCACCTGCTGGTGCAGGGGACACTGGTTCGTGCCCCAGTCAGGGAAGATCCCACATGCCGTGGAGCGGCTGGGCCCATGAGCCATGGCCGCTGAGCCTGCGCGTCCGGAGCCTGTGCTCCACAATGGGAGAGGCCACAACAGTGAGAGGCCTGCGTACCGCAAAAAACAAAAACAAAAACAAAAAATATCTTTAATATCTTCTATTCTGTACTTAGATTTTCATTTTCTTAGTGAAGTCTTTTGATAAAGATAAGTTTAGGGACTTCCCTGGCAGTCCAGTGGTGAAGACTCTCTGCTTCTGATGCACGGGGCTCAGGTTCCATCCCTGGTCAGGGAACTAGGATCCCATAACAAAAAAAACTGTTATCATGGAAACTGACACTTATTAAAATTGACACTTATTACAGCTTTTTTTAAAAAAGATAAGTTTACAGTTCAATATAGACCAGTCTATCAGTTTCTTCCATTATGGTTAGTGCTTTTTGTGTTCTTTTTAAGAAATCTTTGCTTAGCTCAAAGTCATGGAGATATTCTTCTATGTTTTCTTTTAAACATTTTATTGTTTCATATTTCATATTTCGATCACAATCCAACTGGAATTTACTTTTCTGTATGGTGTGAGTCAGGGGTCAAATACCATTTCGTTCCACATGGATAACCAATCAACACAGCGCCATCATTTTCCACTGCAATGCCATGTTTTTCATAATTCAGGTATTATATATGTGTGGGTCTGTTTCTGGACTTTCTGTTCTGTTCCACTGGTCTATGAAATCTGTCTTTGCACAAGTATCATACTGCTTTAATTGTTCTAGTTTTATGACAGTTCTCCTTACCTTATAGTATAAGTCCTCCTGTTTTATTCTTCTTCAATGTAAGGGACTTGAGCTTTTAACTGACATATAATGATAGGAAAGTAGAGAAGTTGATACTGAGACTCAGGAATAGCTAAAACCCTAAAAATTTCCAGCCAGCACAAGACAAATTTTTTCCTCCTTTGGGTTTCAGTGTCTGAATTTATTCTTCCTGCATAGTCTAAGAACCCAAGTTGAAAAGTCAACATAAAAGGTAATCTTCAGGGCTTCCCTGGTGGCGCAGTGGTTGAGAGTCCGCCTGCCGATGCAGGGGATGAGGGTTCGTGCCCCGGTCCGGGAAGATCCCACATGCGGCGGAGTGGCTAGGCCCGTGAGCCATGGCCGCTGAGACTGCACATCCGGAGGCTGTGCTCCGCAACGGGAGAGGCCACAACAGTGAGAGGCCCGTGTACCGCAAAAAAAAAAAAAAAAAAAAAGGTAATCTTCAAAAGCAAAACCAAAACTGTTCTTGTTGTGAAACATCAGTAGACAAAATAAATAGCAGAATTAGCTCCTCCTCCCCAAGGACCTCAGATAGCAGAATTATCATCTAGAGATGATTTTAAAGCATGTTTAAGATAATTAAATACATAAAAAGAAGAGAGCACAAACAGAAAAGGCAATATTTTTTTTTAAAAAAAGACTAAACTGACTTGGAGAAGAATCAAATAGAATTTCAAGGAATGAAACATATACTCCTTAAAATTGAGAGTATTCATTGCTTCCATGAAAGTGGAAAGTCTTAGTTAAATAAATGACAGGTTTTAATCATAGAAGCATTAACATGACCCCTGATTATTGTCCTTTCCAACTGCAGGCATCAAGCAACCTTTCATCTTTGGTTGTGACATGATTAATACCAGAAGACATGGAATAAGCAGGAAATGTTCGGAATGGGCTGGGCATCCCAATTCATCTTCAGGGTATTTGTCTTAAATGTTAAAAGTGGCATTTGTAGTGAAACACCACCAAGAAGGTCATGCTCAAAAATGACCCAGAGAAATAGAAATTCAGAGGACGATTTCCTGGTGACTAAGTAGTTAGCGTTGGAGGGGGTTTTTAATGCCACATAAGCAAAATAAGTCCCATCTGGCTGATCCAGGCTTGGATTGTGTTGCAGGCAGCTGACATAATTCTCCATATTTAATTTCCCCAAGCTGGACAGTGGAACCAGGCTTTGGAGTCAGATCTGGATTTAAATTCTGGTTTTTGGTCCAGAGTTGGGCATCCAATCCCTAAGGCCTCCTTTCCCCTCCCACTTCCAGAACCCTTAACAAAAGCCTGAGTACTGTACGCACAAGGATGGTGCTTTTGCCTATCTGAGTCCTAAGGACCCTCACAAGGTGGTAGTGATGGCTATTAACAAACATTCGAGACTGCCGCGGCCCTCGATGTTTTATATACATCCTTTCATTTCAGTCGTCACAATAACCCTGGGATAGAAACAGAGATAGAGATATAGAAGACAGAAAATCGATAGAGAGATAGAAAATTTCCCCCATTTTATTTGCCCAAGATCATATGCTAAATGGGGCCGGAGATGAGATTTGAACCCATGTCTGTTCTAGGTTCTTTCCATAACACTAAGTTGCCTGACTCGTGGCTTATTTCAATACTTTCTACATTCAACTTCCTTCTGAACAGTGCATTTTCATGAAATCTTCAGCACTGACAAGGAAACAAAAGGGCTGGGCTGATTTTCTCCCAGGCGGCTCCATGGTCTTCACAACAGCCATGTTCTGTCGCAGGGCTGGCTGTTCCCCTCAGCTGTGCGTTGCTGCCTGCTCTTATGTAAACCCCTCGTCCAGGACAGGCTTTACTGATGCCGCCTTCAAAGGCAAGGCGGCCATCTGAGAGGACGAAAGAAACCAGTAAAAATGGTATTCTGGGGAGCCATCCCAGGTAGAGTTGTGTTTTTATGCACCAGCACACTTGTGAAGCAAATTTGGTGCACTCATAAGGGCAGTTAATGAAGTTCAGTTAATGAAGTTCATTAAGTTCAGTTAATGAAGTTCAGTTCTTTGTGTAAACAAGGGAGACAGCATGTGTCTGAATGTAATTCCGACTGCATCAAGGTCATTTTAGAGCTCGTGGAGCTCTATTTGTCTTAGGAAATCTCGAAAACTTTTATAGGGAATTCGGAAAATATTTTCTGCCAGCAGGAAAGATAAAATCCCTGCACACAAAGTACAGGCATGGGCCCAGAGACTGAACAGACAGACTGCTGTAAAACCCCCATTTAATAAGGCATTAAAATGCCATCGACCTGGATACATTTTAAAAAAAAGAGAGAGAGAGAGAGAAAGCTATGAAAACAAATACCATTCAAATAATTAGGATCTTATGCCTGAGGCCCGCCTTGATGCCAAGCAGAAACTTCCCTGCAGGAATTGGAGCTAAGCCTGATCCCCAAAAGGATGAACTGGCCAAGACAAAGGCAGCTCTGCACCCAGGTTTTTCCCAGTCCCCCTCTACCGCCTGCCCCTTGATGCTGCAGGCAGTGCGTTTGAAATTGTTTCCCTCGCCGACATCTTGGGTGACTCTGCAGTCCAGTGACTCGAGTGGGGAGTCCGGGCCCTGGTGGACTGCTGGCCTGTCTTCAGGAAGGGCCAACAGCATAGTCCCTAAAGAGGCCGCGAAGCTGGGAGCGTGGGCGCTTGTGCCACCTGCTCTGTAAAGTCAAGGAGGCATTTGAAGGCCACTCTCTGGGATAAATATGCTGCAACTGGGGTAGGGGTTGGAGAGTGAACATTTGTTTGTGAACGTAGCTGTGAGGGGAAAAAAGGTATCTTTTCACCAGCGCCTGCAAATACGGAAGCTGCCACAGACCTATTTCCTGCCACCCAAGCTTCTGAATAGTTGAAGGCCAGGTGCATAGCTGCATGTTTCGTTACCCACCTCCCTCAAGGTAGTTCCCAAGGGCTCAGCCCCACAAATTTGAAATAAAGGATTTGTCATTATTTCTGGAGTGACTGTTTATTGGGGGGCACCCAGTGTTGTGTACAGAACTGCCTGTTATGAAATGATGCTTAGCAGGTCTAACTGAAGGAGCTTTCCTAAAATTGAATTTTAAATCAGATTATGTCTGTGATACAAGTTGAGGGGACCTTGTATTTACTCTCATATGCATTTGTGTCACTGATCAGTAACTTTCCTTAAAGAATCCTGTAGAGAAACTCGTGACTATCTGAATGTTTCTCATATTTTATTTCTTCTTCCTGTTGTACGTTCCTTTTCTTCCAATAGATTGTAATCACCAGCAAAATTTGAAAATGAGAGCGTGGAGAAAGGGAGAGAAAAAGAAAGAGAGAAAGGAAAAAGAATGAAAGAAACAAAGTCTATGCATTCGCTGGGGTTGATTTCAATGGACCAGTTGGTTTCATTTTGCAATACAAACGAAAAATTCAGGGCTTAGGGCCTAACACTTTCATTAAATTAAGCTTTGGTGAGTTCTAATAGTATAGCGGTTTATTAAAAGTGTGAACAATGTCATTGCAGAGGCCTTCCCTAAGCAGCAGCCTCACCTCATGACTCATGCTTCTTCCATGGCTGCCTGAGCTGTAAAGTTGTGGGCAGGATATTTAAGGTCCAGTGAACCAGCTTCTTGAGTCTTTCTTGCCGTTTGGCTGGCATCGTGTCCCGGTTAGCAATCTTGCCATCCAGAGGGGTAGCTGGACAGCAAACGTGAGAGAGGGGCTGGCTGCCTAGGGCTGTTGTAAAGGATGAGCCCAAAAGAGTAGTGAAAAGCTCAGAACTTAGTCCCCAGCAGTAGTCGGCTGGAGGAAATGAAACGATCGACAACACCAGAGGAGCGAGGAGCGCTGCGGCCGATTGTTCCTGATCACAGCCACAGGCTTTTCCACATCAGCCGGCAATCGACCTCATCAAAAGCTGAGGATGCAGGCGAGGCAAGGATCATGATACGGCAGGTGATGATGCTAAATCATCCACGTCTCAGAGCTGATGAGATTGCTCAATACCTCACCACCATTCCCCTTCCTTAGTCTATAAAAAAAGCACTGTTTGTTTTTTTAACGAAAACGGAAAAATGAGCATGGATCGGTACTCACCAGACCAACAGGAAGCTTAATAATTGCAATCCCATCCATTTCTTACTAAGCATTTCTATGCAGAGCATCTTATTTGGCCCATGAACCGAACCTAGGAGGTTGGTGGCACAGGTATTACCCATATCTTTTTGTAAATGAGGACCTTGAAGCCAAGAGAGACTGAGAGACTTGTCCAAGGCTTCCAAAAATATAGTGGCAGAGTTGGGACTTTCTTTTAGGAATAGATTAGTTCCCAGTGTCACTGAGTTTGGCTATGGGCTCTGAATGAAGGGGCAGAAAACGCAACCCGTCCCATCCTGGAGGCACTGGTAAAGATGGCCGGCTTCTCCTTTGCAGGGACATCCTTTCCTAACTGTTCTTGAATGTCGTCCTTACTGCTGGATAAGCCCCAAACCCTTGGGGTTGTGAGGTGCTCAGAGGGCTGGGAAGACCGAGCAGGATTCTTCCCGGCATCACCCTCCCCCCCACCCCCAGCACTGTATACCTAACTGCACATAGATCTAGGCTTTGGCATCTGTTAAAGGAGGCTTAACTGTGAGACAGGAGAAGCAATAAAGTCCTGAAAAGCAATAAAAGGAATTTCCTAGAAAAAAAGAGTCTCACATCTTTTTTTTTTTTTTTTTTTTTTTTGCGGTACGCGGGCCTCTCACTGTTGTGGCCTCTCCCGTTGCGGAGCACAGGCTCCGGACGCGCAGGCTCAGCGGCCATGGCTCACGGGCCCAGCTGCTCCGCGGCATGTGGGATCTTCCCAGACCAGGGCATGAACCCGTGTCCCCTGCATCGGCAGGCGGACTCTCAACCACTGCACCACCAGGGAAGCCCTAGTCTCACATCTTTTAAGCATCAAAAATAAAATCTGCGTAAACTGGCATTCCATGTGGGGGGAGGGGAGCACACTTTTATCTCTATTATCTTATTTAATCTTTTCTGTAACCTTGGAAGATAGGTAGCACTTCATTGCTCCTAATTAACACATGGGGAGATGTGGCAAACATCTAATAAGTGGTGGAGCTCCAGGCTCACTCTCTCTCCACTACCTCCCTGTGCCTCTCCATCCAAAGCTCTGGTAAACCATCTCTGGAAGGTCATGCAGATCAGAGCCTTATGGCAATTCCTCTATCATCCTGTAGTCGCCATACTTTTTCTTTTTTTTTTTTTTTTTGGCTGTGTTGTGCCTTTTTTGCTGCGCACAGCTTTCTCTAGTTGTGGTGAGTGGGTGCTCCTCCTCGTTGTGGTGCACAGGCTTCTAATTGCGGTGGGTTCTCTTGTTGCGGAGCACGGGCTCTAGGCACGTGGGCTTCAGTAGTTGTGGCTCATGGGCTCAGTATTTGTGGCTCGCGGGCTCTAGAGCGCAGGCTCAGTAGTTGTGGCGCACGGGTTAGTTGCTCCGCCACATGTGGGATCTTCCCGGACCAGGGCTTGAACCTGTGTCCCCTGCATTGGCAGGTGGATTCTTAACCACTGCGCCACCAGGGAAGCCCTCCATACCTTTTTGATCTCACCTCTGTTTAGCAAAAAGTCTTAAAGCACATACTCCCAATATATTTATATTATTTATTATTTATAACCTTATTTATTAGATATATAGATGTACGACTTACTAACATAGACATTAGATACTTGGAAAAGGATGAGATTAAAATAAGTAGAAAAAGAAGTTCTAGTATTTCCTTCTGTTACTCTCCTTTGGAGAGTCCTGCTATAGATTTAGACAGATTGTGGAATATAAGTAGGGAATTCACGATTGCAGACGTTATTCACGGAATCATAGACTTTCAGTGCTGCAAAGGATATGAGGAGACTCAGAGAGAGGGCAAGTCACACAGCCAGCATGTGACAGAACTGGCGGTAGGGTCCACATCTCCTCACACCCAATCCCAAGCCCTTTTCACTGCTCTACACTGATGTAGATAGAAGCTGAAAGTTCATTTTCTTGGGCTAGAAAATGCACCGGGGTCTCCAGCATGACAGGCCAGAGCCTAAACACAATGCCTAACCCTTCAGCGCTGTGTCTGGAGTAAATTCAGGTCCATCGACTGCCCTAAAAATGCAGCCCCGGGCTTTTCAGTCCGGACCGCAGAGCACATGCGCCAGGTCAACAGCGCATGCGCTCTAAGGAGAAGGAAGATTGTGCTCTGCTGTATTTGATGCTATTAAAAGCAGCTCACAGGGCTTCCCTGGTGGCACAGTGGTTGAGAGTCCACCTGCCGATGCAGGGGACACGGGTTCGTGCCCCGGTCCGCGAAGATCCCACATGCCGCGGAGCGGCTGGGCCCGTGAGCCATGGCCGCTGAGCCTGCGCGTCCGGAGCCTGTGCTCCGCAATGGGAGAGGCCACAACAGTGAGAGGCCCGCGTACCGCAAAAAAAAAAAAAAAAAAAAAAGCAGCTCACATAGTTTCTATCATTCCTAATGCCACAAGTTATTCACTGAATTATGTTTAAAGGGGCCTCCGAATTCCTTAGAGCCAAGCCTGAAGAAGTGTCACATTAGAGCACACGGAGGAGCCCATCTAGCACCACAGCTTGAGCGCAGGTAAGATGGTGAGCGTCTCAACGGCTGCTGTCCCACAGTTCATACAGGCACCTGCTCAGGAGAGAGGTCAAGGTGTGAGGGGACGCAGGCCTGAGGAGCACCGTCATTTCCCAAGCGTGCACCCTTCCCAGAGGCTTACACAGGGAGCCATGTTTGGGGGCTTCTTGCCTTGGTTTGGTGTGGTTCTCTCTTCTTAGGAGAGAGACAAGGCCAGTCCTTTCTTGGAATAGGCTGAGTGGTCTCACAGAAGGGGGTGGGGGAGGGGATAGCTTGGAATCCCCAGAGGAGAAAGAGATGTAGGGACATCGAAGGCAGTTGCTGGAAACAGCCCCAATCTAGTACCGCTGGGGCTTATTTGCCCCTAGGAAGCAACTGGATAAGACGACAGAGAGCTGTCAGTGAGAGCATCACACTCTGGGTGCAGGCCTATCAGGGCAGGAGGTGCTCAGATAGCTCAGGACCCCGGGAGCTGGTCTGTGACCCTGAAGCTGAGCTGCGGGAGTGCACTGCTTCCTCATCACACCCATGACAGCAGCCAGAGCAGAGGACTCAGGCCACACCAAGCTGCAGACTGAGTCCCTGGTGGAGGCAGCATTCCTATCCTGTCTTCTGCTTGGGCAGGTCCCTGACTCATGTGTCTGAACAGCCGTCACCCCGTGATGGACACTTCACAACAGCCCAAAACTCTGCAGCCTCATGCGGCTGGCGCTAGAGGGCGGGCAGCCCAGACCCAAGGCTTTGCTGCTAGGCGGATATGCCGGGCCTGATGGAAGAGAGAAAAGTTGCGCAGATGTGAGCGCTCTTTACGAAGTAGAATCTGCGTAATTCAGCAAGCATTTGGGGTGGGCAGGTGGGGAGTCAGCACTGAAGCCCAGGTTTCTGAGTCGAGCAACGGGACGTTGGCTGGTGGCTCCATTCACCCAAAAGTAGAAGGCAAGGGGAGGTTTGGAGGGGGAGGACGGGTTCAAGTTTGAAAAGGGGGAGCTGGAGATTCTGACATTTCTTAAGTAGAACGGTCCAGGAGACAGACTCAGGAGAGGGAAGTGAAATTAGACTTAAGATGCATTGGCATTTGTCGGTGAAAGAAGCTGTCGGGAACAGACGGCATCACCAAGGGAGAGCAGCTAGTTAGAAGAGAAGGCTAATATATAAAATTGATAAACAGTAAGGACTTGCTTACTGTATAGCACAGGGAACTGTATTCAATATCTTGTAATAAACTATAATGGAAAAGAATCTGAAAAAGAATAGATATAGATATAGATATATGTGTATATATATACAGATAGATACATATACCTATAACTGAACCATTTTGCTGTACAGCTGAAACTAACACATTGTAAATCAACTGTACTTCAATAAAAAATAAATAAATAATGAAGAAGGCTAAAGCCCCAGACCTTGAACAAGAGCAACGTTAAAGGCCTAGGCAGAAGAAGGGGTGTCTAAGAGGGAGACCCCGGAGTCAGGAGGCAAACAAGCAGAGAGAGGGGGCCCAGACGTCAGTCTCGGGCCACCTCACTAGCAGCCGCATCCACCTCCCAGAGTTACCTCTACAGCGTTTGGGCACAGTTTCTTTCACTCCTCTTTTATTTCAGGCACTTCTATAATCTTACCTTATTTTTCTTTTTTCTTTAATTAAAACTTTTCGTTTCAGAAGTAATACATGCTCATTGTAACAAGTCAAACAAAACAGAGATGTATGAGGGAACTATTAGAAACAGTTCCTCCTAAATCCTCTGTGCCCCTACTGCGCGTGAACGCACGTGCACACACACACAGAGATACACGTCACAGGCTCACACATCACACACCTTCATACGTACTCACACATCATGCATATATACTGCACACCCATATGTGCACACACACACAGAGGTGTTTTTTGTTTTATATTTCACACAATTGGGAAACCATACATATTACTCAGAAACTATTTTTCACATAATATATCATAGAAATATATATTTATATATTTCATTCTCTTGTTGATTGCTATTTAATGATCTATAGTTGGGCTATGCCAATTCTTTTTTTTCATTTTCTAATATTCTTGAGATCATACTCTATATTACGATCCTCTTTTTTCACTTAGCTTTAAATCAATTCCCCATGTCATTAAACACACTTTGTAAACACAGTGTCAGTGACTACATCATATTCCAGAATATGGGCATATCATAAGTTACTTTCTGCCAATTTGGGGCTATTAAAAATAATACCACAATGAACATTATGGAGCATTAAGCTATGCCCACATTTCTGGATATTTTCTTTAGGATATGAACATTTTTAGAGTTTTTGTCCACACTCCCAAATTGCTTTCTCCAGAAATAACAATCTGTGCTCCCACCAGCAAGGACTAAAAGAAGCTGCCCACATCTTTTCTTAAATGTTGATTAGTTTGTTAGACGAAAGTGGTATTTTGGGCTTCCCTGGTGGCGCAGTGGTTGAGAGTCCGCCTGCCGATGCAGGGGACGCGGGTTCGTGCCCCGGTCCGGGAGGATTCCGCATGCCGCGGAGCGGCTGGGCCCGTGAGCCATGGCCACTGAGCCTGCGCGTCCGGATCCTGTGCTCCAAAGCGGGAGAGGCCACAACAGTGAGAAGCCCGTGTACCGCAAAAAAAAAAAAAAAAGTGGTATTTTATCACTTTCCTTTGCATTTTCGGTTATTAGTGATGTTAGTCTTGTTCAGGTTAATTATCCATTTGCCATCCTTCTCTTAAGAATGATCTGCTCACCCATGGCTCTCATTTTCCACGTCAGCCCTTCCTCCTTCCTCACCACCCTGCCCCAGATGTTTACTCCTCGCCCTGGGCTCCAAGAGCACCCTGCCCCTCCTGTTTCTGCATCGCTTCCCATCTGCTCACAAGTCTCTCCTGTCCCCTCCACAGTCCGCTAGCTGGTCTCTCTCGGCTTCTGTGCCTGTGGGTACCCCTTCTCTACCTTCCCCAAACCCCAGCTCCCGAGAACCAAGCACGAGCCTAGAATTCTCGAGCAGGCTGCCAGCGTTCACCATCGGCCTGGGGTCCGCGCAGACCGCGGACACGCACGGCAGGGTCCTTCCTGCCCTGCGCTGGGTCCAGGTAACTGGGGGGCCCCGGCCGGGCATAACCAGCTGGGACTTTGCATGACCCTATCTCATCTTTCCCTTTCCCATTTTCCTCCTCTCCCCATGATTCCAACTCAGGCTTTAATTTTCACAAACGATACAATTTGGTGGTTTGGGGTTTCTGCAGGAGAATTTCTGTGCTCCTGAGAGCACTGGGGCCTGTTTGCTCTTGTTAGAGAAGAGGGACTCCGGACGCTCTGCAGACCCCGTCAGGCTGTGGTAATAAGCAGGGGCTGTTTGAGCGGCAAAGTGTAAACCTGGTCCTTCTTAGTGAGACTTCGCAGAAATCCCACTGGAGATTTTTCTGCCCCTGCCCTGTCTACTTTCCTTCATAATGATAAATGGCTGAAAAGAAAACTATCTAATCTCCAAACTGCTGGCTTTTTTTCGACTCTTTCTTCAAGGAGAGAAGGAAGAACACCGTCACATAAAACAGAGTCCTTCATCGCCTGCTCCTCAGTATGACGGTTCTTTCCCTTTTCATCCGGGCCTGTTTCTGATCTGTGATGGGCTCGCACTGAAAGCTCCAGCAGGGCCCTCTCTAATCAGCTGCGACAGACGCGGCAGTTGCTTGGGTTGCCCATCGAAATTGAATTGATTACCCGGCCCCTTTGCCATTTTGTTCTGCACACAATTGCTTAATAGCTGTCACCTTGGCTTTCAGTCGCAGCGGGCTTCAGGCTGACTGGTTCCCATTACTCAGGATGGCCAGTGCAAGTTCATCACCTTTACAGGATGTCCCTGATTGATTCCGTATGCCTTGGAGACCTGTAATATATTTGCATAGGAGGGAGGAGGGCGTCGTCGGGGCACCGAATAGAAATCTCTTGGCCGCGGGAACTGCCAGGTTTTGCTGTGGGGCTCACCGCATTTGAATCATTACCAGGCCTTCTTGTCAGGAGTCTGGCCTCTGCTGACATAGCTGCTAATGAATTTGCAGATTTTTTAAAAATACAAAACAATCCAGCCTGTCCTAACCTTTGCCGTCGCCACCTGCCGCCTGTAGGGTGCGGGCGGCCAACAGGACCCGCGCTTTTCCCGCCTAAGTTCCTGCTGGTTTTTGAAATGATGCCCTCTCTCTCCCCACCCCCTTCCCCGGGCCGCCAAGCAGGAGAACCCGGGCTTGGAGGGAGACATCTTTCAAGTGAAATCCTTTGCGCTGGGAACTACTTCAATTAGACAGCAGGGGGAATGTTAACATGCCCTCCGGCCTTTTAAGTGGGTTTTAATTTTATGTTGTAAGATAAGACACTGCAGGGCTGGGACTGCTACTCCTCCAGCAGGCTCCATTAGTGGGGAGAGGCGAGGCCTCTTGACCCCCTGAGGCCCAGTGGAGGCTGGAAGTTGGTTTGGTTTTTTAACAATTTGTCAGTCTGACCCAGCTTCTCTTTTCATTCTCCCTCTGGTTATTCCAGGCTCTTCTGTCGCTGGAGGGGCAGCTGGGTGGCTGAGCTGCGGCTGGGAGCCTAGTCCAGCTTACTCCGGGGGCCTGGCCCTGGGCAGAGCCCTGGGGGCGGCCTGCCTATGGCTCACAGTTGAACGTTCATCGTTTCTTATTTCCCTTCCCAGGCAGGGCACAGCAGCAGCAGACACTTTTCATGTGGCAGGTTTCTGGCCCCATGATGTATGACCTGTTGGCGCTACTGAATGGTGCCCTTTGTTCCAGGGTATCCCATGTGCCCCCTTTTTATTGACTTGTTGATTCAGAGGGGCAGGAAAGTTCCACAAATCCCACTGCAGGCCCTGTTCTAGCCATGTCCAGCTGGGGAAGCCCACGGACCTCATGCTTCCCAGAAAGTTGGTAGGAAGCAGCGGGCTGCCTAAAGACAACATCTCTCTTAAGAAGCGGCTTTCTTTACCTCCAAGTCAGGCAACTGTGTGTCTGGAGAGAGCCTGGGAACATACGTCTAGCTCCCAGCCCCCTACACGTGGTTGTAGAAGGTATAGAGTATCCCAGAACGCTGTCTTCACCCAGAAAGAAAAGAGCGGTGCAGGTGTGGGTTAGGAAGAACCCCCCTCTTCCCTGTCTCCTGAGCCAAGTTAAGTTTTTCTCTGTGACCAACAAGCCCAAGGTGGGAGCCGACAGCAAAGGGAAAAAAGGAGCTTGGCCTCCTTCTGCAGGGAGGAGTCCAGCCAGAGAGCAACCCAGGGCCACAAGGGCAGGACCCTGGGGAAACAGGAGACGAGGTTGACTTTTTACCCAGCAGGAAATCTCATCTTAATCCTGGTGAGGACCAGCTTGAAAGGGCATCCCTTACCCCTGCCTTCTCTTCTCATGGCTCCCTCCTGGAGATGGTGGGTGACAGGGAGCAGCTTTGGAAAAGGAACCATGAGGGGAGGGGGCGAGAGGCAAGGGGTTGTGAGGAGGGAGACCCAACATGCCTTCCGACACCAGCTTCTCTTCTCATCTAGGAGGGTGAACCTGGACTGGACTTTGTCTCCTTTTATCCCACCCCCATCTTGAGGCCAACGTCAGGGAACTGGCAGAGGAGTAGACAAGCGGAGGTCTCTGCCAGGCCTGGATTCCTCCCCTGGGGGAGCAGGTGGTTGATGGGCTCACATAGCTGACTGCTTGCTCCAGGAAGCCCCGGGCTCTGACTCCAGCCTGCTCTTCAGTTCCTTCTCTGAGGCAGCTGCACAAATCCCACCAAGAACTCCCCACCTGGGAGCCCGTCTCCCCCAAACCACCAGGCTGCATGTCCACTACTAAAAGGTGACAGATTCTTGCGTACTGTCTGCCCTGCCCGTCTGCGGTCTTTGTGGGCCCTGGAATCCAGGTCCATCATCTGGGGAGTAGCATGAGATCAAAGGTACAGTTGCTCCGTTGGTCCTAAATGACTTCACTCTGAGCTCAGAGGCTCCATGGAACAAACGCGCAGAGGCACTGAGGGCTCCACCTGGCCCTTGAGAAAATATATGAGCAAAGGGGAAGCAGAGACCATTGCTGAGCCAGGAAATGACAAGTCAGGAGTAAAAAGCATCCACACACTTCACAGTTGTAAAATGGCTTTATGTTCTGATATGTAAAATAAAATGTCCATGCTATATAACAAAACACTTGAAGTTCCATATCCCGTTAGCTAATGTGTCTTCTAATAAAGTGTAATCTGTAGTGTGTGTGTGTTTATATATAATTATTTATTTGTATGTTTTATCTAAACCATTCTTTGTTTTTAACATCAAATGTGTAATAAAGATTTAAATAGATGTCTTTCCAAACACCCTCTCCAACGTTCATTTTATTAAGTTTATTCATCTGTAAAAAAGCAAAGCTGAATTGGACATGTGGCCTGCATTTGTGAGATATATATATTTATATATTTTATTTTATTTATTTATTTATATAATATATAAATAGCTATTCAGCATGCAAAGAGTTTAGTGATTTCCCAAATTTGATTACAGAGTTCACACCAGCCACAGGGACGGTCTGGTGACTTTCAATGCTAAAGAGCTGAGCTGAGGACGAGATCCACCTCCCTGGAGAAGAATTATCCTTGCTCCTCTGAGCTCACTGGCTGAATTCACTGGAAGAAATGAATGTCTTCTGAGTTCTCATTTTTATTTCTGTTGGGCTTTCTTGCTCCAGAGGCGAGGATTTTCTGGGAGCAGAACGGGCTCTAGAGCTGCTGGGCAGCAGCTCCAGTGTGGTCTCCTGGGGACACTGCTAGGTCAAGTGTGCTTCCTACTGGCCAGTCGTAGGACGCAGATGGGGCCTGAGAGGTGAGTCTCGCGCACCAGAGAGGGTGAGGGGCTGTATACTGGGGACGGAGGGGGAAGGGCTTTGTACGTTATAAGAAAACCTGAATGATGCCAGAGATGCTACTGGTTGTGTTTTCCCTCCTCTTGAAGGAAAAAGCAATGTTTTAATACCCATCAGGTGGCACTTCGCCCATGACTCTCTCTCTAAAAATTGTCCCTCAGACCTCAGAGCTCCGGGGATCAATTTCCGGGCCACTGACTGAGCAGTCAGCGCTCCTCTCCCAGAAGGGCTTCGTGGCTTAGCTGAGCCCACCTCTCAGGTGGTCTCACAGAATCTCCGGAAGCCAAAGGAATGGGCCTCCTGCTCCCAAAACAAGATTCTCAGCTCCCTTGCAAGGCCAGGACTCTTAAGACGTGCAGAGACCCCTCCCACCCCGACTTCCCCTGCGGGAGAGACCTCACCACCTGAACTCTCCACTCCCATCCCATCCTTGGGCATGTCAAGAGATATCAGATAACAGTGGATCCAGGTCCTGCAGCCAAAATCACTTCCGAGATAGTGTGTTTTTCCCTTTGTCATGGCCTCAGTCTTATGTCAGAAGATAGATGCCCTCCAAAGAAACGCTCACGCGCACTCGCACCCCACCCTTTATGATACCTTCCTGCGTTTCTTGGTAGTGCACGCCACCCTCAGAGGTTAATGCTGGGTCAACCCGGTACTGGGGCTGTGGGCGGGCCCTGAGAGTCATCCGTCAGTCCAGTTCTCGACAGTCCCCATTCCTGAATGATACTGTAAGGAGGCTTCCCGGGACAAGGAGAAGCTCTGCGAGTAGAGAAACTCGTTGGCAGCATTCAGGTGCGGCGAGGGCGGCTTCCGCTCGCACGCGGTGCCGGTGCCGGGGAAGCCGCGCTCCCTCGGGAAGGAGGCGCTGGGCCCCCGCTCTCGCTCTCGGACCTGAGACTGTGAGAGCTGATTGTAGACGCTGAAGTGGGCACTTCCGGGCGTCTGGGAGCTCGGAGCCGAGATGGGGGGCAGCCGGGGCATCATAGTGGTGGCGGTGAAGTGCGTGGGGAAGGACTGGTAAGGCACAGTCTCCACGGTCTGTACGCTGTAGCTCGTGTACGGCGACACTGACGTCCACATGTTACAGCTCAGTGGGGGCGGGGGCAAGTCGTCCACCCCGGACACACCGGCGATCTCGGTCCCTGAACCTGAGTACATGCAGGCTTCTCGTGGGGTCACCTCACTGCAGTAGGAGGGGCTCAGCATCTGTTGGTCGTAGGGAGGGGGAGACCGGAAATAATGATCCTCCCCCACTGCAGTGGGAGCTTCCAGATAAGATCTTTTGCAGGGTAAGTCCAGGTGGCGGGCACTGTCTGCCGGAAGACAAAGAAACCTCAGGAAGAGCCATTTCCGCCAGCCCAGGGCCCCGAATACCCCCGCTGGATGCTAGGACAGCCCATCCTTGTCATTCAGGGCCCCCACTGCCCCACGCTACCACGGCGCTCCCAGAACCATTTTAATCAGCTACAGATTTTCAAGGGCGGCCGCAGCCAAGAAGTGGTCCGATCATGGGCACGCTCAAAGGCCACGGGGCGTGCTGCATCACTGGACGCTGAGCGATGTGTTTAGCCCGGCAGTGGATAGCTTTGATCCTTTGCCACCCTGACTCTTGGGGATGGTAAAAGGCCTCAATGTGCACTGGCACTCTTAGGCTAGGCCCACCCTGGCCAAGGAAAGTGCAAGCCCCTGCCAGCCCAAACCGGACCCGGAGGCTACATCTGCCTGAATTAGCCAGAAAATTAAAGCCTCCATGCTTTGGCCTCAATCCTCCACTCCCAGGAAGGCTCTAGCGAGACAAAGCTACTCACAGGCACGCTCCCATTGCTTTTAGAGGAGGAAGTACACCCTCCCTGTGTTCAAAGAAGCCCCATCAGATTGTAATTACACAGATTCCAACCTAACAGCGTTTACACAATTAAGAAATGGAGCTGTTAATAAGTAAAAGGTGACTGGTACTTTTAAGGCTAAGCTAATACTCTGTCTCAGGAAACGTGACATTAACTGCTCCAGACCATGGGTGTGTGTCTTTCAACATCCTCAAGCATGAGGGCTTGACTCTCTGGACCAGCACGGGCTCCCCTGGGATACAGGGATGACCCAGGCCTGAGGACTTGGGCGGCAGCCCACTCAACAAATTTAAGAACACTTGTCGGGTCGCTTGTCTTGGTCTCCCTCCTGTTTTCTCTAGGGATTCTCAACAGGAAAGAGGCCACAGACAGTAGGTAAATAAATGTTTGGCTGTGTTCCAGTAAGACTTTATTTATGGATACCAAACTTTGAATTTCATATAATGTTCATGTATCATGAAAGAGTCTTGACTTTTTTCAACTATTTAAAATGTAAAAACCATTTTGTATGACTCACAGGCTGAACAAAAACAGACAGCAGGCCAGATTTGGTCCAAAGGCCACAGTTTGCCAGCCCCTGCTCTAGGTCACTAGTTCTACTGGACCTGGTGTGGTGGGTACTCAGGGGCCTGCCTGGCTGGTCCCTAGGAGCTGGGCTGAGAGAACATTCTGGATTGCAAGCAAAAGTCCCCAAACTCATTCCCAAGACAATTCAGTGGCCCTGTGAGGACTTCTGGTGTAATAACACTGATCATTCATATTTTATAGAGGGAAAAATCGAGACCTGGCACCAGAGCACATCTGGTTCTCGGCTCAGGGCTCCTCTTCCTCACAAAGAAGCCAGCACGGACAAGTCTGTTGCCTGTCTTCCTGGTCCCCAGTCTGCATCCACAACAGCTCCCTGCCACTTTCAAGAAGCCTTTGCAGATCTGGTGTGATGCGGTGGGGAGCCTGTGCTAGGGACTCCCTGTGTTAGGATGGAGGTCGCCTCCCTAAGTGGAAACCTCGGGATTGTGACGCTTCCACCTCCTCCCACACCTAGAGACAGAGCCTGGCTGACTCGTGTCCTCTGCCCACCCTGCTGAAAGCAGCACCTGGGGCCAGGGAGGGGTACCGGTGTCTGGGGACACCAAGGCCGCAAGCTGCCTGTGAGGGTTCTGAGGGCTGCGTGGAAAGCAAGAAGCACATCCCTGCACTGAGCCTGGCCACGGTCCCCAACCCTTCAGGCTCGCTCTCCCAGGCCACACAATAACCAGGTGTGTGTGTGTGTGTGTGTGTGTGTGTGTGTGTGTGTGTGTGTGCACCCATGTGTGATCACATGTGCAGTGGGCAGTGTCTGTGGGGAGAGTGTCACCCCCTGACCCTCCAGGGCTTCTAGACCAGGAGAGAGGTACCTCGTCTTTTCAGGCAGTGATAGAAGAGGCTGGAGTCCCTCTGGGCTGGGAAGGTGTTGAGGGGAAGGTCCTGGGGCTCAGCTGCAGCGAACTGCATGTGAGCCCCGTTCTCGTACTGGTAGTGCTGGAGCGCCTGGTGAGCCCCATGCAGGGGGCTGACGTCAGGCTTGGATGCCAGCTGGGTGGAGACTAGCCTCTGCCTCATGATGCTTTTGGAGATCACGGGATATTCTTTGCTGGAGGAGAGGGGAGGACAGTCAGCGGGACACGGGAAGGGAGTGGAGATACCTTGAGGGTTACGGAGTCCCTGTGCTTGAACCCGGGACACCCGGTCCACCCGCCCCACCCCCAGGCCGGAGCAGCCCCACCTCTGCAGCCGGGCCACGCGCAGGTCACTGTCGTCACTGCCCCGGAACCCCTTGGCAAAAGGGTTGTTCTCAATTTTCAGCTGTGTGATCTGTCAGGACAGGATACACGGTAGAGTCACTGCGGGGAGAGGACTGGGCTGGCCTCTGGCCCTCCTCCCCGACCCCGGGCACATTCGGAACCCCCGGCAGTGTCTGGGGAAGTTGCGTCTTGCTGAGGCCTCCTTGGCCTTGCCCTTCACGTGGCCGGCTCCTATCCCTTCCACTTGCGGCAGAACCTCTGGTTCTGTCTCCCGCTCTCCCGCCGGCTGTGCTACCTCGATTCAGCCCCTCATCATCCTCTCCCAGCGGCCTGTAGCAGCTTCCCCTGCACATCATCCCCCTCTAGTGCAAATGCCACATCAGGTTCTGCGTGGCTCTTCTAAATGCAGACCTGACTCTGTCACTCTTCTGCCTAAGATCCTTCCCCTGATCTGGCCAGTCCCACTGTGCAGATGTGAAAGCCTTCTGAGAAGGATGGCGTGGGCAAAGGCGGGGGGCAGGGGAGAGTGGCCCGGGAGGGGATCGGGAGGCAGTTTGGGGTGGTCGGCCTGGGGTGGAAGGTGGGCCAGGACATGCCAGGACCCTGTGACCGCTGCCTGGGAAGGGCCTCCAGATGGCTCAGTCAGCTGCTCCCACACAGCTGGCAGTGCCCCAGGGCTCCTCTCCCTGTTCCATCCCCTTCTCTCTGCAGGTGCAGAATCCCACCCGGGAGAAGAAGACTGTAGAACGAAAGGGCCCAGCACTGAGCCACAGGGCAAGCTCCACACTCCCGACCTTTACAGTTGCCAACTCTGTCCATCCCCAGCGCAGAGACCACAGTTACTCTGTGCTGGGGGTTCAGGGATCTGGTCTCCTTTCCTGCACATCACTCCATTTCTCACTGCTCTGCAGGGCTTAGCAGGTTCCTGAGGCGCCTTCCCTGCCTGCCTCAGCCCTGCTGCAACGGGGCTTCACTTCCTGCCTCTGTGGGGGTGCTGTACCTTGTGATTCTGGTAGGAGGTCACAGAGATGAAGGAAGTTTCTGGGAACACGTGGGTGCAGAAAGCTGTGTTTTTGGAGCCAAAAGCATTGTTCTCATCAGCCTTCACGATGTGTAGCCGCGGCTGGTACTTGTGCATGGAGTTGAGGATGATCTGGAAGAGAAGGGTCTCCTCTGAGCTCCGGGTCCCCACCCTCTTGTCTTCGGCCTCATTCAGCTGGCCTGGGGCTGGCTTTCCTTGTCCTAAACACCCGGGCTCCAGGGCCTGGCCACAGGGGCTGAGCCCAGAAAGGTCCAAACCTCCCTTGAAGGTTGAAGAACCAGGCCCCTGGCCCCACTTGGACTCTGCTCCAGCACCAACTCCTGGTCCCAGGACCTCCCGGATGCTACAGACCCTTCAGTGTGGAAATGGGGACACAACCATTTAAAAGCCCCAATGAACTCAGCACAGTGTAGTTGGTGGAATTCTGAGCTGTAGGCGAAAGTCCAGGTGCCACTGACTCACTGTGTGACCTCAGGCAAGTCCCTCGACTTCTCTGAGCCTCAGCGCTGCGCAGCCCGGCAGGCTGACTCTTCCCCGGGCCTCCCCCTGTCCTACCCAGCTCTTCTTCCCCTGCTCACCCCTCCCCACTTATTAGGGACCTGCCTTTTGGAGAGTTGTCAGCGGTGGGCGGCGCTCAGCCCCTCCTCTCACATTTGTCAGCAACAAAAGCAGCTTCCCAGCCCAGGGTTTGCAAGATGGGGGAGGGGGGATGCTGAGGAGAACGGTGCACTCCGACCTGTTCCCTCGGGGCACTCCTTCCTTCATTCACAGAGGCCTGCTGAGGGGACACGGGACACCCAGAGGCACTGTGCCTTCAGACTTGTCCCAGGCAGCTCTCAGCCAGGAGGGGAGTGCCATCAGGAGGTAGGAGGAAGCCCGGAGGCCCCAGGCACCCCCAGCCCTTGAGGATGCCTGGGGCAAAAGGCGAAGAGCCCAGGAGACTTGGCCCAGAGCCCTGGGAGAAACACACGGTAGTTGTGGCCCCAAACCCACTCCATTTGGCTGTGCCCCACGGTAGCGCAGCATCACGTGCCATTAAAATGTATTTTTTATCGTTGACATTTACCAGACGCCCTTCCCACTGGAGGTAGGACCAGGCGTTTGGGGCATTTTATCAGCACCGCTGCTTTTGTTAACCCTTTGGCTCCTGTCCGGGCTGGGTGAGGCTGGTCCCCTCTGAGCTCCTTTCTCTCCGCAGGGAGTGCCCCTCCCTTGGGCTGTCTCTGCTGGCTCCTACCCTTCCAGGTTCCCAGGGGCCACGCCTGGGGCTGAGGCTTGGTGAAACATTTAACCCCTGAGTGACCAGAGTGCCAAGTCCCTGACTTCCATGGCAAGTCTGGGCTGAAGCCTTCGTCTGGCGAGGTTCTGCTCTCCTCACACCCTGGGGACAGAGGCAGCCCAGGGAGAGGCTCAGCCAGGGGCGTGGGTAGCCCAGGAGCTGGGCTGTAGGCTCTGACGTTCCCCGGGCTCCTCGGTTTGGCTGGGCAGCTCCGTCCAGCAGAAACTAGCTCTTCTGCACGGGCCACTCCTCACTCAGCCCTCAGTGACAAACCTCTGGACCCTCTTGGGGCAAGTACAGAGCTCCCCAAATCCCAAATCCCATCCTGCAGCTGGGGACCCACTGTCCAGCTGGGAGCCTGCCAAGCAAACCTCAGGGCACAAGTCCTGCCCGGGGAAGCCTCAACGGACTTCGTGTTCCAGGAGCCTGGGAAGGGGCCCCTCGGGAGAGGGGCTGGGGGTTGGGAAACACCTCCCAGACCCTTTAGGTTACTCTGTCATCCTGCACTGTACCCACGCTGCAGGAGCCCACAAAGGACCCCAGGGCCCAGAAGACCCAGCACCTGGCTACCCGGGAGGCAGCCTAGATGCCAGGTTTCCGCCTCTGCACCTTTGCACAGGCAGTTCCCTCTGCTGCCTTGATCTCCCTTTCCCATTCTCCCTCACCTTCTAGGCCTATCATCTCAAGGCCCAACTCTTCCAGGAAGCCTTCCCACACTACTAAGGCCTGCTCTGAACTCCCAGTTCATGAAACTCCCTTTCCACGCATTGTCTACTTGGCTTTGTGCTGCTTCCTAGCGGCCTCCCATTTCTTCTTGGCCCTTCAATTAAATTATAACTCCTCAAGAGAAAGGGTCATGTCTTTTATACCTTTTGTACCTCCAGGCTCCTCTCCTTCAAAACAGGAACAAGCAAGTGTGAGACCAGGATATGGGAGGAGAAAGACCTGGGCCATGACCACGAACTCTCTGTCCCCTCCTCCCTTGTCTTTCTTTGCTCACTAGAGACAGGATAACCTCTAAGGCACTTTTCAGGTCAAAAATAGTGATCAAACATGTGCACAGACAATCCTTCCATGACCACTCACACGCTCCAGCCCCTGACATGCAGGGCTAACCCTGCATCAGTCCAGCTCTCCTGGCAGCGGGTGGGGGGCGCCCAAGGGGAGAACACAGACGACGGGAGGACAGAACCCAAAGGAGGTGTTGCAGTCACCGTGCAGTAAGGCTGTGCCGTCCCTTAAGGACACCTGGGGACAAAAAGCACCCGCCCTGCTCCTCTGCCAGCTGGGCCGTCACAGGCTGTGACAGTCCACCAGAGCCCTGGGCATCATCAGTCCCCTCCCCCTCACTGTCACCCACCTCCAGGTCCAATCAGTGACCAAGGCCCGTGACTCCACCTGTAAAACAAAGGCTCCTCCATTCCCCCCCCCCCCGCTGCGCAGCCCTGGCTCAGGCCCCGCCGCCTCTCACTGGGCTCTGCGGCAGCCCCCTCCCTGCCGCCATCTACTTCCTCTCCATTTCACCTGCTACACATCAGATCAGGTCACTCCCTTGCTTAGAACCTTCTGGCTCATCCAGGAAGACTGTACATTGCTTGAGAGCAGGGCCCTTTGTATTTCTTCCTCTTGCCTCCCTTGTCCGCTGGCCCCCAAACTCCTGCCAGTATTTAGGGCTCAGTAAGTATCTTAAGTTCATGATGCCACCTTTGATGGCTCCCTCTTGCCCCCTGGGATAAAGGCCGAATCCTTAGCCTATCAGACAAGGCCCTGGATGACACGGGTGGTGAGATTGCCAAACACACCTTCTAGGAGAGGGAACCAGACAGGCTGGCAGGGAAATCTGGGAAGAGAGCAACTGCCAGACGTGCAAGGGCAGGTAGGGGCCACTGGGGAGCCCAATCCCAGCCACAGAGAAGCCAAGAGAGGCCCGGAAGCTTCTATGGATCTCTGCCCACCAGCTGCAAGTCCTGAGCAAGCTCTCCCCCTCCAGTCATCGGGGTCCCCCATCTGTAAAGTGAGGCCTTCGACTAAGTGGTCCCAAACACCCCTCCCGCCTCTGACAGTCTGGAACTTGGACAGGTGTGTGGAAGGAAGTCCCACCCATTGAACCAATGCAGACGCAAAGCACAGCATCGGTCCCGACGGCCTGGGAGAATGGGAAGCTACCTCAGTGACTCGCGCCTGGCTTTACTCGGAAGTTCCTCAGGCGCCGCGTTAAACTGTTCAGCTAGAATCTCACATCCATATTTCTTGCAGAGGATGTTGGGTCAAATGGGCCAGCCACGTCAAAAAACCCCACTACGCGGCTGGTCCCGTCGTCATCACTGTTCTACAGAAATGGGATTCATTATGTTCTGGCTGCAAGTCGGAGGCCTGTTCTATTTCCACAGTTGTGATAGGGCCAAACATCCATCTCCTCAGGAGATCGCCACAGCGTGCTTGGCTAACGAGGCCCAGATTCATCTGCGTTGGAATCACAGCACATCAGGGCATGGAGGGACAGACCGTCAAGATCATTCTAGTTCACCTCCTAGTTGTAAAGACGAGGAACAGGAGGCGAGTAGTGGGAACGTGACTTGCCCAAGGACACACAGCTGGCTGGAGGTTGAATCGGGGAAGATTCCAGATGGCCCTTGAGACAGCACACACTGCTCTCAACAACAAGCTCGGTTATTAAGGATAAGGTTTCAACCAAACACTGCGGGGGATGAGGATTCCCCAGGCCCTGTCACCCATGGTAGGGCACAGCGTATCTGGATGCTAGCCACACGACAAGTGGGGCTAATGTCTTTTTGTCATATATTAAAACCAAATTTTCTCCTGCATCACATGTTTACTTTCTAAGACGACCTTCTCCATCATCCTTCTTACCCCCTCCAGCCCTGTAAAGAGGTTTAGGAAAGAGACAGGATCCGCAACTTAGAGAAAAAAGAAAAAAACACAACAAAACTAAGACCGGAGAGACCCAAAGATTGGCCCGAAGAATATCTAGACTAGAACTGAGTCGGACAACCCATCAGCCGATTCAAGAGGCCTGGGCCAGACAGGCCTGAGGCCTCACGCCCAGGGCAGCAGCCTTCCCACCTTCTCTCCCAGTCACAGCAATGACAGCCAGCGTTGACTGAACACAGCCTCTGTGCCAGGCCCTGCGATGAGTATTCTACACACATCACACAACTGACCTTACAACATCCCTGTAAAGGAGGTATCATGATTAGCCCCATTTTAACAGGCAAGGAACTGAGGCTCAAGCGGGGGAAGGCATCTGCCCAACCTCAGACAGTGATGGGAAGCAGAGCCGGCATCACTACTCTCCGAGCCTTAGCTCGTACCTGCACCTGCACCCACGTGGCTGGGGAGGGTGAGGCCCAGTCTGGAGCCGGACGGGTGGTCTATGTCCCAGAGCGCCCGGCAAGGCGTGGCGCATTGTCAGGGCTCAGCAAACGTGGGAGGAAAAGAGGGAGACCAATGGTTCTGGGTCCCCGCTGGCTGGCATATGCTTTGGGGGGACATCAGCCTCCAGCGGAGGAAGTGCCTTCTCTGTCTAAATAATCCCCCCGTCAGCAGGTTCACTCACTCACTGCTCACCACCACTCACACTGCCAGGCACCAGGACACAATGGTGATGAAAAACCTCACGGTTTACCGTCCAGTGGGGAAGTCACATGGTAATCCAAAAATCAAGCAAAAATCAGTGGGGAGAAAAAGTCGTGGACCCCAAAGTGCATTGATAATAGTAACGAACAAGATGAAACAGCTCGCAGCACATGTGTAGGACCTCGGGAAGAAAACCTGAATACGCCTTTGAAGGACAAAAATCAGACTGCAACAAAGACAAAGGCATCCCCATCAATCCTCCCTAACTAAATTTATAATTTAAAGTTATTCTAATAAAAATACAAGCAAGTTTCTTTCTCAACACTACAAGCTGATTCTAAAGCTCATATAAAAAAAATAGACAAGACCAGCCAAGAAAACTCTGAAAAAAAAGAGCAATGCAGGGGGACCAAGCCTGCCAGACACTAAAACCTATTATGAAGTCTCAACAGTTAAGGCACTGGCACACGAACAGACACAGATTCAGAAGGGGATTTAGTGTACAGAAATAAGGCATCCTAAACCAGAGAGGGAAGGGGACTAGTCAGTTATTGGTGTTGGGAACCACTGGATAGCTCTCTAGAAAAAAAAAAAAAAAAGTTGGATTCACACCTCATATAGAATGCCAGAATAAATTCCAAAAGGATCAATGGTTAAAGTGTAATAATAATTCTGTAAAATACTAGAAGAAAACACAAGCAAACTCCCTTATAAGTAAAGAGTGGAGAGGGGCTTTCAATTACTCAAAATCCAGAACCCACAGAGAAAACACCAACACATTCAATCAAAAACTTCTGTGTAGGAATACCACTATAAGCCAAACCAAAAGACAAGTGACAAACGGGGAAAACATATAAGCAATTCGACATCCCAGAGTAGGAGCGAAATCTTCCTAATTTATAAAAGCTCCTAGAATGGATAGGTGATTGAAAAAACAATCTAAGAGAAAAATGAGCAAACGATAAGGACCGAAGAGGAGATACATATAAAAAAGATGCTTTGGGGCTTCCCTGGTGGCGCAGTGGTTGGGAGTCCGCCTGCCGATGCAGGGGACGCGGGTTCGTGCCCCGGTCCAGGAGGATCCCACATGCCGCGGAGCAGCTGGGCCCGTGAGCCATGGCCGCTGAGCCTGCGCGTCCGGAGCCTGTGCTCCGCAATGGGAGAGGCCACAGCAGTGAGAGGCCCGCTTACCACACACACACAAAAAATGATGCTTAATCTCACTCATAATAAAGGAAATATAAATTGAAACTAAAACTGACATCTATATTTCACCCATCAAACTGGCAAAGATCCAAACCTTTCTCTCCCACCATGTTCGTGAGGCTACAGTGATGGTGGGAATACACATCACTGGGACTCCAGTGGAGGGCAGAATTACAAATTGCAAATCCAAGCACCCCTTGAACAGGCAATTTATCAGAAAGCATACTTGCCATAGGTATAAAACGACATATGTACAAGCTTAATCAAAAGAGCAAATAGAGGAAAACATCTAATTCCTTCAATAAGGACTGGCTACATAATGGAACGATCACATGATGAAATTCTATACAGCTGTAAAAAAAGGAATGAGACAGCTCTATGTGACTGGAATGATCTCCATGATACACTAAGTTTACAAAGCAAGGTGCAAAGTGTTTACAGCATGTTACCTTTTGTGTGGAAAAGAAGGGATTTGAGACTCTGTATTCTGCCTGCATGTGCAAAAAGAAACACTGAGAAGAAATTAGTAACAATGGTTACCTGTGGCCAGAGCTGGAAAAAACTAGGTGGATGGGGAACCAGGGGACGGAAATGTCTCATTGCAGACGTGTTTTATTTATTCATTGATTGATTTTTAAACCATGTGAATGTATTTCCTATTCAAAAACAAATTTGACAAATAAGTATAAAATTATAACTGTGGTTAAGTACTTGGACAGAAAGGTGCATGGTGCTCTGAGAGCATATAATGGGAACCCTGAACTGTCTCCCTAAAGATGTGGCATTTGAGCTTGGATTCCAAGGCTCAGCAGTAACGAACTAGGCTAAGAGGCCTGTGGCTGGAGAAGGAAACACACTGAGGGGATGGTGCATGTGCCACTTTGTGGCCTGGGAGCCCACACCCCCAGTCCGGGGCTAATTTTGCCTCTGGAACAGTGAGACCTACTATGCCCAAAATCAAAAGCTAATCTTCAGGCTTCCCTGGTGGCGCAGTGGTTGGGAGTCCGCCTGCCGATGCAGGGGACACGGGTTCATGCCCCGGTCTGGGAAGATCCCACATGCCGCAGAGCGGCTGGGCCCGTGAGCCATGGCCGCTGAGCCTGTGCGTCCGGAGCCTGTGCTCTGCAAGGGGAGAGGTCGCAACCGTGAGAGGCCCGCGTACCGCAAAAAAAAAAAAAAAAAAAAAACTAACCTTCTTCCCCCGGCAATCTGGGAGTCCTAAGACACAAGAGGTGGTGAAGATGGCCATTCCCCTTCACACACACACACACACACACACACCCCCCTCACTGCAGCCATCCCCTCCCTGCCTCCAGATCAGGAGAAAAGTAAGACCCACGTGCCAGCCACCTCCATGTCCCGCTGCAGGACCCAGGCCCCACCCCAGTGAGGCCCTCTTCAATTTCCCGAAGCAGCTTCTCTTACCATCACGTGGTCACCTGGCACAGGACCCTGCTAGGCGTAGGAGGGGTTGGTGAGTAGGAGGGGAGGATGGCAGGTGTCCTCTGTAGCCAGTGGAGCCACAGCAGTGGAGCTGAACTGGAGCAGCCCAGCCCGGCCCCAGCCCCCTGATCCTTTCTGCCCCTGCCGCCTGCCTGTCCTCTGCCCCTAGGCTTACACCCAGAACCCAGGGGTCACACCCTGAACCCACCCCTCAAGAACAGAGGGCTTTCCTGGACTCACAGCAAAAACCCACAGGAGTTGTCTAGTCAGAAGCCAACCCTGTCTTTTCAGAGCATGTGGCCCTGTGGCCGGAGGGGTTCCTGGACTCTGGGCCCTTCTCCTGGGGGAAGTCTGTAAATGGGAGACAGCTGCTAAAATCTCTGAGATACTGTGAGACCCAAGGGGAAAGTCCACAGTCCATTTGGCTGGAGAAAGTTCCCTGAGGTCTGGAAGCTTTTAGGAAAAATTGCAAGTGTGGAGGTGAACTGTGCAGAAGGACTTGTCTGGGGCAAGTTCTCAGTAGAAGATGGCTCTTTCCCAGGCTCCTGCACCAAGAAGGGCGACCGGGAGAGCTCAGCACTCCAGGTGGCACAGACCAAGGAGCAGAAAGCCAAGGTTCAAATGGGCCACTCTGCCTTGACATGTCGAGGAAGCTAGCTCATCCTCCACAGCCCTTGCCTGCGTGGTCAAAGGCTGCTCCCTCTCCGGTGATGCCCCAAATTGCTGAAGATCTGACAGCTCGAGCCCTGGGTATGGGAAGACAGGTGGAGAAGCCAAAGGAGCGCGGGACCAGGCATCAGAAGGCGGGGGTCCACGCTCTGCTCCTTTACTCCCAGCTCCTGAGACAAGCACCTCATCTCCCTGAGCCCTGCCACCCTACAAAGGGTGTTGTAACCAATAGATTGCAAGCGCTGGATAAATTCGGGGATGGGGAGAAGGAAGATGCTCTGCACCCAAACCCTCCAGGGAGTTAGTATGGGGAACGTCCCTCCTGCCGAGGAGAGGAGAGCCCCAGGCAGGCAAGGAGAGTGTAGCCAGGGGCACCTCCAATGTCACGAGCCCAACAAGCAGCCCCACTGGCCCAGACTCAAGACTATATGCAGGGTTATTGCAAACCTCTTATGGACTCCAGTAGAGCCACCAGACACAAGGCAGGCTGGGAAGCCTACTGCTGGCCTATGAAGGCCAGGTCTCCTGATTCCTAAAAATCCCAGCTTTTCAACCACCTGACTCTCTCCCCTGCCGCATTCTGCAGGGGCCCAGGGAGGTGGAGGAGTCTTCAGAGGCATCCCTGCAGCTGGGAACCATGAGAGCAAGCTGTGCATCCGAAATTCTCCAGAGCTTCGGTTCCCTGGGTACTTCTGGTCACTCACCCCGAAGATCCAGCTTCCGCCAAGCTCTGTGTTCACCCCAGTGGTCTGTCCGCTGGGGTCTGCGTGTGTGTGCAATCACGGGCAGAGATGTGGCTTCCCACTTCCCACCATCGAGGCCCTCGCTAACCTTTTGAGGTTGATCCCACAGCCTGGCCAAGCAGAGGAGGCCAGGTAGGAGCTGACCAGGAGCAAAGTCTTGGCCAGAATGGGAAGCCCCTCTGGCCCTCGGTTAAAAGACCCTGTGCTCTGAGAGGTGGGGGCTCGGCTGACCCTTCCCGTTGGATGGTGGCTTGTCTCTGCCCCCTGGGAGAGGCTGGGGCTACATGAGTACACGTCACCACGCACACCTGCAGGTCTCTGTCACACACCCGACGGCATGGGCCTGCCCTGCACGGGAAAGCCCACGCCCCTCGCAAAACAGGTAAGTCAGGAGTTTATTATGTTAACGAAGCATTCTCCTAATTGCTGGTTTATAGATCACCAGTGACCCAGAAGAGAACTGAACAGACTCCGAGAAAATGAGAACTGAGAGCTGCTTGCCAGTTACACACCAATCAGTCAGAGATGAAGCGTCACTGGCATTTTCCACAAGGAACTATGATTCACAGAGTTCTGATTTGCACACAGCTCCCCAGAAATAGAACTGAGGCAGAAAAGAGGCACATGCCTGCACAGCGCCCACCCCTGCTTCCCCCACCACCATCCACATGGACAGTATGAGTGTTAGGGGTGCAGCCGGGGCAACTGCATCTAGGAGCCTCGACAGCACCCGCTCCACCACACCACACCCTGCGTTTCCAGGGTAACCGTGGGTAGCCTAGAGGGGCGAGGCCTGCTCCCTGGCAGATGACACCGGGTCCCTAGGCTTCTGTTTGCCACACACTTGAGCTAACAATTTCCACATAAAAAGCTTTTGTGGGCCTGCCAGGGACAGACGGGGAAAGAATGAGCTTCAGCAGTCTGGATGGGCATCAGCGGCAGGACCCCTGGGGCTCCAGAATCTCGTGACAGCCAGGTCCTGGTCAAGGCCAGGAAGGCGCTGACCCAGGAGCCCGAGCGAGGCCTTCCCTTCCAGGGCAGGTGGCTGCCGGGCCAGGCAGACGGTACACGCCAGAGACAGGCTTCGGAACCCATCAGTGACTCTTTCTCAAGAAGGTTTACTTGTCTGAGGCTCCAGCAAGGCCAGATTTGGGGAAACTGAAGCTGAGATTTGGTCCATCATCATCGTTGCTGTCATAGTTGCCATGTATTTGGAGCCTCTTAGGTACAAAGTACCTCATGCGTAATCATTTAATTCTCACATGGTCATCTCCATGCTCTAGACAAGGAAACCAAGGCTCAAAAAGGCTAAGAGACTTGCCCAAAGTTACCCAGCCAGTAAGTGCTGGGGGAAGGATGTTCTGCTGTGGGACTCAGACCCTGTGCTCCTTCCACAAACCGGCCTGGAGCTGGATCCCGAGAATGGATTCTCCAGATCCCGGATCCCTGGACCGGCCCAACCCCAACACTGGCCCCGGACTCGCCCTCAAGGCCAGGCAGTCCCATGCTTACATGGCCGAAGGGGTCCAGGTGGTTGTTTGTCAGCTTCAGCTTCTGGAAGGAGACCAGCTGCCGCATCCAGTGGGCCCCAGTGGCAGGAGAATCCGGGTGAACGTAGAGCCTTCCGGGCATGGCCGGCTCAGCCTTCCCTGCCACCATCCTGCCAACAGAGCACGGAGAAGCCAGAGCAGTTGATTGCCCTGCAGCCTGGGGGAGCCCAGATTCTCTGTCCCCTCTGAGAGCAAATCCCCAGAGACCTGAGAAACAAATCACCGATGGTCCTATCAGACTGTCAATTTAGGGCTTTGGGGGTAAGAGGGAGGGACAGAGGAAAGAGTGCTGGGGAGGGAGAGCGTTTCTGAACCTCCTGTATTTCACTGCAATAAGAAAGAGAAAGTGAGATTACAGAGACATGTGATGCTTTACTTGAAGGAATGGGGCTAATCACAAGTATGTTGTGGGGAGATTCAGGCACTGCCATGTATGTGTTATATTTACAATTTTTAAAATGTTATAAGTTTGGAGGTAGTTTCTCAGAGGATGTAGACAATTTTCAAATTGCTTGCCCCCAAAACAAACATAAGAAACGAACTGCTAGCTGTCCCCTGAGCCAGGAGCTGCTCCAGCCCAGAGACAGAACAGAGACAAGCCCTTGGCAGGACCTGGCCACCGAATCTGGCCTCCCGGGTCCAGGCTCTGCAGCCCTATTACTCATCCACCGCTGAGCCCACGTCCCGGACTGTGGATTCATTCATCCCTCTCTCTCCCTGGGCGCTGTCCTGGGCTCTGGGGGCAGACAGGGTACTAACGGGATGGCCTCAGGAAAAGCAGCCCAGCGTTTTTGCACCCAGTCCCAGCTTGGTTTCGCCCTTCAACCTGACTGCTCTCTCCTGATGGGGGCACAGCATAAGAGGGAAGCCTCTGCAGCCAAAGAGCAAATGAGCGGAGGAACAGGAGAGAGATGCCATAGCCCAGGTAACTGGGCCCCAACTATGGAATACCAAAGCCCCCAAGGAAAGTGGCTTCCATCTTCTGCCCCCTTCCCCGAGCACAGCACTGCTAGAGCCTAAACCTGCCCAGTGCTGGGGCTCATCTGTCATCCCAAAGCACAGGCACCCACCCTGTTCGTCCACAGCTGTGGGGCGAGCACAGACCCTTGAAATCCACCAGAAGCCCAAACACTGCGGCTCATTTTCAGCCAGCAGCAGGTGTGTGAACATTTGATGACCCTGTAGCCTCAGCAGGCCCGGCGCCCAAGGCTGTGGATCTGGCCAATCACTGGGACTAACTGGTAAGTCCCTGGGCCAAACGTCAGGTGGGGATGGGTGTGCGAGTGGGAAGGCGGGTGATGTGAGGGTCCCGGGTTCTTACCATTTGTTGTCACAGAACTTGTAGCGGTGGTCATCCGCGGGGACGATGTCGATCAGCAGGATGTACTTGGTCTTGGGGTTCATGCCTGTGACTTTTACCTTGTAGCTGGGGAACATCCTCCTGGGGGAAGCCGAGAGATGACGCAGAGGCGTGGACAGAGCACCAGGAGACGTGGCACAGAGTGGGCGAGGGGACAGAAGCCCTTAAGAGGCACTGCCCCTTTAGCAAGAGGTCTCGGCACTGGTCAGAGCTTTGTGACCTTGGGTAAGTTGCTTCCCTCTGTGGTCAGCCTCCCCCTCTACGAGGAAAGGGCTGCACAAGCTGCTCCCTCTGAGCCCCTGCAGTTGTCAGTCTGTGGTTGTGAGCAGCTAAAGCACAGAGACCCTGGTCAGGATGTGAGAGACGATCTCAACACCAACCAGGCTGCCTTAATTTCCCTCCTGTCTGTCATCCATACACAACGAAAGTTCTGGGGTGGGGGTGGGGGGGCATTACAGGGGCCCAGAGCAGAAGACCTGGGAGTCCCTGTCAGCTGCTTCCGTGAACAATGAGGTGCCTCCGCTGGGTCATGTCTCTATGGAAACCCCCAGGCCTCAAACCAACTCGTAGCAGAGCAGGAGTGCTGCTCGCTCTCCGGATGCCTCCTGTGTGTTTAGCAGAGGTGTTATCCCTGTGAATGCCTTGCCTGGGCCTGTGCGCACTAACTGGGTGTCGGGGAAAGTCAGTCTAGGAGCCCTGAGGAGTAGAGCATGGATTCTAGAACCTCCCTGCTGTGGTCCACAGCCTGGCCCCACCACTGACACACCATGCTGCCTTGGCCAGCTTGCTTGGATCTCTCTATGCCTTGGTTTCCTTATCTCTAAAATGGGACTACCAATCTCATAGGTTGCTGTGTGGATTAAATGAGTCCAGTTACAGCTCTTACCACTGACCCCCACTGCACTCCTTCTTCTGCAGACCAGTGGTATGACCTACCTCTATGAAAATAGAGTCAGCAAAAAAGCAGAAAGTTTTCCAGGTCCTGCAGCCCATGATGAAACTGTCCAGGACCCTGAGGCTCAGGCAACATTCTAGAGAAGAGCTTCCTCAGACCCCTCAGCACACCAAACATACAACAGCATGTACCCATACCTGCGGGGTACCCTCCCCTGGTCACCAGGTCCCTGACACCGGACTTCCTCAGAGGGGAACTTCCTCAGTCCTCCTCAGATGCTCCCACCCCCTCCTAGCTGATCTCCCCCAAAGATGTCCCCAAGAGAGAGGCAGAAGCCAAACCTAACTGAAGACACTAAGGCCACTGGGAGCCAAATCCCCTGAGCGGGTAGAAACCCAGGCAGCTCTGGGAAAGCCATCAGGGGGTCCTCCGGCTCTCACGAAGCTGAGAGACAGCACGGGAACCCTCAGGAGAAGCTGTCCTAAACACCTCAAACAGATGACTGGAGTCCCCCATTTTGTCGACAGGGAACCAGCTTACCTTGACAGAGCAGGGCTTCCAGAGGGATCCAGGCCCCCACAAGGTGGCAGACCCTACAGCAAGCCCAGGCCAGGACCCTGAGGTGGAGGGTGCCCCAGCCCGTGCACCCTCTCTCGCTGGAGGGCAGGCCCATGAGTGCTGCGGTGGGCCAGGGGTGCGGGAGCTGTGTGACCATGTGTGCGCACGAGCACACGTGCTTGCGTACACGGTGGAGTGCGCGCGTGTGCGCCTGGAGAGAGGAGGGCAGTTCTAGCGGCAAGTCTAGGGACTCATAAACCGTGTGGAAGAATTTGTCTCAGATGTCAATTGAAAGCGTTTTCAAATGTCCACCCAACCCCCTCCCCAGGAACCCAATGCTGCCTCCTGCTTACCAGCCCCCTGCCCAGCCGGCCCTGGGGCACAGCTGGAGCCTGTACCACCCGCTTCCTGGCCCAGCCTCTCTCCAGGTGGGCCTAAGGCTGAAGGAGAGGGAGGCAGCAGTTTGCTCAGTTGCCACCTCCCTGGGGGAAGGCCAAGAATCCCGTCCCCTGCAGGCTATCATTTTGTAACTGCTACAGAAACAGCCACAGAGCGGGGCAGCCCCGGCTGGGCTTGGGGTTGGCCTGGTACCAGTGCCCTGCACTCATCCTGCTTCTCCTATAATCACTGCAGGTGGCGACAGCAGAGGGCAGGCACAGCTTCCCCCCGCTCCCCCCAGCCAGCGTCCACAAAGGGGGCCAGGAGAAAACTGCTCGCTGCCACTTCAACGGTCTTCATAACCTAGGCTGAGAGGGGGGTACGGGGTCCTGCCCTTGCCCTTCTACCCGCTACTGTACTTCACTTCAGCGGCTCAGGAGGCCAGGCGGACATGACTAGTGCTTTGGAGAAGGCTGGCAAGGAGCCTGTCCTCAGCCTCCCAAGGCATGGGGCTGGTGTCCCATGATTTGGCCTCTCCTGGAAGCTGACCGTGGACCAGATTCCTGACGGATAACCGCCTCCAGGAGGTTTTAAGGAAGTTGGGGCAGGGAAGGAAGGTGTCTCCTAGCCACTGCCCTGCCTTTCCCTCTTCCTAGGGCAACTGCCCTCAGAAATCAGGAGGGACGATGAGATCTGTGGTTTGAATGGGGAGCTCAAAAGTCCTCTGTTCCGGGCTGAGCTGGCCTGAGCTGGCCAGCTGAGCACCGCTGCCTTCATGGAGACAGGTATCTCCGTCTCTGTTAGCGTCCGGTTTGGTGGCTGCTTCTGGGCCATGGAGAACACACCCAGTGGGGACCCTGGGCACTATCATTTCCCCACCTAGCGGGCTGCAGTGGATGAAGGTCCTGCCTGGTGTGCGGGAAAGGCTACGTGTGCAGCTGAAGCACACACTCCTCCAGCCTCGCAGGCCTCCTGCCCGAGCTGAGGGCATCTGCCCTTGGTTCCAGAGGGTCCAAGGTTGGAGCCGAGAGGCCTGGCATGGGAGTGTTCACCAGGAGGGCAGGCCTCAGGAAGCTGAACTGGGAGCTGTGGCTTCCTCTGCGCTCACCCCGCCCTGTAAAGGTCTTCTCTATTGAAACAGATGAAACCATAGAGTGAGTTGTAAATTGCTTCTGTGATTTAGGACCAAAAGAAAATGTACCTGAAAACCATCACCTATGGGGGGGGGGGGGGCGGAAGTGAACACCTCAGTGGGACAGGGAGGGAGGGCCAAGCAGGGAAGTAGTGACTGCACAGCCCATACCCCACTCAGCCCTGCCACCGGCCAGCACTGGTGACCGTGAAGCCCTGGCTCCCTGTCCTCAACACCCGGCAGCCACCCAGACCCCTGCTCGGTGCGCCCCTCCGCACCCCTTCCCCGTGCCCTGCGTGCCTTCTCTCTGCGGCCCTGGCGCCCTCTCCCGGCTCTGGTTCCCCGCCCGCCTCGGACTCCTGGTCCGCAGGCATCTGGGGCGCTCCCGGCCCCCGCGGAAATTGCTCCGCCAGGGAATAAACAAGCCGCCTGCCCCGCCGGCCCCGGGAGGAGATGAAAGCCGGCGGGGGGGTCTCTCCTCTGATCATGAAACAGGCTCTGAAAGGGTGCGGGCGTGGGGCCTTATCTACTTCATACTCGGAAATGGTTTTAGAATGAACTGCTAAGATAAGCTTCCTTGGACGTTTCTCGGTGTTGGAGGCTTGCGGGGCGCCGGGCAAGGGTTTGGGGCATTTTGATTTTGGCAACAAACCCATAAAGACGCACTGAGAGAGAGGCCAAGTAAGTTTCAACTGGGCTCAGAGAGCCGCGGGGCACCCGGTCCCGGGCCAAAGGGGTGGCCAAATTCAAGGTGCTGACCTATTCACTCCCCACCAATCCAAGGGGGTGGGGGGCAGGAAAGAACGAACCGAGGAGACCCACCAGATTCTCTCCAGTTAGCAGAGCCCCCCAACCCCAAATCCACCACACCCCCGGCTTCCTCAGGGGGATCCGGAACCCCAGGAGCGGCTATATGTGCCTTCCCTGAAATGTAGGTGCAAAACCAAATCGAAGGGGTGAGAAGTCTGGAGAGGGGATTCGAGGTGGGGAGAGGCGGTGACTGGGAGGGCAGACAAGAGGGATTCTGGGGGCCGGTAACGTGCTGTTTCTTTATCTGGGTGGTGCTAACACCAGTGTGTTCATTTTGTGAAAGTCTGTAGAGCTGTACGATCAAGATTTGTTCACTTTTCTGCAGAAAGGTTCCACTTCAATAAAATTGATATTAAAAAATTATATGTGTGTGTGTATATATCATAAATACGTGTACATAAACACATACAGAGGCCCGTGGAGGCCAGAGTTTGAAAGGAAAGGGATGCAGGAAAGGGTAGGGGTCCACAGAAAACCCCGTCCATTTTCTATCCCTAGTGTCTTGGGGTCTTAAAGAAGAATTCTGGGTGTGTTGGAAAGAGGCCAGGGCCTAGCAACTAAGGCTAAGTTTGGGGGTGGGAGGTAGGGGTGCCGTCTCTACTGAGACCAAAGCTTTTGTGGCCAAATGGTTTCTGAGAGCAATGACAGAGCTACGTAATTTATTTCCACTTTACACATACAGAATTTTCTACTTCACTCAAAGCATTTTTAAGAAATACTTTCCCTGAGGTGGGGGGCAGGAGAGAGGGTGTGTGGAATGGATGCTGTTTTGGAAGGCCAGTTGCTTCTCTCAGATTTTTTTGAAGACACTTCCTTCTGATAGACTTTTGCTTTCAGAAAATACTTTAGAAAGAGATCAAAGCACTCTCTCCCCAACCCACTTTCCCAGTGTCTTCAACCCTTACTTCTCTTATCACCCACGCCACTGGGCTCTGACTCTCTGTATACAGAGCAAGGGCAACTGGCTTTGAAGCCCCGGATTAAGCCGGGCCAAATCCTTGCCTCAGAATAACAAACAATACAGGTTCAACAGGAGTTCTCATCAGTAGTTCATTTTTCAAACACAAATTCACTGTCACTAACACAAGCAACATTGAACTCAACAGGCTATGAAGGCTGATAGTGGAGATTTATCTGGTGGCAAAACCATGACCTAGGAGTAGAGCAGTCAGACGGTTAGGAAATTTTCATATTGGGGAGGTTTATATTTAAATTTTGTAGAGCTCACTTTTATCTGTGTTTGGGAGAAAATGCAGTTTCTCACATGTATCAAGCTTGGCGGGGATGTGAGGAAGCAGAGAGGGCTCTGTTCTCTGCAGTTAAGGGCATAAACTCTCTGGGTGCAGGGGCCTAAGAGAGACAGAGACTGGCTAGGGAAGGCTGTGGCCCCATTATATACCTGACATCAGGGGACCCCGAGCGTTCAGAAATTGATGGCTTGAACTGCGGCTGGCATGTTAGTCACCAGCTCAAGTTGTTTGAGAATTCAAAATCACTATCCAATGAAGGGGACCTTTTTTTCCTTTGGCCTTCAGCTCTTCGGGGCTTAAGGCAGAGGCTTGTGACTAAGGACTCATACTGGCTTGAGAACATTCGGGCTCCTTTTCTCCAGCCCCCGCCCCCCCCCACCCCCACCATGCCTCCACGGGCCAACCAGAGAGCAATCACGCCCCTAACCAGTCAGGGTCCCTAGGGCAGAGCAGCAACTCCACCTTGCGCAGGTCCCCATAAACAAGCAGTCAAGGGAATTTCTCAGTTAGGGGCTTGTTCTGGGGAGAGGGGCATCATTGCTTGGCTTGCGTAGACCTGGCAGCTGCCTAACTCTGCTTCTATGGGCAAGGGCCAAATGCCCTCCCTTCTCAGGGGTTGGGTTTATGTTCTCTTGGTTCTCCTCCAGCTCAAGCGGTCTAGGAATCTATGATTCAAGGTTCAGGAGAAATGTCCAGGCCATCTGCTGAGAAATAGAAGTGTCCCAGGAAGTTGATGGTAGAGACACAAAGAAGAGGACAGGGAGAGGCATTGGACAGGACGCTGAAGGGCCACAAGCCCGAGCAAAGCACAGTGCATTCCAAGGCTGCCATGGGAAGGAGGCAGCGGGGAGGAGGGGGACACGGGGTCAGAGCGGTGAAAGTGGTCTCTGAAGCCAGTGGGCAGCTACGCAGGAGAAAAAGGGTGTGTGAGAACCGTGCAGGCAGGGGATAAGGCTAGTGATTTTCCTAAGGACTAGACCTGGTGCAAGGATAACTTTCTGCCAGGGAAAGACTGTGATGAATCCCTAATGGGCCACCATCGTCATGGTCATTTAAAAATTATTATCATCATTCCCTGAGGCCTGCCTCTAAGCCTCTAGGGATGTGCCTCTTCTGTCACTAGGATCAGGCACAAATATCTGCCTGAAGCCCGTCACCTCTGGAAATGTGTGTGTGTGTGTGCGCGCGCATGTGTGCGCTCGCGTATGTGTGTTGGGGAAGGGAGGGAGGAGGACCCATGCAGGTGTAGGAAACCCCACTGAGGAGAATCACAAATGCCTTGTTTAAAATGGCAGGGGCCACGCATGCCCAAAGAACATGCTGGTTCATTTTCAAGAGACAAGGTTATTTCTGCTGCCTCAAGATGGAAGTTCTGGATCCTTCTCTTCTTTTCTTCTCTACATCCCAGCAGTAACAAGAAATAAATCCCCTCTTCACACCTATAATCCGCTCAACAATTTACCAAGCACTGCTCATAAGGCCCCTGGTTTGAGTCTCACAGTAACTGAAAAAGGAAGGATGGCAGGTAGGTCTGCAGTCACCATCCTGTTTTACCTGACACCTCTGAGCCACAGGAAGCTTGGGGACTAGCCCAAGTGCACACAACTAGGCAGAGGCAGGCCTTGTGACACCTGATCCCCACTGTCCTCAACGACCGTTCCCCCACCAGGTTCCCCAGTGCATCCCGGGTTCCCCATCCCCAAAATGCAGCAAACTCCAGTCCAGACATTTCCTTGTTCCTTCCCCCGATAGAGGCCCTGGGTGGCCCTGCCACCTCCCTGACTTAGGCAAGAGGGCAGCCGAGTGCCCAGACCCCCTCCCCCAACAAAACAAAGGAAAATTTGCAAGGCCTCTCAGTAAGCAGACTGGAAGGACCCAGCAAACTGCCAGCTTTTTGTTTCCTCTGACCCATCATTCCCTAAGCAGTTCAGCAGAGCTCTCTAAAAAGTAGAACAAAACGCTGAGTAAATGCCAGACATTTCTCTAATTATGATGAACAGTATTCGCTAGCATTTATTGTGTGCTTACATGTGCCAGGAGCTGTGCTAAGGGCTTTACATGCAACTGTATAAAGAAAAACCTATTATTTTACAGATGGACATGAGGAAAGGGCATAGACTCTAAAGTACCTGGCCTGAGGGTGGCACAGATGGAAGCAGGTGAGTGGAACGGGTAGCCTGCCCCCACCCCAGGTCTGACTCCCCCTCCCCGGCCCTTGAAGCTTCACCACCTTATTCCTCAGAAAACCCAACTACGGGTCCAGTGTCAGATAAAGGGACATTTTCACACCTAAACTGTACCCCGGGAACCAAAATCCAGTGTGAGTTTGTAGAGGAGGCAGAGTAGGGGGGAGAACGTTTCTGAACCTGAACCTGAACCTTCCAGCTTCTCCATCTGCAGCCATCTCCCTTCACCTGGTAACCGCTCTCCTTGCGATTCCAACCCCACCCAGGGTGAACCGCCCCAGCGAATCTCTCCATCATGCCCCGTTCTGCATCTTCCTCCTCTTTCCCTCTCCTCCAGGCTCTCTCCCACAGACACCAGCACATTTTAAAGATGGTTCCACTTTATAAATCATCCCTCTCTGGCAGCCACCCGAGGGCTACTCCCCGAACAACACACACACAGGGCCCAACGGTGCCTTCCCCTTGGCCGAGGAGGGTGCTGGCAACTGGCGGAGCGGCGCCCGTGGGATGAGAGGCTTGGGGTTCGAGCTGCCCCGGGAAAAGCAATGGAAATAGGAAAACGTGGTCCCATTACCCTTTCCTCAGTCTGTTGAGGGGCATCTCCGGGTCCCCAGTCAATACAATCCTGAGAAACCCAGCAGCTCCCCAAAAGGAGGAGGACAAAGCAGCCCCCCAGGGGCCAAAAGTGCTGGAGCGGGGACCTCCAGCAACGCGACCCTGTTTGCGTTTCATTTGCATATCACTGCCCCTCCCCTCCCTCCATCCCGTGCCTCTCGATTGTGGTGTAGCCCCCCGCGGGCTTCCGAGGTCAGTTCTGATGCTGTGGCGGGACTTGGAGCTAAGGCCAGAATGGCGAAGGGGACTCCAGTCGCCCCCTGGGCTGAAGACCGAGAGGACTGCTGAGGGAGCCCCTGGGGCTCCCCACTGCCCCCATCCGTCATCCCCACCCCCGAAGTAAAACCAGCGCTGACCTGCCCGCCTTGGTGATGATCATCTCGGTGCCCGCCTCGTGAAACTTCTTCCAGAGCTCCTTCTCATGCAGGCCCACCTTGATGTTCTCGATAGTCTAGGGATGGGAGAGAGGGGACTTGTGTCGCCCTGCCCACGGCTCCACGCGGAGCCATCAGAAAGGGGAACACAGACCCAAGGGACCATGCAGGACACTGCCAGCCCCAGGTGCCCACGCCTCGAGATGTCGTTTCAAAAAATTATTCTGTACCACTGGTGAATTTTTAAAAATTTAATCAGTGGCTGAAATCCCCTTCTTCGGAGCTGCATCTACAGACGGGCCCGCAGAGGACACACTAACCGACCGTGCCAGGGTAGATGACACACTCTTGCACAAACATAAACACTGCACGTGGCCCGACATAGCCACAGGCTTGCGGGCAGACACACCAACACAGGATGGGCACACACACCCTCCGCCAGAGGCGCGCACCCGCAAACACCTCCTGCGGACCCGCACAGGCAGAGGGCGTGCACATGGTCACGGTGGTGTCTCCTAGGCCTCGGAGCTCGGCGGCGGCTCCCGCAAGCACCCGGCCAGGGGCTACTCACCCCGCCTGGTCCCAGGCTTTTGTCCCCGCCCTCTCAGGGTCGTCGGAGCTGGACTGTTTTCCTGGGCTCGCTCCGGCGCGGGCTCCCCTCCCCGGCCTGTCTCAGAGCAGCCTCAAGGGCTCGAGGTGGAGGAAGGACGAAGGGCAGAAGGCGATCCCTGCCCAGGGGAGCGCGAACAGGCAGACAGTCCTGCCCGCAGTGGGGCGGTTGACAGACACAGGCGGCCCTGCAGACAAACCGACGCCCGACCTCCACCCGACGGCCTGCCCGGCCCGGCCCTACCTGCTCGGCGGCGGCAGCGGTGGCGATGTTGGCGCCGGGGCCCGGGGGGCTGCCAAGCGCGGCTCCGCTGAGGCCCGGCGCGGCCAGCGCGGGCTCGGGGGCGTTGGCGGCGTTGGCGGCGCTGGCCTCGCCGAGCACCGAGCCCGGGGCCCGGAAGGCCTCCTCGCTCTCCGACAGGCCCTTATCCTGCAGCATCTCCTGTGGGCACAGCACACGCGAGTCATATGCCCATGTCCACACGCGCCCGAGACCCGGCAGCCCTGGAGCCGAGCCGCGGGTGGCGGTGGGGGGTGCTTCGGGCACTGCTGGGAGGCCGCCCTGATGCACGTGGACCCCGCCCCCTCCCGAGCTGGAGGAGGGAGAATAGCGCGGTCAGGACCCTCGCCTCCTCCCTCTGGGTCTGGACCTGGGAGGGTTTGTGTGCGGTTCCAGGTCCTCCTGCCCTGGGTGTGGGGCTGTGTGACGAGTAGGTCTGGGGGAAGGACCGCCCTCTCAGCATTGCCCCAGCTGCACCCCCAGTGCGTCCTCCTGCTGGGCTCCAGTGGACCCTGGAGCCTGAAGTCTGGGTCTTTTTCGTCTGTTCCTAATAACTGGGGTCCAGGCTCACTCTTGGCCCAGGGCAGCCAGGACACCTTCTGGGTAGGGAGGAGAGGAGAGTCAGCCCAGGAGGGCAGGGCCTGGGCTCCCAGGGCTCCACAGTGGCAGAGAGGGCCTTCGGCTGAGCGGCCTCTCAGGCTCCTGGTCACTCATCTGCCCAAACCCACTCCCTCAGACAGCAGTCAGGTAGAGGCTTCCTGAACCAAAGGTTTTCCTTCCTGTACGTTCCCACTCCCTCAGATGCCTGTGTGGCACCCACGCAGGCACCCACGTCCTCACACACAGACACAGCACCTTCTCATAGCCTACAAGTCACCCAAGTAGCCACATTTTCCTAGGGCCACTCTGATTCAGGCCCCGAACTCAGCCAGGGGCCACCCCAGCCTTGCCCTCACATGCACACTGGCTGGCTCACTCACTCACACTTTAGATTTTAGCTTCAAAGGGCTCTGCTTTGAGGCAAAGGACTCAGACCCTTCCCAGCTAAGGACCAGGCCAGTTGAGTCCAGTTGACAGGCACAGCCTAGTCCTGCCCCAGGGCACAGCTACCCTTCCCCAAGCGACTAGGACTATTCACATGCCTGCTCATGTGCCTGCTTCCTTCTGGAAGCTGGTCCTGGGATATCAGGATGAGAGTCCCGCCTGCAAGGACCTGCCTGTCCTGCCTCATCGTGGGTGCAACCCTGCGTTATCCCTGCTTCTCCTTTCCACCTCCTAGCTCTTCTCCCTTCATGTGGATCTGGGCAAGTTCTGGGGAGGCTTTCTAAATGTCTGCCTGCCTTTCTTGCAGCTGAATGTTCCCTCTTTCTCCCCCTATCTTCTTTCTGTCCTCTCCTGGCTCTCCCTGGGCATTCCAAGGCCCAGGTCCCTCACCACTGGCCTCCCATCCCAGGCCTAGACATGGGCTCCCAGGGCCTCACAAAGTAAACAAGCCAAGTGCAACCGAGGAGATAAAAAGGGGCCGGGGCCAGTTGGGGCTGGGAAAAGCCCATAAAGATAAGGCTGACAGGCGGGTCGGTCCTCCAGCCACAGGCACTGAGGAGGAAGACTCGCCGGGCATGGCCAATGCCAGCACCGGCCTTGGGCCACATGCGGGTTCCGGGGCCGAGCCTGGAAACCCAGGAGACCCCAGGCAAGGGGACATTGTGCAACGGGGGTAGTTGTGCGCTCTGGCCCAACGCGCTAGTTCCAACTGTATCTGGGGTCAGCCGGGATGGGCACCCGCAATCCGCTGGTCCAGATGCTGCGGCCCGCGGGGCCAGGAGGGGCCGCCTGGCCTGATGCTGTCTTGGCCACTAGGTCCTCTGCGGACACTTGTCACACCCGGAGCTGTGCAGCGGCTCCCCGCGACTTGCGCCGCGCGCTCTCAGTACTGCCCGGTGCTGAGCACATCCGCGGCCGGCGTCCACTGCCGCCAGTCCCACCGCTACCACGCGGGACAAGGGCTGCGTTGGGCTTTCATTCCCCAACTCGAGGTTCGCCTCTTCCTTTTCTCTCCGCCACGCAGCCACATCCCGACATCGCGAAGATTCGCCTTCGCTGGAGCTCCCCGCTCGTTCCTTTTTCTTCCCGCCCGGCACGGCCATCCCCGCTGTCCGGTCCCGTCGGACCCCGAGCCCCGGCGCGCTGGGACGCCAATAGAGCGGGTCCCGCACCAGCCGGGGTGCGCGGCCCGCGCTCGCCCTTCTTCTGGAGCCCTCGGCGGACGCGGCCGGCCGGCTCCGCGCCCTGTGCGCTCGGGTCCGTCACTTTCAGTTGACTCGTTTTTTTAAGAACAGCATTTTTCTTTTCATTTCTAGATTACTGGTGATACTTTTCTCGCACTGGGGGAATTGTTAATTTTTTATACTATTTTAATTATCTCTATTATCAGAGTAGTATTCTGGTCAATTCAATAACATTAAGACTACTTATTCTATCACACAAGCTATTAGTACATGTTATTTTTAATACTGTATGGTTTAAGTACTGGTTTGATTTGTTAATTCATCATTATCAAATATGTTGTTATTGCTTTCCTGTCACTGCTCCATCATTCTAGGGCCTCCTGGCACATTCGTAATACTATTACTAAAACCTAGGCAATTATTAAATATAGTCTTCCAATAGGTCATGTTAATCTCTCATTATTTTTATTTTTACTCTGTATCCCTGAAATGTTTCCGTGCTGCCTCCTCAGTCTCTGTACTTTGTCACAGTTTCAGTAATTTATTTACCATAACTTGTAGTATTATTGTTCTCAATATTCACATTCATTTCCTTCATGTCCTTATAATACTTCTCGTTATTTTACCATTATTTGTTTTGTTAGGATTGTTCATAATACTCCAGGTATTCTTCATCACATCGTTACAATATCTTGTTACTTTGTCATTATTTGTAATGTTATGGATCTTAATTCGCTACTTATTTTTCAATGCATCATTACTTCTTGTTACTTTGTCATAATTTGTAATATTGTTGTAGCTCTTAATACTCTGTTTTCTCATCACATTGGTACAATACTTATTACTCTACCATTATTTATAATGTTGTTGGGACTATTAAAACCTTGGTCATAAATTGTCATATTACTCCAGTAATTCTTGTTGCTGTCTTTATTTATATTACTATTGTTCTTAAGATTTTGGTTAACATTTATTTTAATAATTCACTATAGTATCAATAATAAATTATATGATAGTATTCTGTCAATACTACTAATATTAGTATTTCCCTTATTAGTATTTTCATTGTTCACCTTTTTCCTACAGTTTTATCATTTTTACACTGTTACTATTTCTTATTCTATTGATTTTAATACAATAGTTCTTATCACATTGTTCCATCACTTTGTCTATGATTCTCTCAAATTTGTGATTACAATTTTCACTTGGTTTTGAGAGTGACTGTTATTTTATTGTTGTTTTAAAGTCCGAGTACTGTATTAGTTATGCCGCTTAGCCCTGCTTTTTGGGTAATTGCTCATATTTTGATAATTCTTGATCATGGATCATTATTTATATAGTATGCTCCTTGCTTTAATTTTGACGACCCTGTTGCATCAAAGGCACTGTAGTCCAGTGTTCTGATCACGAACATTTCCACATCGATATTCGCCAAGTACCTGGGCCCTCCTCCTTGGCCTTTCTTATTCTTCAAACACCAATTTCAAGGCCACCGCTCCACTTGTCTCGTCCTAACCTTGTTCCTTTGGCGCTGGCGCTGTCGTTTCTATGTTCTTGGGCCCTTAGACCCAATTCGTCCGGTTACTAGGAGGAGAGAAGGGCTCGAGCTCCGACCGCTGGGAGTCGGGCGAGGCGGCAGCCGGATTAGAAACTCTTCTCGCCGCCCTCTTGCCGCCTTGACTGTCCCCGAGGTTCTTACCCAGGTCCTGTTACTCTCCCCCTTTCCAGCTCATCCTCCCTGGTTTCGGGGTTGCCCCTCTCCCGCACTCCCGACTCACCCCCACCCACGCCGGGACCCTCACTCACCCTAACTGCGCTGCCGCATGCGTTGGCGCCTGCGGCCCGAGGTCCGCTGCAGGCTCGGGTCCGAGGAGCCCGGGTCAGCCGGGACTCCGACTCGGGGCAGCTGGGTCAGGGTTCCGCTGCCCGCCGCGCCCTCTTGGCCGGACACATCCCGGTTCTGGAGCGGGCCCTTGATCTCCGAGGCTGCACTTTGGGGCCTCAGCTCCCTCCTCCTCCCTCCCTCCCTCCCTCCGGGGCCGCACCCCCCTCCCCGCGCTGACGTCGCTGCTGTCAATCAGTCCGCGCCCGCCGCCCCCCGGGGAGGGGGCTCGAGGGTCCCCTGGCTCCATGGTCCGGGGACCCCGAGCTCGGAGTGGGCTGCCGCTCCACCAGCGCGCGGCCCGGTGCCCTCTCCGCGGCCCTCGGGCCCCGCCGGCCGGCTCGGGGTGGGAGCCCGCATGGTTTAGATTAGAGGGCGGGGGAAGAGAGGGCGAGCGGCCTGGCGGCGCCGCGCGGCTCCCACCCGAGGCTCGACAACCGGAACGGCCGGCCAGGGGCGGCGGCGCAGCCCGCACCCTGGGGCGCCGCATGCCGGGCCGGCGGGGCCGGGGCCCACTTCCAGACGGCCGCCCTCCGCCGAGCCGCAGGCCGCGGGGCCCGCCTGCCCGCACGCACCGTGGTCCGAGCCCGCTCCCGGCCGTGCCCGCTTTATTCGTGAGCCCGCTCGGCGGCCACAGCGCACACGCGCCCCACCGCCCCGCACGGCGGCTCCCGACCTTGCCCGCCTCACATTCTCACACCTCCGCGCGCCGGCCCGCGCTCGCTCCTGCTGTCGGGTTCCGGGCCCTCTCGCGACAGCCGGGCCGGGCCTCGTCTGGGACCGACTCCGCTGCTCACCGGCCCGCGCTCGTCCGGGCCCAGCGGGCAGCGGGCGCTGGAGTCTACCGCGGGGGTCACGGGTTAGGGCAGGCCCTGCGTGCGCTAGGGCGGGGAGGAGGCCGGCGGTCCGGCCTGGAGCGGCGGCGGCGGCGGCGGCGGCGGCAGCGGCAGCGGCGGCGGCGGGGAGGTGCGGCGCCGGCCTGAATCCGAGCCCAGGCCCAGGCTCCGAGGTGCCAAGGCTTGGCAGAGCCTCTTGGGGAAACTGCGGACCAGGGCCAGGACTCTGCCAGCAGCTCCCCGAGATCTCGGAGGGCTGAAGAGGAAGCCCAGTGCCTGCTCCAGTCTAGGAAGCCCAGGCGGCTTCGCACTGAGCCAGACAGCCAAGGTGCCTCCGAAAGTGAGTGCCCCTCGGCCACCTGGACCTCCCGGTCCGGCCTCTGATTCCCTCTGTCTCACTTATCTCTTTTTCTCTGTGTCTGACTCTACCTCACCACAGGCTCCTGCAGCTGCACAGGCACACAGACCCATGTGGACCTCAGCCCATGCCCAAGCCTCACAGCCTGTAACATGCCCAGAACACTGGGGCCAGGATAGGTCTGCCTGCCCACCCATCTGCAAAGGCCCCAGAGTCCTCTGTCAATAGGATTCCCAGATTAGCCCCTCACTTCTCAGCATGGGCTGTATCCCTGCCTCCATGGTGTCCCAGCCTCTCCAATCAGCCTCTGTTCCTTTCCAGATTCTGACCTCAAAATCAGATCGACGGGAACAGGACAGAGAAAATCCTGGATGGCTCTGTCCCTTTTATAATGCTAGGAAATGGAAAGCCAGAATCAGTGCTTTCCCCAGAACCCTGCACACAAAGGGGGAAGCAGAACACCACCTCAGAAAAGCCAGCTGCTGCTGTCAGGAGCCTGTAACCCAGCTCCACAAGGGCCCACTGCTCAAGAATCTTCATCTCCCCCAGCAGTACCAGATCCCACTGCCTCATCTTCCCTTCATGACTTGTCTCATGGAGTCCCAAACCAGGAAGGGGAAGTAAGGTCTAAGAGGGGTGGAGAAGCTGAATCCTCCCCCAATCCTGCCTCCTCCTGGTGTGGAGAAAGGGAAGGCCCTGGTGTTTCAGGAGACGCCTGGGGAGTCATGTTTCCTGTGTTAGGGAGAACTGGATGACATGCCCACTTCTGCGCCCAAGCCCCCTCCCATGCCCTCTCCAACAGCCTGGAGGGAAATCCCTTGCAAGTAAATAGCGTACAGACCAACCAACTACTGTGTGGAATGGTGAACAGGGAGGGCAGTGAATCACCAGTTACCATGGGAAAACTAGACTTAGGCCAGACTCTGGAAAGAGTTTGATGACAGCCACTGGAGGAAGTTCATAATAAGACCATCTAAGGTAGCTCTTTAAAAAAACTAGAGTGGAAACCTCCTATGAATGCAAGGCTTTCTGGAGACTCATGAGAGATAATCCAAATCAAAACTGACAGTTCATGATGATGTGGAGAAATGCGATATTGAAGAGACAGGCAAGGTTTGGGTGATGAAAAGGAAGGGGCGGGGGGGCGTCCCTGGTGGCGCAGTGGTTGAGAATCCGCCTGCCAATGCAGGGGACACAGGTTCGATCCCTGGTCCAGGAAGATCCTACATGCCGCGGAGCAACTAAGCCCGTGCGCCACAACTACTGAGCCTGCATGTCGCAACGACTGAAGCCCGTGCACCTAGAGGCTGCGCTCCACAACGAGAGAAGTCACCGCGATGAGAAGCCCGCGCACTGCAACAGAGAGTAGCCCCTGCTCGCCGCAACTAGAGAAAGCCTGCGCGCAGCAACGAAGACCCAACACAGCCAAAAATAAGTAAATAAAATAAATAAAAAAATAAGAAAAGGAAGGGGCAAACCAGCCAGCAATTGAGCAAGAAAAGAGGGGAGGTTATGTACACAAATTCTCCATTAGTAGGATGGAATACATTATTTTGTTGATTCTAAGACACACATTTTTCGCATTTTGACATCTCTGAAATTAGGATGCATCTTAACATCAATGGTGTGTCATAGTTTAAGTAGCAGGGTTTTTTTTTCTTAGTGGTACATAAAATAATAGAATAGCATACAATTGATGAAGTATAGTATTTGCTGATAAATGGCCTGTGGCGAAAGGAAAAAGACCAATTTTTCCCCCAAGACTTATTTGAGGAGTTCAAAGTACAAAAACTCTCCTCAACTAGCTAAGTAAATAGTTGACCATAACCAAGCATCTATCACACCAACTTGGGTTGCTTAGGGGAAAGGTCTCAGATTTGGTGTAGACTGGCCTTGGTTTTGAAATCTGGTTCTGAAATCTTAGCAGCTGTATGACCTTGAGCAAGTCCCTTGACACCTACATAAAATGGGGATAATCGCACAATCTACTAGCTATTCGTGAGATTTGGCTAAGTCAATACATGTAAATGCCTGGCATGTGGTAGGTAGATAATAAAGGTTAGTTCCCAAGTATTTTTAAAATTAATTTTACCCCACCTCTTTCCCAAAAAGGCTTGAGGTGGTTTATAACCAAAATAAGCTAATAAAAATACAAGTAGAAAGACAAAGTAGGGTCAAGGAAAAAGGAGAAAGAATATATGCTATCGCTAAGTGTTGACAAAGTTGCTATAATTGAGAGACAAATCTGGCTTACTAGCAACAGGGCAAAATGGTAGTTCTCCATTTCAGAAATGTGGAAACACTATTTCCTTGGTGAAGGATGGGGGGAAAAACTTTACTCTGGCCCTAAATTTTAAAGTAGCTTCTCATGTAAATGTTATTCTTATATCTTTACAGTGTTTTATCATTTACAAAGTTCATAGCTACTATCTCATTTGATGCGGTATTAACTCCGTTTTATCTCCATTTTATGGATTCATTCACCCAAAGAAATATTTATCAAGTACTTACTATGTGCCAGACACATAAACAAGAGGAAAGGCCAACTAACCATTCTATTAATTAGTTAGCCAGCTGATTAGCTAACCAGTTACTAACTGCAAATTCACTAACAAATGACCTACAAATGTACTAATTAATCACCTATATAATCAGTTCCAAAGGGAGCAGGGGCTACAGGATAAGCTAGAGAATCCCAGTCAGTACAATAAGGTGGCTTGTCCAGAACCCAGGGTGGGTTTGGTTGAAGATGATTACTTGAGTTGGCACCATACTGTAGTAAAAAGCAATTACATTTTTTTTTTAAATCCTAGGTTTTGGAGAATTTAATAAATACCAATGTCAAGCCCCAACCCTGACCAACAGAGTCAGAACCTCTGAGAATAGAGCCGAGGTTGAGAACCACTGTTCTGTGCCAATCATGGAAATCCTGTTCCATGCTCTCATAGACTCCCTTCCTTGTAGCTAGGAGTGGTCATGTGACCCAGTGTTGGCCAATGAGGCCTAAGCAAAAGACTGGCGAGGAGAAAGGATGTGGAGAATTTTTTGCTTTCTTGAAAAAGGGGAAGACATAGTCTTCTTTTCCCCTGTGGATGAGATCCTTGGAGTTCTCACTCTCTAGAGACCTTGAGGCAAGAAAGATAAAGGCCAATATGCTAAGGATATCAGAGCAAAAAGAAAGCGTCTGGGTTCCTGATGGCATCACTGAGCAGGTAAACCTGCTCTTGTAATGTGAGAAGAAATAAACCCTATTTCTTTACATCATTGTTAGTCTGAGTCTCTGTTATTTACAGTCTTACTCCTGAGGCATATGCAAAGGTCCAGCTCAGTGCTGAGTGAGTCCCTGGGCATTTCATAGTGAAAGATACATATCTTAGTGTCCATATGTGTTCTTATGCTCGTGCACATACCTTCTCATTCAAATCCAGGAAAGAACATCCCTCCACACTGCCTTCCCAGCCATGTTATTCTATGTGTGTTATAATCTAAGGCCTGGAATCCTTAGTAAGTCCCCCGAAGAGGAAAGATGGGTGAGGCAGCAGGGACTTCACCTGTCCCCTGTGGCTTTATTGTTACCCACTAACCCCAAATCTTGGTTCCAGATTCCCCAGCCCACATCCCGTTGAGATGATCAAACTCAGGACAGCTGGAGTTGGGGCAGGAGCTTGCGCTCACTCTGGAAATTGGAGGATTGACTAAGGAGAATGGGTAGTGGGTGGCAGCTACTGCTGCAGGTGCTTCCCCTCTTGCCACACGTGCAGCTCTGCACACCTGACCTCTCACCCTGGCCTCCCAGGCCTTCTCCCCCAAAGAGAATTAGGAAACTTCCAGTTAGAAGGAACTGAGGACTGGGCTGGCCTGATCCTGGACCTGGGTGAGGTAAGCTGGTCTGAGCCCCTCCTCAGGACTGAGGACAGGGGCGGTGATTCACCAGTAACACAGGTGGATTCCTACTATAACTCTCACTTGAGGAACTACAGGGATAAGGAATGAATAATCACATCTGGGTTTTGCACAGTCACAGGTAGCAATATAGACCTTCTGTTCCAGAGTCCTTATCAGTAGGTGGATTCACTGTAGACGATCACACTTTCTTCCCCATTACACTATATGCTCCTGAATTGCCACTTCCTTCCATTTCCTCCAGTAAGACTTCTCTGAAATACACATTTATTTTACAATCTGTCCGAGGAAGGTATATCCGCTAGGGTTGTGTTAGGTTAAAAACAAAATCCTAAGTCAGAGAAATTATTTAATGTTTCAATCCCCTCTGCCCCTTCTTTCCTCCTCTTTCTCCCTTCCATTCTTCCTAAGCATAGATTATCCAAAACTGGCTTTTAATTTGGGCCCTCAAGGATTTCTTTGAACCAGGGGCTGAAACAAATTAGAATTCAAGAATGAAAATATGTGCACTATTAGAAAGCCCTTGGAATTTGAAGTTTAAAAGCCTGAATTCTGGTCCTCAACATGCTGTTTATAGAGGGACCTAGAGCAAAATCTGCTTTAAGCCTCTTTCCTCATCTGTAAAATGAATTTAATAATAACAGCCACCTTACAGGGTAGAAGAAAGCATGAAGTGACATCACATAGATAAAAGTGCTTCCTGAGAAAAAGAAAAAAAAAAAGTGCTTCCTGGCTTCCACCCCTCTTGCTGCAGTTGGTCCATTTTCTGCTTCTAAGCAATCAGAGGCATACCCCCGCTGTTAACTGGTCAGACCTCCATACTAAGTTTCCATTCCCTCACCCAAAGCTGGGCGGATGGAGCTGCCCAAGGAGCCCTGGGCTCAGGCGCCATGCCAACACTGGCACTGAACAGGGCACAGACCCCAGCCTGTGTGTTCCCGGGACGTAGTGCCCCTGACTGTGGCTCTTCTAGAATTCAACAAGACCTTGTTGAAGGCTGGGGTCTGTGCCCTGTTCAGTGAAGGCTGGAAGAAGTCCAGAGGCCCGACCCCCACGTCCCTGCATTTTCTGAAGTTTCTCCTTTGAACACATTCCTTTATTTATTGGGACTCATTTAACCTCAGCCATATCATTTATTTGGTAACTGTCACTCAGCCTGCTCTGGCATTAACCTCATAATCCTATTGATTTTCTCCAAGCTAGTTGGGGGCCTTCTCTACTTCTCCTTGGGCCAGCTGGGGCTGATTCCCAGTTCCGGTCATTACCGAGAAAGAGGCCCCAGACGGGTAAGGACCTGCCTGGAGGACCATCTGGGGGTTTCTTGTTTCCACCTTGGCCCTTCGAGGCTGCGAGAGACAAGATTGATGAGGCCCTGGTTGCTTAAGCGTGAGGTAAGGCGGCTGAGCGCTCACCTACACCACAAGGAGTTCCCTGACTGGCTACTGAGGCCGTCTTTCAGCACAAAAGACCTGCGCTTCACCAATCGCAGTTTCGCTTGGCCAGGAACCCCGCCTCTGTCCGCCATCTTGGATTCCGGAGGGCCCAATCACTGCGGGGGAAGCAGGGAGGGTGGGGCCGAATCTGCAGCTCGCACCGAAGTGGCCACAGGCTTGTGCCTTCTTGCCATCTGCAGCCCGAGTCTGGCCCCTCACAAGCTGCGGCTGCAGCTCCCAGACACCACCCCTGCCCGTCGGCAAGGGATTAGTGTCCGTCTGTCGTTTGGGACAACCTTGGTGGGGGTTGTCCCAGACCAGGGCCTCCCCTTCGCCATTCCCCAGGACCACTCTCTCAAGAATCCAGCTTGGGCAGAAGGGATTGTGTTAGGGGGTCCAACAGCCTGGGGTGCTGTCTCTCCCAGAGCTGAGTGGGGTGACGGGAGTCCCCTTCCCCACCAGGCTTGAGCCACATGTGCTGGGAAGTTCATTTCCCCTTGTTCTGCAGAACGGGCTCAGGGATTGACCCCAGGAGTGACCCCAGTGTCAGGAGGTATTAATGATCTCCATACGGGCAATAAACAGGCAGACCGGCTGGCTTGGTGTGGAGGTGCCCTGGAATGGGGCCGCCTCATTAGCCTCACATTCGCTGGAGGGTAGAGGCTTGATTAGCGAGGGCTCCCTCATCTGTCTCTCCTCCCCCAAACATCCTCGAGCTCCATGGGTACGTGGTTGGAGACACTGGAGACCTCCGGCTGGTTTCTCAAGAGGCAGCCTCTTCAGGTGTCCGCTCAGCCATTTGTCCACTTCTAACAGGACTTCCAGCTTGCTCCTGATAAAGTCTCCCTTGTTTTTAAAAGCCTGCAAAGGCCAAATCCATGCATTCTGAGTCACCTCACTTTTTTGTCTACAAGAACCCAGGAACAAGAAGACCTTCCTCTTCTATAACTTAAATCTCTCCAAGCCCTGTTTTCCCAAAGAGCAAAGGGAATAAGTAGGTGGTTACCTGCCTTTGGTGCGGGTGGGCAGTCTTTAGCCACTGCCTAGACTATGAAAAACACAATCTGGTTCATCACATCTCCCTCCAAATTCATTTCCATCAGGTTGGTTACTTGTTCTAGGTGTGTGACTTAACCTCCCAGTCTCATGGGATAGACAGACTTGTAAACAAATGCAGTAATAAAACAGGCCCAGGACTATAATCTATTTCCATATTGAGTGTGATGAGACTACAAAAGAGGGAATAACCAATTCATCCTACCTTGTTCCACAGGGTTCCATGAGGAGATGACATCTGAGTCCATCTTTGGAAGATGAATATGTATGGAATCCTGAGAGATAGAGGATGTGAAAAGGGACTCCCAGGAGAGGGGAAGCACAAGTACAAAGGCACAAAGGGCATATCTGAGGAGCAGCGGGGCTGCAGTGGTGGAAATGAAGCTTTGTAGAAAGGTAAAGTTTGGAAAGGGTCCTGTAAACCCTGTTAATAACTTTATCTAGAGAGCCATTGCAGGACACTGAGCTCCACAGAGACAGCACCAGGGCAAGTGAGAGCCAAACAGGTACTAGGTAACTCTGAGCCTCACTGAGGAAAAATAATTAAATTTAATTAAATAATTAAAATTTAATTAAAATTAAAAAATAATTAAACAAGGAGAGCCTAAGAAACTGAGAGGCAAAATGTTGTCATATGCATCCTTTGCGCAAACTTGCTGGGAGAAGCACAAGAAGAAGCACCCAAATGCTTCAGTCAGCTTCTTGGAGTTTTCTATGGACTATGTCTACAAGGAGAAAGGAAAATTTGAAGACATGGTGAAGGTGGACAAGGCCCATTGTAAAAGAGACATGAAAACCTGTATCTCTTATAAAGGGGAAACAAAAAAGAAGTTCAAGGATCCCAATGTACCCAAGAGGCTTCCTTTGGCCTTTTTCTTATTTTGTTCTGAGTTTCACTCAAAAAATCAAAGGAGAACACCTGGGTCTATCCATTGGTGGTGTTGCAAAGAACCTGGGAGAGATGTGGAGTAACACTGCAGCAGATGACAAGCGAGCAGCCTTATAAAAGAAGGCTGAAGGGAAAATATAGAAAGGATATTGCTGTCTACTGAGCTAAAGAAAAGCTGATGTAGAGAAAAAGAGAGTCATCAAGGCTGAAAAAAGCAAGAAAAAGAAGGAAGATGAGAAAGATGAAAAGGGGGAGGAGGAGAAAGATGAAGAAGATGATGATGAATAAGTTGGTTCTTTCTAAGTTTTTTTTTCTTGTCTTGTCTGTAAAGCATTTAACACCCCTGTACACAACTCACTCCTTTTTAAGAAAAAATTGAAATGTAAGGCTGTGTAAGATTTGTTTTAAAAACATACAGTGTCTTTTTCTGTATAGTTATGCTGCTGAATGTGTCTCTAGCTAACCCGGTCCTGGTGGTATTTTCAATGGCTGCTAACCTTGCGTGATACAGCGTTGGGATGTAAATTGGCATGGAAATTTTTTTTTTTTTTTCGGTACGCGGGCCTCGCACTGTTGTGGCCTCTCCCATTGCGGAGCACAGGCTCCGGACGCGCAGGCTCAGCGGCCATGGCTCACGGGCCCAGCCGCTCCGCGGCATGCGGAATCCTCCCGGACCGGGGTACGAACCCGTGTCCCCTGCATCGGCAGGCGGACTCTCAACCACTGTGCCACCAGGGAAGCCCATGGCATGGAAATTTAAAGTAGGTTCTTGCTGGTACACAATACAAATGAGTCATGTATGGGGATAGTTTTTTCATCTTCAGTTGTCTCTGATGCAGCTTATATACGAAGTAATTGTTGTTCTGTTAACCGAATACCACTCTGTAATTGCAAAAAAAAAATAAAAAAAGTTGCAGCAATTTTGTTGACAATCTGAATGCCTCTAAGTAAATACAGTTTTTTAAAATTAGTATTGTCCTTTTCCTAGGTCTGAAACTTTTCTTATTGAGAGGAAGCTTGTCTTTTGCCTTTGCCCATTTTGGATCACATGAACTATTACAGTGTTTATCTTTTCAATATAGTTAGCTGATAAAAAGCTTTTGTCTACACACCCTGCATATGATGAGGGTAATAAAAGTTGAAATGAGACCCAAAAAACTCCACAGACTCCCCCCCAAAACCAAACCAAAACAAAAACAACAGCAAAAACGTTATCTAAGGGCAATGGGAAGCCATAAATGGTTTTTAGCAGGAAACGTTCTGGACTGATCAGATTTGTGTTTTAGACAATGATTGCTGGTAGGGTGGGAAGATCTGGGAGTGAGGAAGAGTAGCAAGAAGACCAGTTGTGAAGGCAGGGAAATTATTCAAAGGATATTTGGGAGAAGTGGAGTAGGAAAGAGGCTGGAGTTTAGGATGTCTCTGGGCAGGAATATGGTAGACATTTGTGATTTTGCACGTCCTGGGTCCACTCCTCTTTTTCAGGTTCAGAACCCCAATTGAGTTTTAGGGGAAAGAATCATTGCCATTGGTAAAGTTTGGTGGGAAGAGTTTCAGTGAAGGCGCTCCATCCCCAGCCAAGAACATGTTAAATGCTTTCTTCCTAGAATTCTAATCTTGAGCGTAAGGGCAGAAAGAATGGAGGCAGAGGAGTTGAATCATCCTTTTCGGGTCTCAGCTTCCTTACGCATACAGTTGATTTAAGCTTCAACCAACACTACGTGGTAAGCAACAGTCCTTTTTTTTTAAATTTTGTTTTATTAAAGTACAGTTGTTTTACAATGTTGTGTTAGTTTCCACTGTGCAGCAAAGTGATTCAGTTACACATATATATATTCTTTTTCAAATTCTTTTCCATTATGGGTTATCACAGGATATTGAATATAGTTCCCTGTGCTATACAGTAGGACCTTGTTGTTTATCCATTCTATATGTAATAGTTTGTATCTGTTCATCCCAAACTCCCAGTCCATCCCTCACCCATACCCCTTCACCCTTGGCAATATGGTAGGTAACATTCTCATTCTAGATTCTCCAGTCTTCATGCCCTGAAGGAGCCATTCACCTACACCCACCACTCAGCTCCCCAGAGCTGCTCCGGCCTCCGTCATTTCTGAGCCTGGATTTTGAGGCTTCACTTCAAGTTGGTGAGTTGCTTCATCCTTCCAGTAAACCCCTCTCTGCTTAAGCCAGCCAGGTGCATTTCAACAGCTTTGACAACAAAACCCTATCTGGTCCTGAGGACATTAAGTGAGAGAAGAGGCAGTGGGCGTGGGCAGAAATAAGTTTAGTTTTAGTCGTGACAGGACTTTAGTTGGAAATACAGGGGCTGAAGATTTGGGACACATCAGTACACAGTGGGGTTCACACTGTAGCTGATGAGGCCACTAAGGGAGAAGTTATTTAAAAAAAAGAAAAGAAGGAGTCCAAGAAGAGAATCTGGAGGGTGTGGAAAAGAAGATAGGAAACCAGCAAAGTGACCCAAGAAGAATCAGTTAAAGGGCTGGCCAAGAAGGGGTGCAGTCCTGGCAGAAAAAGAACTTTTTCAGAGCAAGGGAGAGGTTAGTATAGTGTAAAATACCGGCAAGAGTGTCAAGGAGGAGAATGTAAATGATTGGCAAGGGGAGCACCAGGGACGTTAGAAAGAGCAGACTGAGGGCGGGGGAGAGAAGAGACTACCTCCCTCCCAGACTGTTGGAGGCTCAGATGAGCTGGCTTTGGTGAACTGGGAGGGGGCCACCAAATAAGAAGCTTGCACTCTGATTTCCCGGGACTTCTGGAAAGAGCAGTAGTGCTTGCCTCCTGTACCATCCTCCCCTCTCACGGGCATTGACAAAAATATGCTGGCAAGTTCCTACACCCCACTGGAGCCCTCACCCACCCAGAGGGGCTGTCCTGGGGAGCTCTGTCTCAGTCACCTAGGAGCCCAGGGCCCAGCTGAGAGGCTGGAGACAACCCTGCCGTGGCCCTGGGTTCCTGCAGTGGACTCTCCTTCACAGCCCACCCTTCCACCCCGCTGTCACTAGCGTCCAAACTCATCCAACTCATCGTCTGACATTAGAGCCCTCCAAGACCAACTCCAAACCCCCTCCCACCCCCGTCGCGCTTCTCAGAAACCAAAGTTCCCTGAACACAGCACTCTCGAAATGGCCTACACAGTCCTGTTTCTGCACCTTTGTTCACACGACACACCTTCTCTCCTTTGATCTCCTGCCTACACGCACACTTCACAGTTTCCGAAGCATCTTCACATACCTGTGTTCACAACAGCCCTGAGGAGTAGGAAAGGAGGAAGTGGTAGAGTTACGCCCCTTTTACAAATAAGGAAACTGAGGCTGGGGGGAGTAAAGGGACTTTCCCAAGGTCACACAACTAGGAAGTGGCCTGTGCAGACTTCTGGAGTCCAGTGGCTTCTAGAAGCCAGGCCCTGGAATCGTGAAGGTTAGTGCAATTGTAGCCTCCTTGCCAGCACAGGGCAGGCTGTTGGCTCCATGCAATTTGGCTAGAGGTGTTTGGGGGGCATCATGGGTGCAGTGGTCAAGAGCTGGCCTCTGGGTCCATAAGGCTTGGGTAACTTAGCCTCTCTGGGCCTCAGTTTCCTCATCTATAAAATGAACAAAACCCATTTACATCATCAGGTCATTAACTATTTGGGAAGCATTTAGAACACTACATAGTAAATAGATTTACTTGAAAGAAATCAGTGAACCCAGTGATTTAGGCAAGACGGCAACTGGTTGAAAAGGACTAGACCCAATCACTTGTCCACAGCTTTACAGTAATGTCCTCCTGGTAGGGACTCTGGCAGTCACAGCAGGCTGCAGAGGAAACCAAAGAGAGAACCGCTGTCAGCATTTTGCCGTATTCCCTTCTCTTCTCTTTTTCTTAACTTAAAAAAATTTTTTTAATCTATTAAATTTTAATAAAACAGACCTAGAAAATTCAGTCATTAACTTTTCAGATGAGAATCATTCTGAGGAACGATTGAGCACCTTTTGTGCATATTTAAGCGCTGTTGCCCAGTTTTTATAATTTTTCAGGGTTTTGTTCCCTTCCCAACTAATATTTAGTCCATTACTTGTGCTCTTGACTACTTGTAAGAGCAAAGAGGTGGAACAACAGAAATGTTCCTTACTTAAATGATGGCCACTTACCAAACTGCATGTGATCCAAGTTTTATAAAAAATTAGACTAGAGAATTAAACACTTTTTTCATATGTTTAATTGCTGCTCGGTTATCCTCTTTGGTGAAACTTATTACCTTTTTATCCATTTTCTTCTGTCCATTTTTCTATTTATTTCTCCGCTCTTTTCTTGCTGATCTGTAAGAATTTTCTGTATATTATTTATACCAGTCTGTTGTATTGTATATACTAGATATCTGTGTGGCAAGCAGCTTCTTTCAACCTGGGGGTTGTTTTTTCACTCTCTGAATGGATCTTTCGATGATCACATGTTCTAAATTTTAACATAAATTACTACAGCAGATATTTTTCTCTCAAAAAACAATTAGTTATATCTCTGCAAGGATCCATGGCAAGGTGTGACCAGTAGTTGTCTCAGGGAGGGTAGGGTTGTGGGTGTTCTGTTTTGCTCTTCTGTGGCTTATGTCTTCCTTTGGCTCATCTGTAAATTTTTCTGTAATGGATATGTATTGCTGTTTTCATAAGAAAACTAGAAATTAGAGCAATAAGAGCAATAATGAAGGGGCAATAATAAACCCTTACCATATGCCAGTGTATTAAATGCTTGATATGAATTCCCTTAATGGGTGCAACAACATAATGTAGACACTGTTATCCACTTTCTAAAGTAAACTTTTTATTTCAGAATAGATTTATAGAAAAGTTGCAGAGATGTGCATAAACTCCCCAGATAGCTCACACCCAGTCTCCCCTACTGTTAACATCTCACGTCACGTGAATATCGTGTATTTGTCACAACTAATGAACGAATATTGATCGATAATATTAACTAAATAAAGTCCGTCCATACTTTATTCAGATTTCCTTAGTTTTTTACCTAATGTCCTTTTTCTGCTCCAGAACCCCATCCAGGATATCACATTACATTTAGTCATCGTCTCTCCCTAGGCTCCTCTTGGCTGTGACGGTTTCTCCAACTTTCCTTGTTTTTGAAGACGTTGACGGCTTTAAGGAGTGCTGGTCAGGTATTTGTAGACTGTCCCTTGATCAGGGTTTGTCTCGTGTTTCTCAGGATTGAAGGAATCTCAGGATTCCTTCCTTTGGGGGAGGAAAGCCGCAGCTGTGAAGCGCCCTTCTCATCACATCCTATCAAAGGGACGTGTTATCAAGATGACTTATCACTAATGATATTGACCTCGATCACTTAGCCGAGGCAGTGTTTGCCAGGTTTCGACTAGACTAAACGTTCTCCACTCTCTTTTCACACTGCAGTTGTCGGGAAGAAGTCGCTGAGCGCGGCCCTCACTTCAGGAATGGGGAGTTCTGCTCTCCTCCTGGAGGGAGGAGTATTTACGTAAATTATTTGACGTTCTTCACAGTAGATTTATCTATTCTCCTCAAATTTATTTATTTTTTCAATCATTTATTTATATCAGTATAACCTCATGGATATTCATTTTGTACTCTGGGTTATAATCCAATACTGTGTTATTTATTTTGTCACATTGTTGCAGTTTTGGCCATTGGGAGCTCTTTCAGCTGGTTCCTGTGTCCCTTTGATATCCTATCATTAACATCCACCTTTCACAGATGAAAAAAATAAAATTGAGAGAAGATGAATTACAGCATTGAGTCACACCACGTATGACCATTAGACACCGTTGTCTCCTCTAAACACACACACACACACACACACACACACACACACGCACACACGTTTTAAGAAATTTTGGAGTTTGGATCAATTTTGCCCTGCTTGCAAAACTTTTCTAATTTCTCTTAATCCATAATCTTTGCTATGGTTTCCTTATCATGCCTGTGTGTGTGTGTGTGTGTGTGTGTGTGTGTGTGTGTGTGTGAACATCTAGTTTGTTCCCACAGATACTTGTGGTTATATATTAATTCTGTTTCAATAAATAAATACTTTATTGTTGGGCATTTCAGTTATTCCAAATTTTTGCTAATACATACAACACAGAGAAGAAATACTTAGCTATAAAAAAATTAGAAATTAAAAAGTAGATTTAAAATGCCTTGAAAAGATGGGCAGAAATGCTTAAAGACATCTAAAGGTTGCAAAACCACTTCGCAAGCAACTGAAAATTCAAAGACTTTCGAAACACTGGCTTTGGATATGTGTTCGTTTCCAAGGCCATCCTGCTGATCAGCCTGTTTTGGGCCAACTGCCAGGAGCCCATCTACCAGCCCCTCTTTCCCGGATAACCTCCTACAGCACATGTGGCCTGGACGCACTTCCAGACTCCTGTACGGTTCCTGCCCCCTCGGTCTGAGAGCTGCAGGGAAGAGCTTCCTTGGAGGAAGGCGTCACTGGCCCAGCACCATGATGCCGGCCACTCCCCCTCCTTCCTCCCGGAGGCCCTGTGATCTCGGCCAGGTGGGTGGTTTGCACCCTCATAGGTTACACCCTCCATCCTCTCCGCCCAGAGTTACCCTCCCTGCACCTGCCGCCACCTGGGTCACCCCTATATCTGCACACACCCTCCCATAACAACCCTGTGAAGGAGACAAGCACAGGAACCTGTGCCCAGAGGAGGGCCTGAGGAAACCAAGGCACAGAGGTTAAGTGAGCCAGTCAGAAGCAGAGTCAGGCAGAGCTAGAACCCAAGCATCTCCCTCAAAATCCAGGGCTCCTTCCTACTCCCTTGCTGCAGGGGTCTCTGCTCTGGAAACTCTTCTGTGATGGGAGATACTGGCCCGAGACCCTGCCTGTCTCTCCCTGTGTTTGGCGTGGTGTCTGGGCCCGTCTTCAAGGGCAGTTATCTCCTTGCTTCTGCCAACAGAAGAGGATGCAATGGAGAGCTGAGGGGTCCCCAGCCTCTCCCCTCTGACAACAGCATCAAGGCCAGGACCAAAGTAGGTAGGAGGAAACACAAGTGCCAGGGCTGACACCCTGGGGTGCACCCCGGTGCAGCCCCGGAGAACTTAGACCAGGGTTTCTCAGCCTTGACACTATTGATATTTGGGGCCAAATAATTCTTTGTTTCAGGGGCTGCCCTGTGATTGTGGGACATTCAGCAGCATCCTGGCCTCTACCCACATCCCTACTCCAGGTTATGAAGACCCAAAACGTCTCCAAACATTGCCAGATATCCCTTGGGGGGGGCTCAAAAATCACCCCCGTTTAGAAACACTGGCCTAAACAGACAACCACTGGGTTTTCAGGACAGTGTCGGCCTTGACTGCATTTTTTCCAGAAGTATAATTTATTCAATATGTAACCAACTGTGACTTGATTTGTATACATTTAAAGAACTTTTTGCATCGTTAAATAACAAATTTTTATCAAGCATGGTGTTCTGATTTGGGGGGTTTAAAATATGGTCTCCGTGGCATGTTCTCAAAGAGAGGACAGACCTGAACTCCGGTCCTTGGCCAAAGGTCCAGATCCTGGGGAGGAACCCGGCCAGATTTGGGAGGGGGTGGAGCTGCTGACCCAAGGTCCTGGGTCATCTCTGGCTGTGACACAAACCCTTTCTGAATGTTGTGTCCGCACTGCCACCACACAGCCTCCTGGTAAGCCGGCTTTGCCCATGAAAGCAGGATGGCTGTCTGCAGAATAGTGAGAGCTCACAGCAATGGTGACCTCGCCTCCCTGTGGCCTGAGTGAGCACAGGACGGAATTTAGCCCACCCTCACATCCATCTTCCTACCACCAGCCGCGTGGGTAATGTGCTTCCTAGGTTAGCACTGAGTTCTCAGGCCACAGGAGCAGAAACACTGTCTCATCAAAGGACCAATATGTTTGGCCCACGTTGCAGACCCTTTCAATAAAACCTTTGACCTTCTGAAAGATGGTGGGATTGGGGGAAGGGAGGTGTCTGTTTTTTGTTTTTCCCAGGATGGACCGAGTCAACTAGAGAGGGTCACTTCTGGCAGACGGGCCGAGGTCTGGGACTGGAGGGAGAGGAGGCGCTGGTGAACTTGGACTCATTGGCCAGAGGCAGGGTGGGCAGGTGACCCTCCCTTCCAGTTCAAAGTCATCTCATCTAGCTTTGTAAGGTATTCCCACCTATGCCTGAAATGGAGATCCAGTCAAGCACTTTCTCTAAACTTACCTGATCTGAAGATGTACCTGGGGCACTTGTTAAAAATAAAGATTCCTAGGCCCTTTCAGCAATTCTGACTCAGTAGGTCAGGGACTGAGCCCAGATGTTTTTAGTGCCTATAACAAACACCTCAGGCAAGTTGGGCAACACAGAGGAGGCAAATTCCTATACTTCGCCCTTGGCGTGTTATTTTCATCTAGCTCCTTTCTCTTTGAGAACTTGGCAAGTTCTCTTACAGCCCTGGGTCTCCTGAGGGTGGAACTTACCTTATCCACCTCCAGGGTCAACCAGGTACCTGCAGTGATGGATGTTCAGTACATTTTTGTGGACTAAGTAAGTTCTCAAATAGGCCTCTCCACATGCAAGTCACATGTACTATTTTTCTTGGAGTAGAGGATGCCGTATTTAGGATCCAAAGCTTTATAGAATTTCTTTTAAATCTACTTTATTGAGATATAGTTTACATACAATAAAGTGTACCCATTTAAAGTACCAGTTGGATGAGTTCTGACAAGTGTGTGCTACATTGGTATAACCACAACCACAAGATACAGAATATTTCCATCAACCCCGAGTCCCCTCCTGTCCCTTTGCAGTCAGTCCCCGCTGGGCCCCGGCTCCAGACAGCTTCTCTTCTTCCTGTCACTATAGGTTAGTTTGCATCCTCTAGAATTACACGTAAACAGAATCGTACAGTATGTATTCTTTCGCATCTGGCTTCTTTCATTCAGCGTAATGATTTGAGATTCATCCATACTGGTGGGTAAATCAGTCCTTCATATTGCCAAGTCGTAGTCCATTATATGGATATGACCCCAGTTTGTTTATTCAGTCACCTGTTGATGGGCATTTAGATTGTTTCCAGATTTGGCTGTTGTAAAGAAAACTTCTATAAACATTCATGTACAAGTCTTTGTGTGGACATATGTTTTCATTTCTCATGGAATTTTCTAGGACTGGGGTAGAGGTAGCCAGGAGTAGGGACCATCAGAAAAAGCCCTCCCTCATCTATTAAGTCAATAAACATTTACTAGGATGCTGATGTGCCAAGCCTGATCTACAGGCTAAGAAAGCCAGGTCAAAGAGAGCTCTCATGACCTTTCAGTGTGGTCAGCATCGTGGCAGAAATGCCCTCTGCGGAAGGGGCCAGCCCAGCCAAGGAGACCCAAGAGGGCCTCAAAAATCTTCAGACCACGTTCCGCTAAGGAGGCTTCATTTCGAATGCAGGTGTGCGAGGGAACATTTTTAATGGCTCGGAGGGAAAGACTCCTTAACTAAATTATCGCATTTTTTTCCTCTTAACGCCAAGGTAAATTTCCCTAAATGGGAGTTTCCACTGGGCAGAGAAAGAAATGTGGACAGACTCTTCTGGGAAAAGTGAGCCTGGGTAAGTTTTCTGGACAATCAGAAAGAAAAGTATATTAGTATATCACAAACTGGGTGGCTTAAACAGAAGACATTGATCCTCTCACGGTCCTGCAGACCAGAGTTTGGAATCACGGTGCCTGTGGAGCCGCGCTCCCTCTGGAGGTTCTAAGGGAGAATCCTTCCTTCCTCCTTCCAGCTTCTAGTGGCTCCAGGAATTCTGTGGCTGTGGCAGCATCTAATCCCTGCCTCAGTTTTCACGTGACCTTCTTCCTTGTGTCCTTTTTATTGTAAGGACACGAGTCCAGTAGATTAGTGTCCACCCTAAATCCAGGATGATATCACCTTGAGATCCTGAACTGATTACATCTGCAGAGATCCTATCCAAGTAAGGTCACATTCACAGGTACTGGGGGATAAGGATTAGCTATATCTCTCTCAGGGTGGGCAGGGGAGGGGACACAATTCAACCCACCGCAGAAGAAAAACTACCAAGAGTTTAAAAGACTCTGGGCCAGAAACTAAATAAAATAAAAATAATAAAAGTCAATATTATTTAGAGTTTCCTATGTGCTAAGAACCGTCCTAAACACTAGACATAAATTATCCCGTTTAAACTCCTTGGCAGTTCTGAGGCAGGCGAGATCACTCGCTGCAATATGATGACGGAGGAAACCACAGGTGGTACCAGATGCTTCATTAACATGTTCACGGTTGGTCGCACAGCCTACAGATAAGCGGCCCAGGCCCAGAGCCACTGCATCACTTTACCTGCAGCAGGTGTTGAGGAGAAGTGCGTCGCAGTGCAGACTCTGCCCCTAAAGTTCTTGGAGGTCTTGGACATCTTTCTCCTTTCAGGGCTTGGGGGAGTTCTGTGTAAGGGGTGGGAGTGACCTCTCAGAGCCTAGACCTTGGGAAGCGAGCAGAGGTGGTGGGTGAATCTACTGCCGGCTGGCTATGTCCACGACTTCTTTTAACCCTTGAGTCTGGGGGCCACCATTGAGGCAGAAGGGCCAGAGAGAAACCAACACAGAATCTTGGGAATAGAAGTTGAGGCAACATGTCTGTTTTGAAACATGCATTTTAAGAGTAGGGCAGCAGGTCCAGCATCCAAAAGGCGGCAAGAATGAGGGTGCGCAGGGTGAGGCTGGCTTGCAGCTGGGGGCTGCCTTGGGAGTCCCAGCCACCTGGGGAAGAGGTTTGCCCTGCCTGGGAGCCAGGATGGGCCAGGCACCCACCTTCTTAGCCTGGTATCTAGGAATGGGCTGAGGAAAGTAAAATTCTGAAAGCACCAGAAATGACCAGCTAAGAGGCAAAGAGGAAGCAGTGGATAGAGGGGTCCTCTCCCAGTTCAGCCAGTCCTCCTTCCTCCCACTTGAAGGATTTATTCTCTTCTCCCTGTTCTTCCTTAATCAATCTACTTTCTTCAGGTAATCAATGATCTACCCATTACCCAGATCAACCTAGGAAAAGCTGAGGCCAGTAACTGACCAACCCCAGCTCCAGTGTGGAGTTGAGCAGTTTAGAAAAGCAGTCAGCACACATTCATTCATTCATTCATAGCCCAGCCGTCGCCCTCCAGGTGATTCTGATGCAACTGCCCTGCATCATCCTACCCCCTCAAAGATTCAGGCAGGCCAAAGTCATCTCATTTTCTTTTATAATACGGTGCCCAGACTGGCAGATGAAGGAAACAGCCTCTCTCTGGAGTTTAGTAAAGCCTTTGAAAACTTTGAGGACAATGTGGGAAAATGTGGAGAAGACCAGTGAGGAAGGAGGCCGGATACAGCACGACAGTGTGCTATCATTCCAGAGGCACAATTAGGACCAATGGCAGTTGGACGGTCACACCCAAAGAGTGTTAGTTAACAGGTTAGTTACAAATCTGGCAGGAGATCTCTACTGAGGAGCCACAGGATTCTGCCCAGTTTGACCTTTTTAATCAACGCTGTGGAATATGGCATAGCATCCGCTCGGTAGGTGGCACAACCTGGGGGAGATGGCAAATACACTGGATAACAGAAGGAGGACCAAACATGATTCTGACCAATCAGAAAGAGATATAAATATAAAATCCAGCACAAAGTTACCACGTATGGTTGCGTAGGCTGTTGACTACCCAAGTGCATCTTCCGAGTTGAGGAACAAAATGGGGGCTGAAATTCAGCCAGCTCTCCACTCAATTCCACCCAAAAGAAGAGGACCCTTTTAAAATTTCACATTGAAGCTATTTTATGAATTTGCAGCAATGCTGGCTTATCATTTTTTCTACTGCGGTAAATATATATATATATAACATAAAATTTGCCATTTTAATCATTTAAAAATGTTAAATTGTGGTACAATATACATAAGAGTTACCATTTTAATTTTTTTTAAGTGTACAGTTCCGTGGCATTAAGTATATTCACATTGTTTTGCAACCATCAGCAATATCTATTTCCAAAATATTTTCATCACCTGAAACAGAAACTGTACCCATTGAGAAACAACTCCTCATTTGCCCCTCCCCCCAGGCCCTGGTAATATCTGATCTACTTTGTCTCTATGAATTTGCCTATTTTAGATATTCCATGCAAGTGGAATCATACAATATTTGTCTTTTTGTATCTAGCTTATTTCACTTAGTGTGATGCCTTCAGGTTTTATCCATGTTGTAGCATGTATTGGAGCTCCGTTCCTTTTATGGCTGTATAATATTCTATTGTACGTATATACAGGCATACCTTGGAGATATTTTGGGTTTGGTTTCAGAGCACCACAATAAAGAAAATATCTCAATAAAGCAAGTCACACGAATTTTTTGGTTTCCCAGTGCATAGAAAAGCTATGTTTACACTATAGTGTAGTCTATTAAGTATGCAATAGCATTATATCTGAAAAAACAATGTACATAACTGAATTTAAAAATATTTTATTGCCCAGAAATTCTAACCATTATCTAAGCCTTCAGCGAGTAATAATCTTTTTGCAAGAGTAACATCAAAAATCACTGATCACACATCACCATACAAGTATAATAATAATGAAGTTTGGGCTTCCCTGGTGGTACAGTGGTTAAGAATCCGCCTGCTGATGCAGGGGACACGGGTTCGACCCCTGGTCTGGGAAGATCCCACGTGCTGCAGAGCAACAAAGCCCGGGCGCCACAACTACTCAGCCTGGGCTCTAGAGGCTGCGCACCACAACTACTGAGCCCGTGCACCTAGATCCTGTGCTCTGCAACAAGAGAAGCCACAGCAATGAGAAGCCCGCACGCCGCAACAAAGAGTAGCCCCCACTCGCCGCAACCAGAGAAAAGCCCATGCACAGCAACAAAGACCCAATGCAGCCAAAAAATAAAAATAATAAATTTATTTTTAAAAATAAATAATGAAGTTTGAATTACTGTGAGAATTACCAAAGTATGAGACAGAGACAGGAAGTGAGCAAATGCTGTTGGAAAAATGTCACCGATAGACTTCCTTGTTGCAAGGTTTCCACAAACCTTCAGTTTGTAAAAAAATGCAACATCTGCAAAGTGAATAAAGTGAAGCACAATAAAACAAAGTATGCCTATACCATACTTGATCCACTCATCTGTTGATGGACACGTGGGTTGTATCTGCCTTTGGACTGTTGTGAATAATGCTGTAATAAACACTGGTGTACAAGCGTTGGTTTGTGTCCCTGTTTTCAGTTCTTAAGGGTACATACATAGGAGTGGAATTGCTTGATCATATGGTAATTCTATGTTTAGATTTTTGAGGCACTGCCAAACTTGTCCACAGTGGCTGCACCATGTTAGATTCCCAACAGGATGGACAAAAGTTCCAATTTCTCCACATCCTTGCCAACACTTATTTTTTATTTTAATTAAAAAAAAAATTCTAGCCAGCCTTGCAGGTGTGAAGTGGTATCTAATGGTGATTTTGATTTGCCTTTCCTTAATGACTAGTAATGTTGAATATCTTTTTAATGTGCTTATTGATTATTTGTATATCTTCTTTGGAGAAATGTCTATTCAAGGTCTTTTGACCATTTTTTAATTGGGGTGTTTGTCTCTTTCTTGTTGAGTTGTAGGAGTTCTTTATGTATTCTGGATATTAAATCCTTATCAGATAAATGATTTGCAAATATTTTTTCCATTCTGTTTGTTGTTTTTTCACCCTCTTGATAGTGTCTTTTGTTGTACAAAAGTATTTAATCTTGTGAAGTCCAACTTATTTATTTTTTTCTTTTGTCACTTGTGCATTTGGTATCATATTTAAGAGACCATTGCCAAATCTAACATCGTAAATATTTTCCCTTATGATTTCTTCTACAAGTTTTATGGTTTTAGCTCATAAACGTAGGTCTTTTTTTTTTAAAAAAAAAATAAATTTATTTATTTATTTATTTATGGCTGTGTTGGGTCTTCGTTTCTGTGCGTGGGCTTTCTCTAGTTGTGGTGAGTGGCGGCCACTCTTCATCGTGGTGCGTGGGCCTCTCACTATCGCAGCCTCTCTTGTTGCGGAGCACAGGCTCCAGACGCGCAGGCTCAGTAGTTGTGGCTCACGGGCCCAGTTGCTCTGCGGCATGTGGGATCCTCCCAGACCAGGGCTCGAACCCGTGTCCCCTGCATTGGCAGGCAGATTCCCAACCACTGTGCCACCAGGGAAGCCCAAACGTAGGTCTTTTTGATTCATTTTTTAGTTTATATATGATATAAAGTAGGAGTCTAATTTCATTCTTTTGCATGTGGATATCCACTTTTCCCAGCACCATTTTTTGAAAAGATTCTTTTTCCCATTGAATGGTCTTGGCACCTTTGTGGAAAGTCAGTTGACCATAAATTTGAGGGTTTATTTCTTGGCTCTCAATTCTGTTCCTTTAGTCTATATATCTATCCTGATGTCAACACCACACTGTTTTGATTACTGTAGATTTGTACTATGTTTTGAAATTGGGAAATGTGAGCCCCCCAACTTTCTTCTTCTTTTTAAGTTTTTTTTGGCTATTTAGGATTCCTTGATATAGAATTCCTTGATATTCTATATGAATTTTAGGATGGGTTTTTCCAAACACAGTTGACCCATCGTTTTTGATTAAAAAAAAAAAAGTCAGTGTCATCTGTCCACAGTGGGGAGGGGATCTGGCATAGAACCAACTTGAGCCAATAGTGCTCTGTGGTTGCCAAAGAGCAAGTGATGTTGGGCTGTGTTTAAACCCATGCAGGAGGAGAGAGGGCCCTGTCTCCTGTGCTCTACCCACCGAGGCCCACATTTTTCTAGAGGATTCTTGAGACCATAGATGATGTTTCCAGAGACAGGATAATATATATAGTGAATAAACTCAATTGAGGAAACTTGGGATATGACTGGGTGGAGTTAGAGGAAAGGGGTGCATGGTAACTTTCAAATATTTGGACGGCTCCACCCTCTACCCAAACTTTCTCTCTCCTCTTTCACCTATAAAACAAAAGCTCCCCCTACAGGTGAATGAAGACAAACAAATGATCAGGAGCCAGCCAAAGCTGCCCTGTTTCTAACCATTGGTGTGGTTTTTAACTACTAGATCAGTTCAAATCTCTAACAAGCTGCCTACCTTGGGAGCGGGTGAGTTCCCTGGGATGAGCAGTGTCCAAACAGAGGCCAGGTGATGGGTTACTGAATCAGTACGGCAACAGGAGTCAATGACCCCAGAGACTCTTTCAATCATGGAGCAGGGCTTGTAAAAGATCTTGTCTGAGAGTGTGACCCCCTTCTCCTCCCAGGGCATCCTCTCTGTGACAGCTGCTGCAAAGTGTGCTGGGAATGATGTGGCTGCCAACAGGAATCTACTTCTTCAAGTGATGTTTCAATATCACTTTAAAAGGAGGCAGGGTGATGTTCTGGGAAGAGCAGACAGACGTAGGTTTGAATCCCAGCTGGGTCTCTAGCTATACAGCCCTGACAAGTTACCTAATCTCTGCAAGCCTCAGTTTCCTAATCTGTACAGTGGGAAAATTATACCAACTACAGCTGACCATATGCAATCTGTCAGCCCCCAGCCAGTTCTGGGGACACCAACCCCCACAGCTCTGTCTCACCCTCTTGCTGCAGGCAGGGGTGGGCATGTGACCTGGCCTGGCCAATTATGGTTGCCTTCCCCCTGTCCACTGAGTAGATATGGAACCCTCATCGGAGCCAGTCAGAGTCTCCCCAAGTGGTCTGCTCTACACACAGAGAGCAGGCCTCTCTCTTCCTCTGGGATTGAGTGATCTAAAGGCCATCTGGGCCTCAGCTGCCTTGGGCATCTTTCCTGCTTTGCAGGGAGAATGTGCCTGAGAGCAGAGCCAATATAGAGGGGAGTCAGGTTAAGAGCTGGAGCTAATGAGAGACAGCCCAGACTAATCGGACTCCCTGGACCCAGCTATGCCTAAAGTCCACTCCTATTTTTATCAATTATGTGAGCAATAAATTCCGGTTTGGGCTTAAGCTAATGTGAGTTGGGCTTCTGTCAGTAGGAACCCAAAAAGTCCTAACCAGTATATCCTTCTGCAGGGCAGTTGTGTGGATTCAAAGAAATATTGTCAAGCACCTGGCACTTAGGCAGGCATTTTGTGAGAGCCCAGCAAACCTGGTTTTCTGGTGTAACCATAATGGACAACAGTGGAACAGGGTGTTTGTTCGGGTGTTTGAGACAAGCGAGAATGTGATCCCCGCTGCGCCAATCAGCGTTTCCCTGGGTTGTTCTGAGGGGTGCAGTGGGGCAATTTCTTCTCCCCTTGAGCCACGAAGCTGGATTTCTGTAACCACAGCTGTCCGCAGCCAAGCTCCCTGTCCCCTGAAGAAGCCCACATGCGGTGGGAGAGAATGACACCAACCCCCAAAGAGAAGAAATAAGAGAGCAGGTCAAGAGTGAGAGAGGATTTCCCTGGTGGCGCAGTGGTTGAGAGTCCGCCTGCCGATGCAGGGGACATGGGTTCGTGCCCCGGTCCGGGAAGATCCCACATGCCGCGGAGCGGCTGGGCCCGTGGGCCATGGCCGCTGAGCCTGCGCGTCCGGAGCCTGTGCTCCGCAACGGGAGAGGCCACAACAGTGAGAGGCCAGCGTACCGCAAAAAAAAAAAAAAGAGAGTGAGAGAGTTGGGGACACGTGTGCCCAGCCGTGTGCCCAGCCGCCAGAGTTCTGAAGGCGGGCTGCCCCCTCCCCTGCCCTTCCAGGTACCACATAAGCCAACAAACTGCTTTTTTCCTTCAGCCTGAGCTGTATTTCCATCCCTTGCCAATGAAGGATTCCTGACTAACGTGCCTAGAGGCCAGCTGAGGTGAGTCCACAAAAGACCCACTGGGTCAGCTCTGCCGCTGGGACAGTCCGTCCCTGGCTCCCGGTGTGGGAAAGGCCAGCATCCTTTCCTGTCAAGCAGCTCTCACATCTCACGTCCCTCCTGGAGGGGACAGATAGGGCCAATGCAGGACGCTGATGTCACAGTTGAACGCCCTCCCCAACTGCCACCGTTTAAACCCTTTGACTAAACTGTTGCCTTGTCTGTAAACTGTGTCCTATCCAGTAGGCAGGCCTGTTGTAATGACTGCACAGCGTCCTGCCTAGTTTAGGGAGTAGGTTGGGTTCCCCTTTGCTCCTGGTGGGCGACAGTGAGAGCATGAGTGGTCTGGGCTGAGCGCCCATGACAAGTTTGACAGGCGGGGGCCTCGGTGATCCTCGGAGCGCCCTCACCCCAGGCCTCACCCTGTTCTGCCCTGTGTGCCCAGCACAGTGCCCTCCACCTCTTCATTCATGTGACCCCAAAGTGGTGAGAACCAGGGACAGCAGATCCCTCTGGGCCTGGCTAGTTCAGGTTTCTGAACAGGTGAGGATTCTCACTCAAATCCCTCCTACTTCAGGGGACAGACGGATGAGCTCTGGGGAGGAGGGGGCACCTGATCCAAGGAGTAGACCCGTGACATAAACGGAAGGATCCCAAGCTCCACGTTCTGCTTCCCTGGGCTGGTCCTTCACTTTTTCCCACTTGTGGAACCTGTGCTGGGCTCTCTGGACCTCAGTTTTCCTGCCCATCACTGGGGGAGAAGGGAAGTTAGCGCTCAGCCCTGGCAGGGGGCCTGATGAGGGCACAGGAGGAGGTGCCTTCGTGTAACGGAGGAGGGGACTTCTGAGCCTCTGAAATGATGCCCTGGGACTCAGACCAGGTGTTGATGGAAGCTGCCAGCGTGGCACCTGGAAGAGGGAGCACTAACTCTAACCCTAACCCTCACCCTCATCCAGCCTGGCCCCGGGGGAGGGAGTCCTGGGAAGGGTAAGTTTCCACCAGTGAGCTAGGAAAGTGGGGAGGACCTGGAAAACAGGGTGCTGTCCAGAAACATGGGGGAATGGGCAGCCCTGGGCATTTAGGAGGTCGCCGTGCAGGGCCGGGGAGGCATCCTGAGGACAAGCCACACTAACGCCACACACCAGCCTGAGGCTCAGGCGCAGCCAGGGGCAGGGCCCAGCCTCGACGTGAGGAAAGGCGAGTTCTGCGTGCAGCTCAGCTGCTCTCGTGAAGATGCCCTGTGGCCGCAGAGTGGGGGGAAATAGGGACCACTGTGGGAGGCGTTGAGGGGAGCACTGTCGGGGGCAGAGATGCATCAAACATAGTCTACTCTTTGGGCTTCCCTGGTGGCGCAGTGGTTGAGAATCCGCCTGCCAATGCAGGGGACACGGGTTCGAGCCCTGGTCTGGGAGTCTCCCACATGGCACGGAGCAACTGGGCCCGTGAGCCACAACTACCGAGCCTGCGCGTCTGGAGCCTGTGCTCCGCAACAGGAGAGGCCGCGATAGTGAGAGGCCCGCGCACCACGATGAAGAGTGGCTGCCGCTCGCCACAACTAGAGAAAGCCCTTGCACAGCAAAGAAGAGCCAACACAGCAAAAATTAATTAATAAACTCCTACCCCCAACATCTAAAAAAAAAAAAACATAGTCTACTCCCAGGCCCTCAAGGGAGGAGAGTTGTTGATGGTAAAACACATTGTCTCCTTAAACCTCAGGAGAGGTTGGGTGAGGAGTGGGGGAGGGGGACAACTTACTCCCATTTCCCAGGTGAGGAAACCAGAGATATGGAGCCATTTGCCTAAGGTGACCCAGCTGAGAGGTAGCAGAGCCAGGCGGATGTCAGGTCCATCTGCCAGTCCAAGCTCTTCCTACGGTGGCCCTGCTGGAAAGCCGAGCTGGGGGAAGAATGGAAAACCGTCCCCACCAGGGCACCCAGCCCCATGGCGGGTTCTGGCTCCACTGGATACGTCCGAGGTGGTGATGGAGGAGGGGATGGGGTGTGGTGGGGTGGGGAGGGCATGACCCTCAGAGAGGCTAGACTGGGCCCGGGCCCTGTTCCACCACTGTGGCCAGACAAGCTGCAGGTTTTGGATTTGGGGCTCCAAGTAGGCCCTCTCAGGGCCTCTCTCCCCAGGTCCTCTCCCCAGGACCTCTCTGCCCAGGTCTCCCAGCCACCTCCACCCTCTGGGACCTGCCTTCCTCTCGGAGGCTCCTAAGCAGAGGCCCCCTCCCCCCTCCCCCTTTGAAAGGCTTTCCCATCGTTCAGGTCGCCTCTCTATGACGTCCTCCTCTTCTGGCAATGTTCCCGTATGTTCACTAAGCATCTGCCCTGTGCCAGAAGCCTGAACCCAGCCAAAATTCTGGGTTTGGGGAAAGGAACGTACCAGGATTGAGGGAGCCCAGACTGGAGGGAGGAGCCAGATGAGGCACTGGGAAGGGAAGGACTTTTGACCTGAGACTTGGAAAATACTGGTGCATTTAGAGAAACAGGAGAGGAGGGACAGAGGGCCCTTCCACGCAGACAGGAAGTGGGGTTTCCCTGTCGTGGAAGATGAACCGCCCAAAGCTCTTCCTTCCTACCTCCCTGTGGACCTGCCATCTTGTCTGTTGGCAGCCTGAGAAAGGGGACCAGGCCATGCTTCCTTGGGACCCCTCAGAGCCCTGAGAGCAAGAAGCTCCGGAGGGAGTATTGGATAGGACAAGCGGAGATCACTTTCGGCCCCTCCTCCTGGGTCAGCTGGTCCCACATCCTATGTGAGCATGAGGCACAGGCTTCAGCACACTTGCTGGTTCCCCCAACTCTGTGTGACCATCAGGGTGGCCCCATTTCCTCTAGCCCTTTGCAGGATAAATAGACGAGTCTATTTCAGAGATGAGGACCCTTGAGGCTCAAGGGGTCAAAGCCACAGAGCTAGAGGTGCAGCTGGGATTTGCACTCAGGTCTCTCTGGCTGCACAAGGTCTTTGCTCTTACTTCCCTCAGTGTCATTGCCTGGCAGCGGGACTAGCCAGAAATTAGGATGGAGGCACAGAGAGCAAGCCTGGATACCCCCAGAGGCAGCAGCCAGCAGGCTGGGAACCCCTGACCTGAAACAGGCCTGCAGCAGTGGGTGCAAGGGCTCCGGGCCCCAGACTCCAGGCCTGGATGACTCCAGATCCCCACCTAGTGGTAGCAGGGAGCTACTGCCACACCACCCAGGCAGCTCAATGAGACACAGCTCTAGCCAGGTCACCAGTAACCCATCCTCCAACAACAAACACCCTCTCCCTGGGCGTAGGTTCTTAGGAGAGAGAGGAGGTCCCATCAGCTGGCACTGGGGTTCATTGCCCTCATGATTTCTCTGTAGCGACATAGTCGCATGTTGGAGCTCTGTGCTCAGCCGCAGACACTCTAGCCCACAGGCCCCTCTGGCTACATCTAGCCTAAACATCCAGGTCTAGGCCAGATTCCCCAGGCTCAGGGACTTGGCAGCCTGTCACCCCAGACAGCAGGGTCTCACTGGCCTGCACTGGCCTCCAGGGTAGAAGGGGTCACCCAGCTCTGGTGGGCTCAACCCTGGCTGCTGCCCAGACCAGAAGAGAATTTGCCCTGTCCCCAGATGGCCCCCAGGCCCTCATCCTCAGGCTCCTCCAAAGGGGCAAGGCCTCCTCAGGAGGGGCAGGGAAGCAGCGTTCACTGTGCCAGGCACTGTTCTAAACAGCACCTCAGTTAATCCTCAAACAACCCCATGAGCTAGGCACTGTTATCTCCAGTTTGAAGAAGTGATGGGGGAGGGGTAAACTAATTTGCCCAAGTCACACACTCATTAAATACTAACTATAAAACAATGTGCATGGGCACCACACTCAGAAGGGAGAAGGCCAATGAGAAGCTTCCTGGAGAAGGAAGTGATTCCAGGCAGAGGGCAGAACCATGGGTGTGAGAAGTCCCTGAGGCAAGGTCAGAAAGGTTAACCTAGACCTGGGCAGGTGGACAGCAGAGCGGGTGGGGGGTGGGGCAGGGGGGAGTAGGCAGGACTCATACAAGCCCCACTGCCAGGCTAAGGAGTCTGGACTTGACCCCAAGAACACAGGAAGCCTTTGGAGGGCATTAAACAGGGCAGCGACCCCATCTCATCCGTGTTTGGGGAAGGTCCTGCTGGCAGGAGAGCTCAGTGGGCAGACACACTGGGAGGCTCCCTACCGTCGCAGGTGGAGGGGCGTGCCCTGGAGTGGGGGGTTGGAGGGGCGTCTGTTGCTCAAGGCAGGGACTCAGCAGCAGCAAATGCCCAGAGGCCAGAGAGCCCCAGAGCCCCTAGGGAACAGAGAATCACCCAGCACAGCTGGAGAGCAGGGTTTGAGGGCTGGGAGGGCCCTCAGTCCATTCGGGCTGCTGTAACAAAATTCCACAGACTGGGTACCTTCTAAACAACAGACATCTATCTCTCCCAGTCCTGGAGGCAGGAAGTGTGACCTCAGGGTGCCAGCATGGTCCAGTGAGGACCTTCATCCGTGTCAGAGGTGTCCCATTGTATCCTCACGTGGTGAAAAGGGGAAGGGCTCTCTTTTATAACAGCACTAATCCCGTTCAGGAGGACTCCATCCTTACGATCTAAGCTCCTCCCAAAGATTCCACCTCCTAACACCTCACCTTGGGAGTTAGGTTTCAACATGAATTCGGGGGGGACACAAATATTCAGACCACTGCAGCTTTGACCCTTCTCCTGCAGAGGCAAGTCCTCAGGCAAGATATACGTCCTCCTCCCTGGGCCTCAGTTCCTCAGGAGAGAGAGGAGGCCCCATTGGCCGGGACTGAGGCCCTTGGCCCTCAGGGGCTCTCTGTGCCGACTCCAAGTGAACGTGGAACTTTCGGTCCAGGGCCTGGCAAACATATCCTGGCGGGGCCAGGTGTGGGCCCTGCTTCTGGAGGGTACATTTCACTTACTCATTCATTCATTTATTCAGCGAATGCTTTTTGCACCCCTTCCATGTGTTAAGCAGTTTCAGGTCTGGAGACCCAGAAATAAGCAAAGCAGACACCAGCCCTTCCTTGAGGGAGCCAATGATCTCATAGGAAACAGAGACCTTAAGCAAATATATCCCTTCCCAGAGGAGATGTGGCAACACAGAGGGGTGGAGTGGGAAAGGGCTTGGCCCCAGCAAACTGAGGGCAGAGGGAGAGCCTCAGAGCCTCAGAGAGGCTGGGGAACTGGTTTCTCCATGGAAAATCATCCCACCAAGCGTCTCCATGTAGGCTTGTCTCTGTGTGTTTGCATGAACGTGTGTCTGTGTGGTAGGTACAGGTATGTGTCTGTGTCCATTTGTGAGTCTGAGTGTGTTTCTCTATATGTCTCTGTGTGTTTGTATGTGGTTGTTAAGGAAGTGCCTCTGTGTGTTTGGGGGTGTGTCCATATATGATGACATTTGTGTGTCTGTGTGTGTGGGTGTTAGCATGCTAGGTATGGGTCTCCACGTGCATGCATGTGTGTGGGTGTCTTTGTGTGAGGGACAGGGTGACCTCCTGGGTGATTTGCTAAGATCTAAGGGGTTTCTCAGAACTTGATCTAGTGATACTAAAGTCAGAACTGCTAGGGACACACCATGACAGTTGCAGGAGACCAAAGCTGGGAGAGTGGACAGCCCCCCCGAGAAGGAAATGAGACCCAAAGTGGGGCAGGGCTAAGTAAGGACCAGTCCCACAAGAGTCCGCCATGGGGGGCTGGGCTGAATGCCCAGTGGCACTTGGAGGTCCCGGGGCTGTCACCTCAGACAGCAGGGTCTCACTGGCCTGCACTGGCCTCCAGGGTAGAAGGGGTCACCCCTTCTACCCTGTAGGAAAGAGGGCTCCAGGAAAGAGCTTAGGCTTAGGGTCTGCCAGACCTTGCCATGACCCGTGACCTGCTTCTTAGCAGCTCTATAACCTTGGGCAGGCCTAAGCCTTGGTTTTCTCTTCTATAAAATGGGGATGAGCATACCCACTACCCAGCTGAGAATGCAATAAGAAAAGGCATGCCCAGCGTTGAGCACATGGTGGGTGTTCCACAGTTCCTCCTCTCGAGCTGAGGAGAAGCTGTGGTGGGACCAGAGGACACCTTGTTCTCTTGGGGACTGAAATCAACAATAAGGAGACCAAACATCCCTGAGCTTAGCACTTGCCACGTGACATTCCCCCTGCTATGGTTTACACAGAGGAAGCCCCTGCCCCCAGCAGGGGGTCCTGCCCCCTGCTGGGCTGACATGAACAGGGGAGGCCACCCTTCCCCTGGTGTCCTAGTCTTGGGCTCCAAGTCAGGCTGCTTCTCCCATGGACACGCGGCCTGGCGGGCCACAGAGGGCACCCGGCCCCTTTGCCCTTTCCCAGCCATGAGGCTGACTCTCACCCGTCGTCACTTCATCAGCTAACATTTCCAAGGACCAGGCCGTGGGATTGTGAAAGAGCTCTTCCTTTATTTACTGGATGGCCTGGGGCACTTCACTTCACCTCCCTGAACCTCACTGTCATTGGCTGGGAAATGGGGATTCGCAGTCAACAGCCTGCCAGTGAGGGTTCAGTGAAAGCCCATGCACAGAAGTGCTTTGAATGCCCCCAAAGCCTTCCACCAGCTAAGGAATTAGCCCGCTGGGTATCCCAGGGCTGGGGGGCACCTGAATGCCCTCCATCAGTATCCCCTTCTCTCTTTGGGAAGAAGCCACAGGCAGTGGGCAAACAGTGGTGCTGGGTGCCAAACCCACCCTCCACCAAGCTGTGCCTCTCCTCCAGTTTGTGCCAAGGTGGAAGGGGGTTGCAGGGCTGGGGTGGGGGGCAGGGAACCACATCCCACAAGGAGTGGAGGCAGCTGGAGCCAGCCGGTTCCCTGAGGGTTTCAGGACCTGGAATGTGGTTTCCTAATTGTGAATTCATTCTGGCCACCAGCCTCACCCCCAACCCCAGGAATCTCAGCAGCAACAGCCTGGGTCTGTGGATAACCCCGCCTACCCTCCAGGCTTGGGTTCCTCAATCCAGCCTCTTATCTGAAGACGTTGAGACTGGGGGTCACTGGGCATTGGAGAGCGAGGTCACCTGCTCACTCACAGACCAATGTGATTTTACTCCAAACCACTTATCTTCAGGAGGAGGATTTGGCCCAGAGAAGAAAGTCACATTGTCCAAGGTCACACAGCAAGACTCACAGCTTGACTTTATACCTGTCTCTCCAGCTTCAGCGGTAGATGGACATGCAGATAACTACTAAATTACCATAGGTTTGATTCTATCCTGTGTTATACATTGAAGGGGAAAGAGCTGGAGGCCTAGGGCAGGAAGGACACTCGGCTGGGGTCACACAAGAAGCTGGTAACTGTGTTGCAGCTCTCTAGCTGTGTACCCTTAGTTAATAATAAGGGAGGTAATCTCCGAGAGTGCCAGAGCTCACCTAGGGACTTTAAGCGTCAGCTGGAATCAGCCTTCCAAACCTCGGCCCCTAATCAAACTGGCAATAGGACATTGGGCCTCACACTCGCCCGTCCCCATTCAAACCTGACCCAGAACCTTGGTGGCTTTTAAACCCGAGGGAGAGATTCTCAGGCTGACCCCTGTGCCCTCTCCAGTCCCCACCGCTTCCCACTGGAACAACGCAGACCCGAAGCCTCCCCAGGGCTTCTGGCACCGGGGCCCACGGAGGCAGGACACTGGGGAAGCAGCTCCGCAAGTCTCGCCCCTGGGTGGCAGTGGGGGACCGGGGGCCCATCCTGCCCCTGAAGACGGGTGGGGGAGGAAGGTGCCTCGGTGCACCTCCCGGCGGGAGGCCCACTGGATCCCGCCCAGCACCCGGGAGCCTCCTCAACCTGCTATCCCCCAACCCCGCACCCTCGTGGGGGCCCCGCCGGGCAAAGCAGTTCGTCCGGCGCGCGACGGGTCCAAGCCCACAGACCCGCTTCTGAGACGTCCGGAAGGCGGGAGTCAGGCGGCCTCCTGCCCCGAGAGGGATCGCAAGGGCCCTAGCCCGCCCGGCACACAGAAGGTGGCCGGTGGGTGTTTGCAGCTGGGGCTTCGCAGGTCGGAGAGCTCGCCCGGCAGGGCGGCCCCGAGGAGAAGGGAAGCCCCCATCCTGAGCCTAGGGCAATCCCATCCTTGTGTCTGCAGCCGCTGTCCAGAGCTTCCTTCGGGCTCCGCGGAGCGCCTCTGTCTCTTGGCGGGCTGCCTGTGCCCGTGTCTGGCCTGGATCGACGGTAGTCTGTGGCTCTGCCTCCGTGCCGCTCTTGCTGCGGCTCTCGGTCCACCCCAGCTCTAGCCCGGGGCGGGCTGTCCGGCTGCAGCCCGGCCCCTGGCCTAGAGCGCCATCTGGTGGGCATGTGGAGAGTTGCCACGGTCCCCGGACAGGGCTCGCTCCAGGTCCGTTCCTGGCCGGGAGCTGGGGAAGGTACCAAAAGGAGGGGCCTGGAGAAGAGAGGCGGCCGTCGGCTCTGGGAACCTGGTGCTTCAGGAATGAGTGAGAGGTGGGGTGAGCGGGTCCGCGCCTCCAGAGAACCCAAAAGGAGCTCCAAGGGCAAATCAAAGTCCCCGGCGCGTTCAGACGGAGACAGGAACGTATTCAGTGAGGGTGACCAGGATGCACTGCCAAGGGCCCTCCTGGGGGAGTGCCCAGAGAGGACCCGGAGCTCAGGGTCCTCAACCTTTGCCCCCTACCCCGGGCGCTCACAGGTCTCCCTTCTGCTGCCCAGGCCCTAGAGCACGGAGCCCTTGGCCCCTCGACGGACCTTGTATGCCGGGCTGGTGCTACGGACTTTGGGGTCCAGGACGGCGAAGGAGAGGACAGAGTGGGATTGGATTTGGGGTACTTCCTAGAGCAGTGAGGAAGGCAGGCTCAGAGTTTAAACCTCGGTTTCATAGAGACTCTGTCCCTTGAACCGTCCTATACCCGGGAAACGGGGGTGGGGGTGGGGCAGGCGGGGAGGGGCCTGCAGCTGGGGCTTTCACCTGTGGGTGTCAGGTGGAGCACCAAGCTGAACGCGCCCCTCTGTCTGCAAGGGGTGGCCTGCGTGGGCATTCGCGGTAAGCTGCGGAGGCGGGTCCCAGTTCTGGGCCCTTGGGGAGGACAGGGCGGGGCCACTGATGCTCAAGATTTTCCACGGCAGCCTTTTTGGGGGTTGGGTTGGCGGGGATGGGGGTAGGGGTAGGGGGATGACTTGAGGGCTCGGGAGACTCGGATTGGCAG